>NC_081418.1:97107546-97407546 GCF_949786415.1 Peromyscus eremicus
CAGGCAAGAGCTGGCTTAAAACATCCCATTATGGGGCTGGAGTGGCGGCTCAGCAGTTAAGAGCACTGGCTGCTTTTCCAGAGGACCTGGGTTCAATTCCCAGCACCCACATGGCAGCCCACAACTATCTGTAATTCCAGTTCCAGGAGACCCAACTCCCTCTTCTAGCCTCCTGGGACACTGCATACACATGGTCACAGACACAGATTCAGGCAAAACACCATACCCATGAAATAAAAATAAATAATAAAATCTTTCAGAAATATATTCCATTGCACTTTCCTAAAACATGACCAGACAACATTTCTGACCCTGTGTGTGTGCTTCTGGGACCTTATTTGAGAATTAAGAAGGACCATGTGCTTTCCTTTCCTCTTGAACTTGAACCAGCTTTTATGAAATCTTGAGGAGGAAACTGTGATGGTAGAAATTATGCTATGTGTTGCTGCTAGGAGGTCATTGGAATCTGTGCAACTTCTGCTGGCTCTCTGGGAAGGCTAACCCTTAGCACCTGACCTCCATGTTTGAAGGAATCCAGCTTGGACACAGTCAAGAACTCAGCATCACCCAGACAGACATGCATATAGACAGATCTACAGGTTACTCGAGACCCTACCTTTGACTCAACCAGACTGACGCTGGGTGGCACAGAGACCAGCTGACTCCTCTGAAAACTCTAGCACAGTTTTCAATCTGTAATTAAATAAATGCATGCCATCTTTATTTTTTCAGCCAGGTTTTGTCACTCTGCAGTGAATTACTAGACAGGAACCCATACCCAAGGGGAAGGCAATGGCTTCCACATGACTGGGCGCTCACTCTGCTGGAATTTCAAAGGTGACTAAGACCCCCATCCCCTTCCTCAAGGAACCTGTGCTCTTGTCCAGGTGACAGTTTCTGGAGTGGGTAATGAGGGCTAAAAGTAGAACTACAGAAAAATGAAACAAATTCATCAGGCTCTGACTGGTTCGGGTAATAAAAGAAATAATTCCCATGCTGGACTCTTTGGATGAACAAGAATTTGGGTAAAGGATCAAGGAAGGCCTTCAAACAGGGGAGCGGGCTGTGTCGGGATAGAGATGTAGCTGGTCTTTCTCTGTTCCACCAGCCAGCTCCCAAATAACTGACAGGGAGACTTCTTATTAATTATGAAAGCTCAGCCTACAGCTTAGGCTTGGTCCTAACTAGCTCTTATAACTTACATTAACCCATATTTTTATTATTTTTACATTCTACCACATCGATTTTACCTCTATCCTCTTTTGTGTGTCCAGCTCATTCCGTCTCTGTCTGGCTTCTCTGCTCTTCTTCTTCCCAGCATTCTCTCTGCCCTGAAAATCTTGCCTAGCTATTGATCATTTAATTTTTTATTAAACCAATCACAATGACATATCTTCACATAATGTAAAGGAATATTCCACATCTCCTCCTTTTTGTTTAATTAAGAAGGAAGGTTTTGGCTTTAACATAACTAAATTATATACAACAAATACAGTTATCAAGTAAGAATTACAGTTACAATATCCAGTCCATTTGTATATGGCAAATCTAGAGAAAATACTATTTATCTTATCTTTGTGAGTCTAAAGCTTTATACCTAATTTACCTTTTTATCATAACCAAGGAAAACTTTAAGTCTACTTATTTAGTCTTTAATTCCTTCATGGACCCCAGATGGGTATAATGTTACCTAATGACAGGGACATCTGGCTGCTTGGACAGTTACTCAAAGTTCTTCTGTAATGTTGGGGCATCCAACTTCAGCCTAAGGCTTAATATATCTAAAAGACATTTCTAAGAAGCAGGAAATTTTGAAGGACTGCCCTACCCTGTCTTGGCAAATTTCAGCTGTCACTTTTCTTGTGTCCTGCTTGTCTAGTTTGGACAGCATACTGTCAGTAGTTGAGGCAAGGGCAGTTTCTTGACCAAATGGCTAGCTTTTGCCACAAAAAGTAAACTCCAATATGAAGATTCTTTGATGCCCATCATCTTCTCTGAAGTAGATTGGTGCTGTCAGGAGAAGATGTGTCTCACTGTCATGAAAAGCCTTAGGTTATTAAACATATTAAATGCCATAGTCTGTAGATCTTTGAAGTGTTGGAAGACTATCTATCTATCTATCTATCTATCTAAATATAGCTATGTATGACCTTGAAAACACACTTAACATGACTATAAATTTGGCTATTATAGATGACTAACTATTAATTGGTACGTCTTAATTAGACATTACATTTTAAAATGAGCTGCATAAACACAATGCCCCAAACAAGAGTAGAAACTTACATACAGTATAACAAAATTAACTTTAAATTTGTATCAATAAACCAAATTCCATACCAATGTAAAATATTTTGAAATTAATAGTTGTTTTTGGATTAAAGTAGATTCAATAATCTATCTTTTTATCTCATCATTTCTATATCATGGAGATGTGACTGAGGATGAACAGCATGTCCAGATGAGGACCGCAGAGGAGAGTGGACAGAAGCGGAAGGAATTATACTGCACTCTCTCACGCTTTGGGCCTGCCAATCTCAGTACATCAAGTTTATACCCCATGGTCTCAAAACAGTGGCTGGAGATCTAGGCACTACCTCTGAAACTAATTTCTGGCCAAAGGTGAGCCAAATTTCCTGTACCTATCTGAATAGACGAGATGGCTCTCCCGGATGCCTTTAGGTCTATTGATTAAGATGTGGCTCTGGAGCAGGACCAAGGTAGCAGAAGAGGAGGAAGAAGAGGAGGAGGAAGAGAGTGGCAACTGAGGCCTTCTCATGGCTGAGGACAAGCACTGGCCTAGCTCCCCACAACTTGGGGGTCTCCCTCCATATCCACATGCTAACACAAGGGGAGCTGCTGCTCTTGTCAGGGATTAGGGCACAAGGACAGGACCAGTCACCATGAGCTCTGGAGGTGTTCCTGGTAGGTGGTGATGGGAGGATGTTACTTACAGAGGAAATATATGCATACACTGCCACACATGCATGCACACAATTAAAAAAAATCTTAAAAAATAAGTAAGGAAACATGCGTCGTGGCTCAGTTGGTGGAGTAGTTGCTTAGCATGCACGAAGCCCTAGATTCAACCCCCAGGACCACATAAACTGGTCGCCATGGTGCTCATCTACAATCACAATACTTGGGAGGTGGCAGCAGAAGATCGAAAGTTTATAGACAGTTTGGGGTCAGCAAGGACCTCAAAACAAACAAAAAGCAATGTGGACTTGAACCCGTTGGAATTCTCCCATGGGATTCTTTCAGGCTGACCTGAGGCAGAGCCCCAAGCTCACCTCAGCTGCTGCAGCTCAGCATAATGTCTGTTGGCAATTGCTGTAAAACACAAGGGCCCGCAAAGGTCCTGCATCCTGTAAGCATATCAGAGGTGCAGGGAATCCTGCAGTACTTGGGCTGCCTAATGGCCCAGCAGCTGGTGTCTCACGTGGCTGTTCCAGAGGCGGTGGAACCCACCAGAATACCATCTGCTCCCTGATTTCCTCTACTCTCCGTAGGTGAGTGGAATCAAATGGCCAGCTCTGAGCAGAACACTAGCTTGCCACTTGCTCCCAGTGAGTGAGGAGACAGGAAAAGCCACTTTTGGCTCAAAGTAGCCCAAACAAGAAGGTGTTAGAAGATTGTTTTGGTAGGCCCAGCTTCAGATTTTGAGGGTCTAGAGAGATGACTCAATGGTCCAAAGTGCTTTCCACTCTTGCAGAGGACCCAAGTTCTGTTCTCAGCATCCACATGGGCAGCTCACAACTGTCTATGGCTCCAGCTCCAGGGGATCTGATGTCCTCTTCTGATCTGCAAATGACTGCACTCAGGTACACACATGCATGCATATAATTTAAAAAAAATCTTTAAAAATAAACAAGTAAACCTTAAGTGAGAGGAAGTAACCTTTGCTGCAGTGGAATGTGGGACTCTTTGTTTTTGTAGCATGATTTCTGTTAGCTTTACTGACGCACAGGGGCACTGTGTGAATTCTGGATCTGAACTTTGAAATCAACACAGTTCCTGACCTTAGATCACATGACTTAAGGCTTGTCTGTTCATCTCTAAGCCTTGATTTCTTCATACAAAACATGGAGTAGGCACTCCACAAGATTGCCACAGGACTGGAAAAGACATGTATTAGACGTGACATTTTTGTTCATTTCTTTCTCCTGTCCCAAGTGAGACACAAAGAGATAAAAGGCAGGGTCCCTTACTTACAAGAGGCCCAAGTGTCTTCTAAGGTATGGGTAAGATGAGATATAGGACATTCTTTCAGAGGGGAGACATTCCTGGAGGTAGGGGCCACCATTTCAATGTTTGACCAGTGGGTTTTAAGAGTGGAGGTGAAAGCCGGGCGGTGGTGGCGCATGCCTTTAATCCCAGCACTCGGGAGGCAGAGCCAGGCAGATCTCTGTGAGTTCGAGGCCAGCCTGGGCTACCAAGTGAGTTCCAGGAAAGGCGCAAAGCTACACAGAGAAACCCTGTCTCAGGGAAAAAAAAAAAAAGAGTGGAGGTGAGGTGAAGTCTGGCCCTGCTCCTCTAATGGGATCCCTATGCCTTTACTTCTTCGTCTTGGACATGTGGTGGCTGCTCACAGTGTTCTCGGTAGCAGACAAAGCCTACAGTCTAGGGGGTGTCCCTGAGGGAAGGCAGCCCCAGATGGGGAAGAGAACAGGGTCCAGCTCTTCTCTGAGAGAGTCAGTGGCTGATGGAGCTACACGCGTGGCCAGAGGCAGGCTCTGCTGGCCCACTTTGGCACGGGTCAGTCCTTCCTCACGTCCTGCTTGGCCTTGGAAACAAGCAAGCTGAGTTGGCCTCCCTCTCCAGCTGCTCCTCGTGCCCCAGATAAATTGTTTCCGCCTGGGGAACCTCCTCCTTCCCAGCCGCCTTCCTGTCGCAACACCTCCGCTGGACAGTAAACTGGGCTCTATCTGTCTCCACCACGTCCCTGGCTCCGAGCCGGCTACAGGCACACCCTCCCTTGGTCCGGCGGCCAGATGTGCCTGTGGCGTTCCCAGCTGTTCCCTTGACCCCAGTCAAAGCTCTCTCTGTCAAAGGATTGCTCATCCCCCCCCCCCCCGCCCCTTCCACTTTAGCTGCTCTCTCCCATAGTCTGGAAGACTGGTGAACTTCAGAGAGGGTGGCAATTGAGGGGTCCCACCTAGAATCGAGAGGTTCCACTTGGAGTTGCTTTTCCATGGTAATGCTCTCTCCCACTCCCTGCTACCCAGCTGTCTGCCGTCTCCAGTCTTCTTCAACACTACACTCCCAGTACCCTGCTTCCTGTGTTCACAGTATCTCCCATCAGGCACCCAAGATTTCCACGTGCTCCAGGGTCCACCTGATGGAAGGTGACAATATGATGACCCACCCAAGTGAGAGGCTCTGTGCCTGCCCCTCCCCCAAGAGGCTCCATGTTTAGAGTCTTGCTTAGCTCATCTTCCCAGGAGGAGGAGACACCTTCATCCCTCCTGGCCTCCTCCAAGTTCCCTGGGTGGAGAATTTGCATCCTCACACTCATCCACAGGTAGAATAGGGCTCCTGCTGTGCTTCAAAGACTGCACTGCTGGGACAATGGGGTTCCAGCACCGAGTTTGAGAGGAACCAGAGGTCTGGCTGACCTGTGTCAGTCTAGTCTTTCTGGGTGCCAGTGTTCTAAGTGAAGTATTTGCTACCCCAATCCAGTTATGCAGTGCTGGGAATCAAACCCAGGGATTCCAGCACACCAGGCAGGCATTGGCCCCTCCCAGTCCTACTCTACAGTCATATGATAGTTTGACATGATGGTTAATCAGGCCATAGCAGTGGAAGAAGGGAAAGAAGAAGAAGAAGAAGAAGAAGAAGAAGAAGAAGAAGAAGAAGAAGAAGAAGAAGAAGAAGAAGAAGAACCTGGGGAAGGTCTGTGAAGGGTAGGATCTCTGCTCAGAGTGAGGTGGAAACCTGGGCCTCAGACAGGTTGGGGACAGGCATTTCCTAGCTATCTGGTACTCAGGCTGTTGCCTTAAGGGCCACTTGGGGCCCTCTGTCCCCAGCCTCAGCATCTGGCTGGCTTCTGCTCCTATCTCCCAGAGGTTGCCTATGCTCTGCCTGCCCTTGCCTGTGCATCTTGAATTCCTTCTCTCTACGGGAGGCGCTGTCTAGCTCAAGTCTAAGGGAAAGGAGCTGACAAGAGGAGAAAATGAACGAGAGCTGTCATCTTTGCTATCCTCAGTTTCCTCAGAGAACCTGGTGAGGCCCACAGCTGGGATTTAGTGAGTATTCGCGATGGGCCAGGTCTTGCCCTGAGCATTGCATACATACCACTTCCTCGCCCCTCACAATGCTCTTCTGATCTGAGTGCTGTCACGATGCTTCACAGACAAGCAGACAGAGAATTGGTGAGGGTGGATGACTTGTTCCAGGGTGCCATCGTCAAAACCAAACTCCTCATCCAGGCTGGCATGACTTCAGAGTCTAATGCCTTAAGCCTTGGCTACGTGTCTGTACTATAGGAAGAGGACTTGGGGAACGACTTGTCCCAAAACACACAACAAATAAACTCATCTGACCCTAAGGCTGTGGTGGCTGTCACTTGCTGCCCATCTTTGAAGGGCAAGTGCTTGGGGAGCTACTTCTGGGCTAGGGCTAGGGTCAGCCCCTGCCTGAGACTGCCTGCAATCTTTAGCCCCGCTCCCTTCTCTCCAGGGCCCAGCTCAGATCTGATCTGGGAGAGTGGCAGATCTGCCAGTGACCAGGGTGCTCATCCTGCTCAAGGTCATGAGTACATAGGGAACAGAGCTCAGTTCCCAGGGCAGCTCTCTCCACCCTCACTCCATTCTCTGGCTCCTGCCTGGATGAGCCAAGCCTTTCCAGAGCTACATCAACCCTACGGGTATTTTGGTGGTCCAGGCAGAGTGGCAAGTTCCAACATGTCATCTCGAGGGGTTAAGATTAGCAAGGGACCTCAGCTGTGACTCAGAGGTGGCTGGGGTCAGGCCAGCCTGGCTCCTGTTACCACTCTCCGCTGATTCATCAGTGGAAAAACATTTGGTCCAAAGCCTTTTTCTGCAGTATCCTCCCTCTGCTAACTGTGTATGACATGGTGGGAACAGGGCTTTTCCATCCTCCAGTCTCCGAACCTGGGCTACCCCCAGCAACTGGCATGGCTAGAGCTCAGGGCCTCTCTTCCGGGGACCATTCTGATATTTCACAAACTCCATTTAATCCATCTTCCTGATACCTCGGACATCTCTAGCACACAAAGGGCTTAAGCCCACCTCCTCTATTTCAGAGGGACATGTGGAGGGCCACAGGTGGACCCGCCTGTACTGTGCTATGAATTGTCACATTTCACCAAACCTTCTGACGCCTTGTGTCCTGTGGAGGGACATACACAATGGCTGAGCTGTGCCCATACATGTGTGTATAGAGGGAGCTAGGAAAAGAGAAATTCCAGGGCATGGTAGTCAGTCTTGACTGCCAAGCTGATGAGATTTAGGATCTCCATGGAAACAGATGCAAGCTTAGCATCAGCATTCATTTCTCTCTGCTTCCTGACTGTGGATATGCTATGATGTGAGCAGCTGCCTCAGGCTCCTGCCTCCATGCCCTACCTACCACGATAAATGGTACCCCAGACTGTGAACCAAGATAAAGACTTCCTTCCTTAAGGTGCAGCAAGGAGAAAAGAAACTAATACACAAGGCCTTGTTTACAGAAGGTCTGTCAGAACTGGCCGGGCCACATCCCGTCCATAAGAAGGAGCGTATACCCTGCTCTGCGTGCCCAGTTTCCACAGCCATCCACTTTGCAGATGAATGGTCTCTAGGCCCCACCTGCCCTTCCACATACAGATGGCCATGGGTACTTTTCTCTCTTCTTTCAGATCATGGCCACCGTGACCTCATCTATCACGAAAGGAACAATCCTCATGGAAAGGACCTGGCCGCCTGGGACATGCTACAATAGGTATTGTTGGCTTGCCACAAGAAAAGAGTGACTCTGGCCCTCCCCGGGGTGGAGAATGTGACTGGGAAAGCAAGCTTTGCACCAAGCTGAACCACTAGGGAGATGATCAATAGAGGGATCTCCAGGTAGGGTGAATGAGTTCGGCCTGGTGAGCTGGAGGGAGCCATCTTTCCAATGACAGAGTCCTTGGGACTGTCTAAGGCTAGTTGAACGAAACAGCAGCCTTGGAGAAAGAGAGGCTCATAACTTTAGAATGACAATTTAACTTAAAAAAAAAAAAAACTAAGGAGTTGAACAGCACAGGGGAAGTGTCCCAGCCACACAGGATGGGGCCAGTGGTGACTGGAGTGTGTGTGTGTGTGTGTGTGTGTGTGTGTGTGTGTGTGTGTGCACATGCGCATGCTAATGTACATGTGCCTATCGATGAGTGTCAATGTGGGGTGTTTTCCTCTATTTCTTTCACCTTACTTTTGAGATGGAGTCTCTGAGTGAACCTGGAGCTTAGTAACTCAGCTAAACTGGCTGCCAGCAGGCCCCAGGGATCTTCCTGTCTCTGCCGCCGTCTACATGGGTTCCAGAGACCGCACTCAGGGTCTCTGCTTGCGCGGCAGGTACTTCAGTGGTAGCCATTTCTCTTTCCTCGCTGCTGGTTGTTGCTTAGCTAGAGCTTAGAGATGACAAGGAATGAGCCATTCTCTGGAGTGAGGGGTGGGGTAGACAGAAGATGGCTTAGATGTAGGCATCAGCAGCAAGCGGGAGTGTCTGTATAGCAGGAGAATGTTCTTGGGAGCCATGGTGGATCCACCAGGAAAGGGCATGTCAGGACAAAGCCGCTAGGCGGATCCTCCTTGCCCATGGACAGCTGGTCTCTGTAGTATCAGAGGACTCTGTTGCTTCAGGGTGGGTGGCAAGTCTGCCTTGGCGAGAGGCCGTACCTCATGAAATCTGGCTGAGGGGGGACTCGAGGCAGGTCATGAGCTAGGTCGGCTGTGGCCACACACAGCCTGCAACACGGTTTGTCTCTGCTGCCCAAGGCCACCCTGTGTGTGGGGAACACAGCTGGCTTGTCCCTAAAGAGCCCAGCAAGGTCTGCACTCTGCCGGATTGATTCATTTCTGTGGCCCCCAGGGACCATCAGGGCCAGCTCAGGTCGGTCAGCTAACGCACTCAGCAAACAACCCCCTCCCCTTGCTGGTCTTGTTTACTCCTTTCTCTACAGCTTTGTCCAAGCCTGAACATCCCAGTGCAGGAGTTTGATGGGGTTCATAACAGATCCCAGAGGAGCCCACCTGCCAGAGCGATTTCTGAAGTCACACTCTTGACTCAGCCCGCGGGAGACAGGTGAGGGCTGGGGCATTTCTGCAAACCTGAGCATCCTTATTTCTACTTCCAGTTGGCTAGGAGCACAGTAGGCATCATGTATGATGGTACAGACAAGCTCAGGAAACCTCCATGATACCACTCTCATCCTCTAGTTTATCTCTGTACCCATTGCAGACACACTTGGAATACTCTTTCCCATCCCAGCCACTTACTCCTCAAGGGCAGTCTAGACCTAACTACCCCCAGGATACCTTTAGGGCTGTCTTTCAAGCTTGTTTCTACAGGCTTCTTGGGATTCTATGGTTCAGGGTTTATCACACTGTCTTGTTATTGTTGAGATGGCCGTAGGCACAGCTTACTGCCTGTTTGCTGCATAGTGAGCCCTGCACAGATGCTGAGGACAGAGAGCCAACCTTTCCAGCCCCATCCCTGCTTTGGGTTCTGCTTTCGGTCACCATGACTTTGTTTACCTTTCCTAGAGCTTTATGTAAATGCAATCAGACACTGTATATTGTCTGGGGCCTGGCATCTTTCATTCAGAATAATTATTTCGAGATCTGGGCAAGCTATTGCATGACTCAGTAGCTCATTTCTTTAAACTACTGACTAATGATCTACTGAATGGACATACCAGCATGTGTTTACCCACACACCTGTTGGTAGATATTTGGGTTGTTTCCAGTTCCAAGCTATTGCAGATGAAGTTGTTCAACATGTGCCTGTAAGTCTTTGTGCAGTTTTGTGTGGTATATGATTTTATGTTTCTAAGTGCTGCTTCCCATATGGAAAAATCAGGTGAAGGAGAATGGCCTGAAAGAGAGAGAGAGGAAGTATGGGGCAGACTCATGTCCTGGGAAGGTTCCCAGGGAAGTGAAAAGATGATTCCAAATTCTCAGAGAGGGCCTGTGTTCATACAACCATTCACCCCAGAGGTACCCTGTCTTATCATCTCTAGTCTGGATCTGAGGCTGCTGGGGCCAATTTTCTAGAAGCTTCTCCACTTGCACTTGTCCCTTGAATAAGATGTGTGTGTAAGTTCATGACGGTGCACATGCACACATGTATGTATAGGTATGGAAATCAGAGGTCAACCTCAGGTGTTATTCCTCAGGTGCTGTTTCTTGTTTTTGAGTCAGGGTCTCTCACTGGCCTGGAACTCTCCAAGCAGTCAAAGCTAGATGGCTAGGGAGCCCCATAGACGCTCTTGTCCCTACTTCCCAGCACTGAAATGTTAGGTGCATGCCACCAAGCTCGTGGTTTTTTTCCTCATGTGTATGTGTGTGTGTGTGTGTGTATGTCTAGATAGGTGCTCATACACATAGAAGCTGAAGTTGAAGCAGATGCCTTTCCTCAATCATTCTCCAACTATTTGTTGAGGCGAGGGCTCTCAGTTGAACCCAGTGCTCACCTCTACAGCTGGCCTAGCCAATCTGCTTGTTCTAGGGATTTATCACTGCCCCTTGAGTGCTATAATAACCAATGGCCCGCCATACCCACCTGACATTTGAATGCTGTAATGTGATGCTGGAGTTTTGTCAACTTGATACAGACTAGAGTCGTCTGGGAAGAGGGAACTTCACTTAAGGAATCACCTCTACCAGATTGATCCGTATGTATGCAAATCTGTGGGAAATTTCCTTGATTAATGATTGACATGGGAGGGTTGAGATCACTGTGGACAGTGCCACCACAAGCAGACCGGACCATGTCTTCTAGGAAAGCAAACTGAGCAAGCCCTAAGTAGCAAGCCATTGAGTGTTCTTCCATGGCCTCTGCTTTAGTTTCCATCTCTGGCTTCCTACTTTTATCAGTTTCCTGCCCTGGTTTCCTTCAATGATGGATTCTGACTGGGACATGTAAGCCAAATAAACTCTCTCCTCCCCAAAGTCCTTTTGGCCATGATCTTTTTGTGCAACAGAAAACAAAGACATGGATTCCAGGGGTCTGAACTCTGGCTTCATGTTTGCATGGCAAGTTCTTCACTGAACCGTCTCCCGGTCCAGACCCGGCTTGTCCCCTCCCCCCATGTGTCTGAGGCTCAGACTCAGGTCCTCACGCTTGTGTGCAAGCATCTTACTGACTGTGTTGTCTCCCCAGCCCCGAGTACAGGGATTTCTACCAACACCTTTCTGTAGTCACTGGGCAGGAGGCAGGGACTCTCCTTCTAGCACCCATACCGTCCTCCAGCCCTAAGCAACCACACAATCACACATGAGTCCTTCACATCAGAATGGACAACAGGTGGGCAGAGGACCTGGGACCTAAGAAGCCACTCAAGCCCTGGCTGAGAGGTAGCTTTGTCATGATGCTCCTGCCCTCACCTGGAAGAGCTTCTGGCCTTACCTCAAGTTACCAAGGATCCGCAGGCCAGAGAGGAAGCTGAGCTATACAGATTGAAAAGCTCCATGGGTGCTGTCACTGCTGTGAGTCCCTCAACTACACCCTTTCTTTCATCTCGTGGACCTGAGACTCAACAGCCTCTGGGGTCCCTATCTCCTCAAAGGCAAGCGAGTCTCACAGCCTCTGTCGTAGGCTACCCACTCCTTCACCGTAGTCCTTCCCACCTTCAAAGACCATTCTGGTCCATGAGTCCTTTCCCAAGGCCTTTCTTACCTCCCTCCCCTTCAGGAAGATTCCTTTGGTCAGTTGGAGTCACTCCCTTCAGCCGATGTACCAACCTTCACCCTTTTCCAGTGAGGTAGCCTCCTCACCAGGTCTCAAGGAATGTACAGACCAGTCAGCACCTCAGAGAAGCCTCTGGCCACTTGAATCAGGCACCCAACAGGCAGTGTACTGTGGCAGGTGGTCTCACACACTACCATAGGACCAGGGCACATAGCCCGATGGAGAGGAGAGTCACTGGAATAACCTGTATTCCTGTCCCCACCCCCCTGCTAGGTCTCCAAGAGCCAGACAAGGGGCCACATGGGGAATTGAACTCCAGGACCCTGGCTTCCCACCGGGACTCACTCACCCTCATCTTGCCTTGAGCTCACATAGTTAATACATGCTCCTCTATGCTTTATGTGGCACGCTGGGAGTCCAGGACCAGAGAAGGGCAGTGCCATGGTGGGGTTGCCCTGGGCTTTGCAGATCTGTTGTTGGTGAGACAGTTGGGAAGCATGCAGTCTAATCCTAGACACAAGGCATATGGGCCAGGAGCCTAGCAAAGAAACCCTGTGGGGCCTGGGACCTAGAAAGGGTTCAGGAAGACAAAGTCAGGGCCTAGAAGGAGTGTCATTCACCAGAGAATGAATTCAACGGCACAGCCTCCTCCAAGTGACACTAGGCCTGGCTTGGGTTCTCCTGGTCCAGCTCCCTCATCATCAACCTCAGCTCAGCCTCCGTCCTTCTCAGACTCACTCAGGCTTCTCCACCTCCTCCCCCACACTGTAACCTCTTACCACAGAGTTCCTATCAAGGGCATCCAGGAAACTACGCAGAACTATGCAGGGACAGGAATCACTGGATGCCAGTATCTCCTTTTCCTCTCTGGCCCTAGCACTGGATCCTTATTGAGAAATGGGCATCTGTGCCCTGGCTACGGCCCAGGCTCCATGTCCTGGCTGTCGGATCATCCAAGACCCTCTGGGCGTGGCAGGTGGAGAGGTGAGGACATGGAAATAATTCTCCTGCCTCCACTACAAATAACCCCAGGATTGGGCAGCAGTGGGGCTGCTGAAAATAGCTGCAGGTCCCATGGGTCTAAGAGAGAGAGAGAGAGAGAGAGAGAGAAAGAGAGAGAGAGAGAGAGAGAGAGAGAGAGAGAGAGAGAGAGAGAGAGAGAGAGAGAGAGAGAGAGAGAATGTGTTTGGATCAGAAACACTGTGGGAACTTATTTCAAAATACCTATGCCCAGGCCCCACCCTGGAGAAACTGAGTCAGAGTACCCAGGATACACCATGTGCTATTTTTTAAATGTTCTCTGACGGATTCTGACATCCTTCCACAGCTCCACCCTCCCAGTTGGAAACAGGTTGAGGGGTGAGAGAGCTGTCAATCCTTTCCTGTCCCCTCAGGGGCCGCACCAGGCACTGGTCCATCTGGCCTCTCGAGAGCGTGCGGACTGCGGGCCACCGTCCTCACCATCACGCCCACCCTTGCCAGGCTCCATCTCCGAGAGCCTCCTCTCCTCCTTTGGTGTGGCTGGCCTCCACCTTCCTCCCTTGCTCCTGGAGGACTTACGGCGGCACATCTTTGGGTTTCATTCCTGGTGTCCTGGGCCCAGTTTCGACCACTTTTGAATATGGATTTTGTTTCCTGCTCTGTGCCTTAAATTCTTTCCCAGCTACTGTGAACACCTACGTCCCTTCTTCCCCCGACTTTTTACTCCTCCTGCCCCAGGACTCCTGTTCTCTAGCAGGTCTCTCAGAAGCCCTAGCACAGCTGTCATCTAAGTCCTTCCCCACCAATGCCTTCACTCTAGTGCACACACCGCCATTCCTACTGCTTTGCTGAGCACTGTAGGTAAAATATATATATTTAATGTGTGTGTGTGTGTGTGTGTGTGTGTGTGTGTGTGTGTGTGTACATGTGAGTGCAGGTGCCTGCAGAGGCCAGAAGAGGGTGTTAGATCCCCTGGAGCTGAAGTCACAGGCAATTGGAAGCCACCACACAGGGGTGCTGAGAACCGCATTCAGATCTTCTGCCATGTGCTCTCTTAAGTACGGAGCCTCGGGCCCCATTGCTGCAGCTCTGTCACCATCATTACCACTGTCTAGAACAACACCCTTACCAGTAACGCCGTCACCTCCAGCTTCATACCATCGCCTGCTACCGCAGGCATCTTTGCTCCCTTCATCACAGCTACACAAGCATGATCACATTGGCCATACTTCCTTTGCAAAGTCCTGTGGCCATGGCCTCTGGACCGGCAGCCTCTGACTTGAACCTGACCCAGTTCTTGCTTGGCACATCCATTCTGCTTTGACTATTCAGGAACTGTCTGAGTTTCCTAGGCAGCTGAGGGGGGTGACCCCACACTGCTGAGCCATCTACTTGAGGACCCCAGTCTGCCTCACTGTAGAGGGGTCCTCAGGCTCTTACATCTGCCAGGGGTATTTCTTGGGGTCCTCACACTTTGGAATGTCATCCCTTAGAGAGCCTGTGCTGAAAATCTTTCACTGATTGTCCACACCACTAGAGATTCCTGAGGCAAGTATCCTCTCGGGGATCAGTTCCTCAGGATGTTTGCTTCTTCTTACTGATGGGGAAGAGAGCTTTCTCAGAGAATCCTGTGCTGATGAAGGGAGAGTCTCTCGAGAAAGCCCTAGACTGGCAGGTGAAGCCACTCTCTCATAGAAGTCAGAGGTTGCTGGCAGATACAGAAGGACACCCAGAAAGAGGTCAAAGTGTCAAGGGTAATGCTTTTCAGTGGCCAGTATTTAAGAAAACAGAGCTGAAATGCATACTACAGACCGCAGTAGAAAGTGCCAGGTTGCACGGGGATGGACCTTAGGTCTGCAGCAGCCAGGAGATCAATGGCCCTGCCAGTGAGGCCTCCTGAAGGTGCCCTTAGGCTGAAGAAGCCCCTTGGCTCTGTGTCTCAAGGCTCTGCTTTCCTCAGGGATGGCCCAGCCCTTTTGCAGCCTGGGAGCGGCAGTGGGCATGTGCCAGGTTCATGTTGTTTCCACGGCCGCTCCCTGTTTCCAGGTTGTGTCCACCACACCCGGCGCCAGCTCCTGTCCTGGCAGACCCAGTGCAGACACAGGGCCTGGGGCACTAAGGACTAGGGATGTATGGGAGGTGCCCATGGTCAGATAAATAGGTATCTGCATCCAAGAGGGATGTCACCTTGTGTCTGGGAGTAAGTCAAATGCTGACCGAGAGGAACCATCATTTGGGGACTGTGGTGTCCTTACATTTGTTCACTGTTATTAACTGCAGTTGTGTGTTGCCATTCTGTTTAGACTCTCAAAGTCTCACCCCACCTTCCCAGGTTTCTCCTTCAAAAAGTCTCACTGCAGCTTAGGACGTATCCCTGGTTTCTGTTTTGTTTTGTTTATTGTGTTCCCCCCTAGAAAGTATGCTCCAAATATCCATGGATTCTGTGTGTGTACGTGCCTGCACGTTCACATGCTCAGGTGCATGTGTGTGTGTGGAGGTCAGAGGTCAACTTTGGGTGTCATTCCCTAAAAGCTATTGCCTTTTATTTGAGACAGGGTCTCTCACTGGGATCTAGGACTTGCTGGTTAGGCTCAGCTGGCTGGATAGTGAGCTTTGGGGATCCCCCTGCCTCTGCCTCCCCAGCACATGCATCATCGCAAGTGCGCCCGCCGCATACCTGGCTTTCAACATGGGCTCTGGAGTTTGAATTCGGGTCCTCAGGCTTGGGTAGCAAGCATTTTACTGACTCAACTGTATCCCCAGCCCTGACCTCGAACAAACCTTGACCTCATATCCTTGGTGCTGACCACAGGCTAGTCTAAACCTCACCACCAAAGGACCTTGGCTTTGGAATCCTATGTTCCAACTCTGCTTGCTGCTTTAAGAGAGGAACCCTGGGGCAAGCTTCCACCCTCTGTAGCGGTTAGTCTTGACATGCAACAGCCGCTCCCACAAAGCATATCTGCATGCTTGCTTTAATCTATTCTGAGGCCCTTTCATTGCAATTCCATCCTATCTTCTCCAGGGAGCAGAGGAAATAGGAAATGGGCTCCAGTTACAGGGGCAGGAATTCCCCCGCTGAGCTCGGAGCTCGGAGCCAGCGGCCACCTAGTGGTGTCCCAATGTCACTGCATCACTGTATCTCCTATACTTCAGTGGGCAGGGGATTTAAATGGTAAAATGTGTGGGCAGCAGACATCATGAGGACATTTGGAACCTCTGTGTGTCCACTTCTCTCCAGCCTGGCTGACTTCTACAGACACCACCACCACAGTGGTTCAGAACATTCTAGCCACTCCCTTCTCATTTTCCTTCTCTGTTGGATTTTCTTGTTTTCAGCTTCTGTCTCTTCAATCCCTCCATGTCTCCAGTTAGTCCTCCCCGCTTCCTTTATTCAGCTGAGCCTTCAGCATCCCATGCCTTTTCACAAAATGTGTCGCCTGACTTCTCGGGGCTTCCTAAGCCCATGAAAGGATCAGTCTTGCCTCTCCTGTCTGTTTGCTTTCTTTCATTCTATTTGATACAGGGGTCTCATGTGGCCAGGGATAGCCCCAAACTCCTGACCTTCCTCCTGCTACCTCCCCAGTGCCGGGATTCTAAGTCCTGATGCTTTCACTGGAAATCTGAGCCTCAGCTACTGGCTCACAGTGAAATCTACAGTTACCACAAGGAGGGTGATCTTGAGACTGAATGCTTCCACGTGACAAAGGAGAACAAAAAGGGGGAGACCTTCTTCCCCCAGAGGAGGGCTGTTTCTTGGGACAGCCCAGCCTACTAGTGATGGACACAGAAGCTTGGCCAGCGTTCCTCCTTCACCTCCCAGACAGAGTTTTCTCTTCACTAGACCAGTGTCTCTTGGCCAGCCACATTTCTGTTGCATTAGCCTTATTTCTTCTGGACTGAAAATACTGCATAAGATCACCCTTAAATACATGGAAACACATCTGGCACCCTGAAGCCAAGTTTCTGGTTTGGGAAAAGGAAGACGAGATCAAGTGAGCTGAGTTGGAAGTAAAGAGAAGGATTCTTGGCCCAATCTCACTGAGGTCTGATCATCTTGGAGTATTAACTAGATAGACAGGTAGACAGACTCAGAGTCCTGAAGAAGGCCACACTATGATCCTTACAGCCGATTCACACTTCCCCAAAATTCTCACCCCAGTGGCCAACATGGTAACAGACACGGGGAATGTGCAGAGTCACCAGCAATGCAGAAGAGAAGGAATCACATCCAAAGTCCCCAGGGAACTTTGTAAGGTGTATGTGAGCCTGCAGGAAGCCTCCAGGGAATCAGCCACCCCACGGGCCTGAGGAGGACAGCTGCAGACCTGACCAGGGTTCTCAATTTTGCAGGCTGAGGTTTGGAGGAGTCAGGAAACACTTTCTACACTACAGAGCAGAACTTATGTAGAGGCCTGCAAGTGCCCCAACTTTGAGTGGCAGTAGCATTCTGCAGAAGGACAATGGAGTTTGTCCCTCCATCATGGGGGAGAGCCCATGGACTTCCCCCAAAGGACTTAG
The DNA here is from genome assembly GCF_949786415.1 of Peromyscus eremicus. Taxonomy (NCBI): domain Eukaryota; kingdom Metazoa; phylum Chordata; class Mammalia; order Rodentia; family Cricetidae; genus Peromyscus; species Peromyscus eremicus. Next base: position 97,124,941 of record NC_081418.1, read on the forward strand.
CTCTATGTAAGGAGGCATATGACACTATCATAATGAACTCATATCCTCCTGCCTCTGCCTCCAGACTGATAGGATTATAGGAGTTCACTGCCCTTTCTGGCAGGCTTAATCTTCCAATGCCACCACCATGGGGGTTATGTTTCAAAATGAATTTTGGAGAAGATATAGTCAAACCATAGAAGTAAGCAGTGAGCTGATCCATGGAAGAAGGTTGGGTTTTCTTTAAACCTGGTGTGGAGGCTGTTCCTATGAGAAAAAAATAAGAAAATTGTATTAGTCACGGTTCTCTAGGGGAACAGAACTGATAGGAGCAATATATATAGAATGTTTTATATATATATATGAAATTAATATATAAATTTATATATGTGAAATACACAATTATGAAATTAGTATACATACATGAAGTTTATTATAACAGCTTACAGGTGGTGCTCTGGCTAATCCAATAATGGTTGTCTCCCAATGGAAAGTCCCAGAATACAGTAGTTGTTCAGTCCACAAGGCTGGATGTCTCAGCTGGTCTTCAGTATACACTGGAATCCCAAAGTAGGCTCTAATGCCAGTGAAGGAATGGACTTACTAAAGAGAATAAGGGCAAGCAGGCAGAAAGCAAAGCTTCCCTCTTTAGTGTCCTTTATGTAGGCTGCCACTGGAAGTGTGGCCCAGATTTAGGGTGTGTCCTCCAACTTCAAATGATCACATCAAGAAAAATCCCTCAGAGGTGTACCCAGCTGCTTGAGTTTTAGTTAATTCCAGAGGTAGTCAAGCTGACAACCAAGAATAGCCATCACAGGAAAAGAACAATTAAAATAGAATATAGGTGTTTGTGGGTAGAGAGACAATGAGTTCAAGATGCCAGTACTTCCTAGTTTGACGGCTGGGGAATGTCTTTCTGTACGCTGTGACTATGTGTTGTTTCCATCGGTTAATAAATAAAGCTGCATTGTCCTATGGCAAGGCAGCTTAGAGGCAGGTGGGAAAATCCAAGGAGAGAGACAGGAAAGGGAAAGGCGGAGCCTAGAGAGATTCCAGCACCACCAGGAGAAGCAACATGTGAAAGTACCGGTAAGCCACGGCCACGTGACAACTTACAGATAAATAGAAATAGGTTAAGTTAGAAGAGCTAGCTAGCAAGAAGCTTGAGCAACATGCCATATAATTTACAATTAATATTAAGCCTCTGAGTGATTATTTTATAAGTGGCTGAGGGACCACAGGGCCTGGCACAACTGGAGGAACACAGACCGTGGGGCAGCGGGGGACCTGAGAAAACTGCCAACTACAGTTGATCTTGAATTTGACTCAATACAACCTTAATAGAAATCAGTGAGTTTTTCCCTGGATATTAACAACCCAATTCTTAAGTTATATGGAGTGACAGATGCCCCAAGAAAGCCAATAGAACATTAGAGAGGAAGGACCATCAGAAGATGAGACCAACTGGCTTGTGGACATACTATAAAGTGGGCTGGAGAGATGATTCAGTGGTTAAGAGTACTTAGTGCTGTTGCAGAAGACCTAGGTTCAGTTCTGAACACCTCCATCTGATGCTGACAACTGCTTGTAACTCCACCTCCAGGGGATGCAATGCCCTCTTCTGGATTCCTCTGGCATCTGGCACAAATGTGGTCACATCTCTGCAGGTACTCACACATGTGCACTTTTTAGAAAGAATTAATATAAAGTTATAAAAACCAAGACAGGGTCATCATGATGAAAAAAATCGACAAACAGATGGTTAATAAAGAAAAAAGGCAGTACATAAAACCAAAGATCTTTCAATAAAGAGTGCTGGAACGTGTGGCCATTCGTGTGCAAAAAGGAGGAGGGGAAGAGGATGATCATTATCTAAATCACTTCACCTCTCTCCCCCCCCCCCAAATTTAACTCAAAATGACTCATAGATCTAAATGTAAACTGTCCAACTGTAAAATCCTAGAAGATGATGGAGGAGAAAACCTAGATGACCTTGGGAACCTTCAAATTATAACACCAGTCCATGGAAGAAATACTTGATAGACCTACTTCATTAAGTTACAGTTTTCTGAAAAAAAAAACAGTGTCAGAAAATGAGAAGATAAGCTACAGACTGGGAGAAAATAATTACAAAAGGACTGTTATTGAAAATATACAGGAACCTTTAAAAATAACGATAAGAAGGTAACCCAACTTTCAAAATGGGAGAAAAGATCTCAACAGACTAAAGGCATGCATGTGGAAAGTAAGCCCATGAGAGCATGCTCCACATCCAGATATGTGGAAAGGGGCTTGTCAGATTCTTCCAACACCAGCTACACTCATATCTTACAGTCCAGGACTTGAGCTCCCCTGCATCTCCTTACTTGAATTGATAGCATATATCCACATGAAAACATGAATGGTTGATTGGAGTACCACATTACCCAATTACCCAAACCTGGAAGCAACCAAGATGAGCAGATGAGTGGGTAAACACACAAGGCACACCCCAAGGGTGGAATGTTGTCCAGTTCTAAAAAAGAACTGAGTAGCTAGACATGGTGGTGCTTACTTGTAACCCAGCACTCAGAAGGAAGAGGCAGGATGGATGCTATGAGGCCAGCCTGATCTCAAATTGAGATCTGCGTAAGCCTGAGCTACCAGTGAGATCTTGTCTCAAAATAAGTAAGAACAAAGAAAACAATCTTCAAGCCATGAAAAAATGGGAGCCTTAAACATCCATTACTGATTAAAAAGCTAATCTGAAATGGAGGTGTATATGCTATATGATTCTAACTACATAAAATTCTGAAGAAGAATAAACTATGGAGGCAGTGGAAGACTGGTGGTTTGGGGAAGCAAGCCGAGAAGAAGAGTCGGCAATGCAGAGAGGATTTTAGGGTCACAAAAGCATCCTGTGGGAGACCCCAGTGAAAGCCCACAGCAGCCAAGCTGCCACCTGGGTGTGAAGGCTGCCTCCACCAGGTACCCAGAGGTCATCCTTGTTCCTTCTCTAAAAGAAGGAAGGATAGTTGAAAACATAAGCAGGCATCACAGAACTCAAGAAAGGAGAAAATTCAGAGCACAGTCACGGATCTAAGTAAATCTTAACAAAGAAGTTTAAAGGAAAGTAGCGCCACTGGTCCGAAGCTGGAGAGATGGATGGGGTCATTGTGGATATTCTTATGTTCAGACGTTGTTCTGGAGTCGGTAATTTGTGACCAGCAGGAGCCTCTTCATCTCCCACAATGGCCTCCAGTGAAGAACCTTTAAATGTTTAACTACTGTGTGCGTGTGCACACGCAGGAGGACAACTTGTAACGGTCAGTTCTCTCCTTCCACTTCTCACTTTCATGTGAGTCCCAGGGATCGAACCCAGGTTGTCAGGCTTGGTGACAAGTGCCTTTATCCACTGAGCCATCTTACAAGCTCTGCTGTAATGGATCTTGAGAAAAGAAATGACATTTCCCAACCCATACAAAGAGGTCATCTGGAAAAGCAGTGGCCCTCAAGGGACCTATCTAATGATATTTCTTCCTAGTGATGTTAGTTACAGTGCTTTGGATGTATATAACTTTATTTTCCTCCATTTCCTTTATTTATTGGGAATGCACAAATCTTAAGGTCACAGCTGAGGGGAATTTTACATATGGATATCCTATGTAAACATTTGCAGTATGTTATCGCCTTAATGCCTTCAGTGACTTCTTATGAGCACGGCCGTGAGGTGAAGCGGCTTCCTCCATCCTCACAGTGTCTTTCTGCCATGCTTCTGCCTTGTCACAAGGCCAGGACAAGGCAGTCAACCTATGGGAGATTGAAACCACAAGACAAAAGAAGCATTCCCTTCTTTTAAGATGTTCCTCTCAAGTTAGAGCACCAAAGAGCTTACTGGTATACCCCGTAGTCACTATTCTGCACTAACTAGCACTCTGTATAATCGCCACTAAACACTAAAGACCAAGTCAAAAGACTGACAACAAAATACAATGCTGTCCTTTCAAGGTTTGTCTCGGGGTAAATTAGAGCCAGTGACAAGTGAGAGCTTACACCATCCTCAATTTATACACCAGACACTTGTCAATAGGAAATAGGCAGCTGTCCATATAGGCAGCTGAGAAAAATGGAGCTCAGAATGGGCGATGTGTTTGGAAAAGCTCATCTGTTTATTAAATGCAGGATTATGGGCAGTTTGGACACTGCATATATGAAGTGTCCTTTCTTCTACTCTTTTCCCTACACAGAGACTCTCCCTCGTTCTTTCCAAGTAACTCAGCAGAGGGGCCATCGATGGTTTCTAAGGGATGCTTCCAGCCTAGACCTTCTGAGATGCCAAGAAGCATGGGGGATAGCACAGTCCTCAATTTACAGCATGCAACTTGGGAGAGCTCAGTGACTGGTCCATCTGAGTGGAACCCAGATCATTAGCTAGCTTGCACCAACCTCATCTCTTCCTGTCCCACCACACTGTCTGTGCATTGGGGACCAGCTGCTTTTGAGGAGACCTGGCATCCCATCCCAACAGCTTAGTACCACTATGACAACAAGCCTCGTGCAAACCTCACAGGAAGCAGAAGAGCCAGACAAGAAGGTGGATTAGTTTAAAGAGAGAAAGATGCTCTTTCTAGAGGGGTGACCTGGCTGAGATGATGGTTGCACTGGCCACTGTGATTCCTTGTAGAGTCAAGTAGCCCATGCCTTTGACTGGCTAGACAGTCAGACCTTAAGCTTTGCTTGTTCCTGGGGAAGGTTCCTCTGTCACCAAGACAGGGGCTTGGCTCACCATGCTTACCTTCTTAATGACACCTACAGAAATTAGATACCCTTAAGACTCCCACATTCTCCTACTGCTAGCATCTTCAATTCTCTTCACAGCCCGTGGTACTTAGATATTAGATGTTCAATCAACATGTTTGAAAAATGAAAACTGTGGTGGCACACTTGATCCAATGGGAAGATTTAGAGGACTTTTGGTCATCTGGGGAAACAGGCATGGAGTTCTGTGTGTGTGTCTGGCTGGAGCCTGGCTACTTGGATCCAGTGAATGGCTGGATCTCCCAGCCATACTCTTCCCTGTGTGTCCTCTCTGCTACTGTTGAGGGACAAGGACAGACCCTCTTTGCTCGCCAGATGGCATAGCCCTAAGGGGTTCAGTGTCTGCCATCTAGGCTCTTGGAGGATGTGTGGGACTTGTACTCACCCAGGATCTCTGGCATTGCTTCACCCACAGCTTACTGTTACCTTATTACCTGGTCTGTAGCTTGCAGACCAGGACAGCTGGAACATTAGCTTCATGGGATGCTAGAGATCTTCTAGCCCAGCACTTCCCAACCACCAGTCCACAAGCAGGCATAGTTCCAGGGTACATTTTTACTGGTCTGCACATTTTTTCCTCTGCCATATTTCTTACCTTCCTTGTGTTATAAACTGAAACTCATTCAGGTAGCTTACAGCCTCCATGGGCAGATCTGGAGACCTTTGTGGGGACTCTCACAGGGTGGACAATTGTGTGGCATTGTTGCCTAGGTTCTGAGTCTAAGCCCTGTCTGTCTGCTTCCTCCAGCATACAAGGATCTGGTGGAAGTCCAGTCATCCTCCTTTCCTTCCTAAAGCCCCCAGAATCAACCAAGGTTTTCCTAACCTGCAAAGAATTCTACCACCAATAAAGCCTGTCCCACAACTGCTATTCACCTGGTACTACTTCCATGAGGAGTCTTTTCCCAGGCAGCTTCCCTTCACTGTGGCTCATTTGGTGACTCTGGTCCATGATCCTCTGGACAGTATGTACTCTCTTCTTTCACACACAAATACACTTTGCAATTGTGAAGGTGTGTTCTCATTGTCTTCCCTAGAAGACTGTGTGCTCCTTGAATGAGATAATTAGACTTCTCTAGCATTGTGTTTGTAAGGCCTGGCATCTGGTAGCTTCCCAATAAATGTTCATTGGACAGATTCATGGGATCAGTGGGTGGATATATGAATAGAGGAAGGGATGGAAGGGAAGATGGATGGATAAATAAAGGGATGAACAGATGAAAGGAGGAATGAATAGGTGGTAAAGGAAATGGATGGAGGGATGGAAGAATGGATAGATGGATAGATGGAGCGTGGTGATATTGTGTTCCCCAAAATATTGTGCACCCTAATAAACTTATCTGGGATCAGAGAACAGAACAGCCACTAGATAGAGGCCAGAAAATGGTGGCACACATGCCTTTAATTCTAGCATTCCAGAGACAGAGATTCGTCTGGATCTCTGTGGGTTCAAGGCCACACTGGAAACAGCCAGGCATGGTAACAAGAGCCTTTAATCCCAGGAAGTGATTGCAGAAAGCAGAAATGTATACAAGGCATGAGGACTAGGAACTAGCCTGGTTAAGCTTTTAGGCTTTTAGCAGCAGTTCAGCTGAGATTCATCTGGATGAGGACTCAGAGGCTTCCAGTCTGAGGAAACAGGATCAGCTGAGGAATTGTCGAGGTGAGGTTAGGTATGGCCTGTTCTGTTTCTCTGATCTTCCAGCATTTACCCCAATACCTGGCTTCAGGTTTGTTTTTATTAATAAGAACTTTTAAGATTCGTGCTACAATGGAGATGGAGGGATGGATAGAAATAGGGAGGAAAAATGAAGGAAATTAGGGATGGATGGGTAGGCGAGTGGGTGGGTGAATGGATGAGGAGGTAGGTAAAGGGGAGAGAATAATAGAGGAATGGAGAGGGAGGAATGGATAGTTGGTTGGTTGGTTGGTTGGTTGGTTGAATGAGAGTCAGTATCACACTGTTTAGATTCAGTGACGGATGGAAAACTGTTTCTGGCCACCACCCAATCAAAGATGGGACAGCCACCTCATGCTAATTAACAATTAACTCTGAAATCAAAGCTTTCAGCTTTGAGGACCATGTTCATATTATTACCCACCCTTTTGTCTTCTTCAAGGACCAAAGAAAGAATTCATGAGCCACTTCTTCATCCCTTGGAGTCCAGAAGAAGTTGTGGTCTTTCAATGTCTGTTGTCTACACATCCAGAATTTAGGGTGTATCCTTATTTGTGTCAGTGACAAATAAAATAAAGCATGGGAAAGAGACTCAGGCCAGCCTTCCCTCTCAAGCTGTCTGAAGCCTGCTGCCAGCCCCCAATTCCTGCCTCCTCACTGTCCAGTGTGCCAACCCAGTCACTTCCTGTACAATGACCCCTATTTCCAAAGGTAGGCAGCTGCAGTAGGAGGCTAATCTGGATTGTCACCTGACTCACAAATCTTCCTTCATTCAAGGATACTGTAGCTGGTCATGGACAGCTCATGTACTGACAGGCTCACATGCACTTTCATGCACATCCTTGCTATCTCTAGTCAGCAGGAAGCAAATGGGAATCCAAGCTCAAGATCAAGATCCCAGTAGTTGCCAAGTGATCTGGGTCAGATCCTTGGGACATGTTCCTTGCCTAAGATGAAGCCTCAGTGTGTGTGTGTGTGTGTGTGTGTGTGTGTGTGTGTGTGTGTGTGTGTGTGTGATGTGTGATGTGTATGTACAAAGGCCAAAGATCAACCTCAGCTGTTGTTCCTCCATTGTATATATCTTGTATTTTTTAGACAAGGCCTCTCACTGGCCAGTTACTCACCAAGTAGGCTAGGCTGGGTGTCTATGGAGCCTCAGGATCCACCTGTCTCTGCCTCCTTGGTACTAAAATTACAAGCCCATCCAACCACACTGGAATTTTTCACATGGGTTCTGGAACTCAGCTCAGGTCCTCACACTTGAGAGGCAAAAGCTTTATTGGTTGAGCCATCCCCTCAGCCCCATAAATGTAGCCATTTCAGCACGGGGACCTGCTCCTGGCTAAGGTTTCTATCACCAGTGCTAGAAACAGTACCAAATATTTACTTAATGAGTTTATAAAATAAATAACTGTAGCCAATTAATTCACACTGAGGTGAAAACGACTCAATTTCATTTCTCTCCCAGTAGAAAATGATCCTATTTATGATAAAGATACCGAGTAACTAGGGCGAGAAGGAAACCTCTCATGCTGGGAAAGCTGAGCGGGTGACAGAAACTTCTGGAACTGGGTTGTGGTGGGGATTGCACAACTCAGTGAATTTACTAAAGTCACTAATGACACTGACGTTAGGAGTGAATTTTATGGCATGTAAATTATGTCATAATAAAGCCTTAAAAAAAAAAACCCAAAGATGAAGCTAGTTCATCTAACTTTACCCTGCAGCTGTTTTCATTGGAAGGCATGAGGGAGCTACTGGAGGAAAGCTGTTTTCTCTGGGCCCCTCAGCTGAAGGTCAGCTCTATTGTAGAATATTATTTTAAGGTATGTTACTTTTGTTTATGTTGTATTTGCTTAACTCTGTGAAGCTGTGTTGCTGTGCCTGCCTAAAACACCTGATGGGCTAATAAAGAGCTGAATGACCAATAGTGAGGCAGGAGAGAGAAATAGGTGGGGCTGGCAGGCAGAGAGGATAAATAGAAGAAGAAATCTGGGAGGAGAAAAGAGAAGCAGTCAGAGAAGGAGGGGGCATCAGGGGCATCAGGGACCAGTCACTCAGCTACACAGCAAGCCACAGAGTAAGAGTAAGATTTACAGAAGTAAGAGAACAGAACAAACCCAGAGGCAAAAAGTAGATGGGATAATTTAAGTTAAGAAAAGCTGGCAAGAAACAAGCCAGGTTAAGACTGGGCATTTATAATTAAGAATAAGCCTCTGTGTGTGATTTATTTGGGAGCTGGGTGGTGGGTCCTCCAAAAGAGCAAAAACAACAACACAGCTCCGTGCATGAAATGACCTTGCTGTTATCTAGTGGCTTGCCCTCAACTTGGGCAAGAGAGAGCATGCCTTGTTCTCACCCACATGGCAGCCACGCCAGGGAATGGTGTATTTGGTGGATGGTAAAAGCATGTTCTCAGAGAGCTAATATCTTATAGGAATAGCACTGTGCACTTTAGAAAGCACATAGTGGGGAAATGGCTCAGCAGATAAAATGATTGTGCCCAAACACAAAGACCTGAGTTCTATCCCCAGCCACTCCATAAGAAAGCCAGGCATTGTGTGTGCACCTATGAACCAAGAGATGGAGACAGGCAAACAGGAGGGGCTCTAAGGGTCCTTGGCCAGCCAGTTCAACCTAATGAGATTGAGAGCCCCTGTCTCAAAAAATAAGATGGCTACTCTTGCAAAGGTTCATGGGGGCCCACCGGGTGGCTCACAACCACCCATACCTCCAGTTCCAAGGATTTGACACCCTCTTCTGACCTTCACAGGCACCGGGCATGCACATGGTACACATGCATACATGCAGGTAAAACACTCATACACACAAAAATAAAATAATATGGTACATTGTCTTCAGGAATGACACTGAAATTGACCTATGCCCCCACCACATACATACATGTGCATGAAAGCCCACACACACGTGTGTGCCTACATACCAACATATAAGTAAACTACTCCGTCTCTCTCCGCCCCCCCATACACATGTACACACACACACACACACACACACACACACACACACACACACACTCACACACACACACACACTCACAGAGGGCAAGGTGATGTGCAGCTTAGAGACTACAGCTCTTTTCGGGGCAGGAAGTGAGGCCAGTGAAGTACCAAAGGCCCTAAGGGTGGGAAGTGGGATTCGGGGATCTGGAGGAATGACCGGAAGGAGTGAAGAGAGAAGCCTACAAGGACACGTGACTCTCTCTAGGCTTCTCCTGTGAGCCCCACTCTCTGGTCCTGGCCAGCCCACACAGTCCTCCTCACCTCCTCAGCAGCTCAGACGTCCCTGGGTGTTTTGGCATTCCTAAAGAATCAGGGTAGAATCAGGCCCAAGCGCAGGCCAAAGCAAGACCCTAGACATTGCCGTGGGATGGTGGGACTGGACTCCTCAGGGTCTGTCCTGACAAGTTCCCGCCACAGCCCCAGGGCAGCCCCAGCTGAGTAGCCAACCCTGGCTTCCTCTTCTCCCCTCAGTCCCCCCTCTTTCGGGACTCAGTCCCATCTCGTTTTCTTTTCCTCCGCCATCCATTGCCCCCACCCCGCTCTCATTTCCTCTTTCCACGGTGCAAGGGAATTTCGGCTGGAACAGCCCACGGTGTGCGGTGGGCCTGGGAGGGGCATCCAGAGGTCGCTGGAGCCGAGAGGGCCCCAGGCAGGGGCTGAGCCGTGTGTCAGTGCCAGGACTTGGCAAGGGCTATGGCCATGGGGGAGGGTGCGCTGGGAGCAGGGGAACTCCTGGGAGGTGAGAGGCAGAGGACAGTGTGAGGCCTGAAGTCTGCCAGAGCAGGAGACCCGAGAGGAGGTGGGAAGGACACAGGAGCTTGGACAGGAGAAGCTTGCTGACTATCTGCCATTCAAGCTTCCAGCATCTTCCGTGGGGTCTCCTAGCTCTGGCTTGGAAGGTACCACCCTTGCCAAGAATTCTCCTTTCTTTCTTTTTCTTATTCTTTACTAAATTAAATAAAAAAGGGACTGTGTCTATCTCTATTTCCATGGAGTCAAGTCTGAACCTCAACTGATCCTGGAAGGCAACCAGGTACATGGAAAGAGGAAAAGAAGAGGGCGCCAAAGAAAATGAAGCCGTGCCTTGAAGGCCAGACGGAGGCCACGGGCAGGGAGCTGCAGGAGGCCCCGAACTAAGGGGCTGGAAAGGGGGATCCTGACTGGCTTCAGAGCAGAGGGGGGAATGCAAGTTAGGGGTGGGTGTTCCCTAGGGTCCTGCTGGGACTCTACAGCTACTGTTAGAGCCAGAACATGGCCTCCAGCCATAATACGGTGACCCTTCTAGATGAAACTCTCTACGGCTTCTCAGGGAACCCAGAGAGAGAAGAAGGTCGGCAGACTCAGTGGATGCAGGAGGTGAGGGTGGTAAGCAGGCTTGGTGGGAAGAGGGGACTACAAGGTTTGAACCTGCTCCCAATCTGGTCTTCTTGTCTTTTTCCGCTCTAGCCTGGAGCTCAGCTAGGTCCAGAGCTCCTTTCCACGCCTGTGTCCTCATGCCTTCTTCATGCTCCTTCTGGGAAACACTAAGCATGAGCCCCAAACAAGGAACAGTGGTGGGAGGGGTGGGAGGGAGAAGCAGGGTCTCTGGCCTCTGCTTCTTCTTGAAAAGAAGACGCGCAGCACCCAGGAAGCTGTGCTGACTTCGTGGCTTCTCCTGTCAGTCACCTTCTCTCCGTTCACTTCTAGCTTTGCTGGGAACACGACACAGCCCAAGGCAAACAGAACTTCCTAACCTAATGTTGGGGCTCCAGACCTGCCCCATGTAATGTCATCTCTCATGTCACAACTATAGTTATCTCCATTCCCTAGCTGTGACACCCTGCCCCATATTTTAACTCATCAATGCCGTTCCTCAGCTCTCAGAACAGAGTCCAGGTTCCCAAGAATGGCCACCAAGTCCTGCCCGGTCTCTAACAGGGCTCCTTCATCTCCCCACTACAGCACGTCCAGAAAAGCTCACCTTTCCTGAGTTCTTCCTACTTTGTACCACTGGTAACTTTCTGAGGGTTCTGTGATCTCCCTGCCCCACTCCGGATGCCCCTCAACCAGGACAGTACCCAAGGAACACCTGGTTCCTGCCTTGGGTCCCAGCACCAAGGACAGCGCCTGGCACAGCCGACACCAAGACATGAGGATGAGCTGATTGCATCCCTCTGTCTCTGCCCTCCTCCTCTGCCTCAGTTTAGGATGGGCTAGCACTTTAGCTAGGTTAGGCTTCCCTGGCCTTGCTCACGTTACGTTGAACTATATGGGCACCGGGGGTTGGGGAGATGGCTCAGTAAAGTGTTTGCCTTAAAAATATGAGAACCTGTAACAGATCCTCAGAGTCCATGTTTTTTTTGTTTTTTTTTGTTTTTTAAAGGCATGGTGGCACATGCTGTAGTGTTGGGAAGAGGAGAAGAAGGAGAGAAGTGGATCTCAGGGCTTGCTGGCCAGCCAGCCTAGCTGAATGGGTGATCCCCAGGTCCCAGTGAAAGGCTGGCTCTAAAACAACAAAAGAGTAGACATCTGAGGAATGACACCCAAAGTTGTCCTCTGGCTTCCACACACCCATGCATGCATACGTACCTGCATGGTCACACACACGTACATAGAGAAATATATGGCCACCAATGTAGGTGGTAGAACTTCAATGTCATTGTGCACTCATCTCAGTATTTAGTTTCAGCCTGTGCTTTTCGACTGAAATGTCCCTGTCATTCACTAAAAGGCACTGGTGCACAGGGAAGGGCTGCTTTGGTAGAAAGATGGAGACTGCTGCAGATTATATCTGAGGGCACAGAGGAAGGGATAGTCTAGGGTCGGGGAAAAAGGGAAGCAGGAGGAGAGGGCAGAGGGTCCAGAACAAAAACATGCTGCACAGGTTGAAAACATAGATCCAGAAGCGGACCCCACATCTGGAAAGACCCATTCCTTTGAGTAGGTCTCATTCATGATCAGAACCAAGCCACTGTGAGGAAAGCAGTGTTTGGTGCAAGCCCAAGCTCCTGTCTCCACTTGAGTGATGAAAGGTGGACCTCTGACCTCTGACCTCTGGACAGCGGCTGCTACAGGCAACAGCCAGAATACTGCCTCTGAGTGTGAAAGAAAAGGTTTTGAAGCCAGTCAGTCTGCATCTAACTCTTTGGGAGTAGACTGTCACTATGAGTGCTGTGTCTCAGGGCTGTGGGGATTGGAAAGGGATAGTGGGGACAGGAGACCAGAGAAGGAATGGTTCCCAGACACATTTTACATTTGGCAGAGCAGAGCCCACTGAGGTATCCCTCCATGCAGGACCTCAGCAAGGACCTCCCCTTTATTCTCTTCTGTCTTTTCCTTTCAGCACCAGACCAGCATCCCTGAGCCAAGTGCATCCTTGGCATATAATCGTAGGCTCTTGATAAATCCAGGGTACCTACACTCCCTTACCATCAGAGCCTCAGTTTAAGGAAGCCGTAAGATTCATTAAAAGTCACCAGATTCTGGGATGGAGAGATAGCCCATGTAGTATTTGCCTCAAAAACACGAGGACCCAAATTTGATCTCCAGACCCCACATACAAATGCTGAGTGTGGTGGCATACATCTGTAATCTCAGCGTTGGCTAGATGGAGATCTCTGAGTCTCACTGGCCAGCCATCCTAGGCTAACTGGTAACTCCAGGCCAATGGGAGACATATCTCAAAAGGAGGCAGATGGCATTCCTGAAGATGACACCCGAGGCTTTCCTCTGGCCTCCACATGCACGCCTTTGAAACTTTAGAAATAAGGCAGCTTACCAGAACTCCTAGCATGTTGGGTGGCATTAAAACATCATTCTGGGTAACACAAGCAGAACAACAACAACACAAATATATAGTGCAAGGAGCTTCTGGGAAAGCCCACTCTAGCAACAGACAAATAAGTGTTCCTTGGTAGGGCTTGCCCTAGTCCTTCACCCTTGACCTTTCTTCTGTTTTCCAACCTGAAATGTAGACATCATGTGCAGAGGTGCAGGATCCGAATGGCAGTGCTGAGTTTTCATACATAAGGACAGCAAAGCAGAGTAGTAGACAAATCAGAAGTCTTCCTAGCTGGCAGAAACCAGACTCTACCATCTCTGTATTGTCTATCACCATGCTCCTCCATAGTGAGTGTATCAGTCAGCAACTGCCTGAAGGCTGCTACATAACAAATCATCTCAAAAAGTGAATGGTTGAAAACAATAATCATTTCTTCTCACTCATACAGCTGAGGATCATATGGCCTTAGCTCCAAGCTTCAGATGGGTCTGTTTTGTTTGCTTCAACCCCCGTCCTTCCCCCACCAACCTCTGGACTAGCACCTACCTAAAGCATGCTCTTGTCTTAATGATAGAATCCCAGGGAGGTAGAGTCAACTGTGAAAGAGGATTTCAAGTCTCTGCTTCTAAGGACTGAACATCTTTAATCCAAAGATCTGAAATCCAAAACAGTAAAAGAAAAAAAAAAGCCAAAATTTTCTTTGTGCCAAAATGCCACAAGTAGAAAATTCCATACCATGAAACTTTGACTCACACACAAAGTCATTTAAAATATCATATATAATTACTTTCAGCCGATGTGTCTATAGCCTATGAAGTGTAAATGTATGTTGTGTGTAGACTTGGCTTCTGTCCCCAAGGTATCTCATTACATATGTGCAAATATTCCAGAATTTTAACAACTTCAAAGTCTGAAACTCGGCCAAGCATTTTGGATAAAGAATATGCAAACTTCATCTCATCACTAGTGTCCTGTGAGCCACAGAGTCATGGAGGCTGTTGAAGGCTAGCCAAGGTTCACCCACCTACAGTGAGAACAACAAGCTCTCATGGCAAAGAGAATGGGCAGAGGGAAGGGAAATCTGGAGACTGGTTAGATGGGTAGATGTCAGTCAGTACCATTCTGAGCAGAACATTCCCTCAGGTGCTTTTTGGGATTCACCATCTCAGTGGACCTTTGCAGCAATTGGTAAGGAACAGCACTTACTGTGCTGATTTGAAAACAGTGGCTCATATTTGTTCAGACTCTACCTCTTGTGAAAGGGTAGGGCTGGGTTCCAGTTCAGACCTCCAAAAGGCCATCTGTTCATGACACCACGTATCTTCATTCTCATCCTAGGCTCTTCTAGGAAACCACATGTGTCTGAGTGGGAGGCCAGCACTGGACCCAGCAGAATGTCACCCTGGTGCCTTGTTTCTGTGTGTACAGATTGCAGGTCAAATGGATACCTAAGTACAGGTGGGAGGCCAGCGAAGAAAGCCTCTGAGACCCCAAAAAGGACAGAAAACAAGCAGAGAAAGGCTACTCAGCTTCTTCCAGAAGGTAGTAGAAAATGCACACAAGGGTAGAAAAACAGGCCCAGAAATCCTGAGCACAGCTGGAGATGCTGCAGAAGGGACCTTAGGAACTGTAAGCCCCTGGTACTCCTGCCCTGTACCAGTGCTGTTCCTCACACTAGAGGCTGCTTCCACCATCCCCAGAGCAATTCTTCCTCACCCTGGCTTTGAAGTCCAGACTGGGTGTCTCTGCCCCTGGTCAGATAGCTATGCCCAGTTGTGAAAACTAGATTTCAGCATCCTTTCAAGAAGGAAGTGCCTGGCTTAAGCATCTGCAGCGCGAGTGGGAGATGAGACCTATCTTGTTCCAGGACTGTTGGTTAGAACTCAAGGCTAGGAAACAATCACCACACCACTACCACCAACACCAACACCAACAACAACAACACCATTTTCTTCTTCATAATCAACATCATCTTCTTCATAATCATTGTCAACATCATCTTTTTCTTCTTCATAATCATCATCATCTTCTTCATAATCACCATCATCATCATCATCATCATCATCATCATTGTCATCATCATTGTCGTCGTCATCATCTGACCACAGGCTCCACTGGCAATCAGCAATGGGTATGGTGAGAGGTTGTGGTGCCTCTGGGCTCTCACTCCCACTCAGACACATGGTGGGTGGCAATGGAGTGCAGAGCAGAAGACCATCCATCCTGCAACCCTCACCTCAACTTTGCCTCTGCTACTATGTCTACCTTTAAGAATTTCTCAGGTGGGAGATCAAAGTCTCATCTCCAGGAACGTGGAGAACAATGCAGGGCCAGTGATGGGTCTCAACCTCCAAGGCGGGTCTAAGAGAAGGGACAAGAAATGTCAGGGTGAACTGGGCCTGGGAAGAAGTTAGTGTGTGTTGGGGTGGGGCTGAGGGAGGGCACTTGCTGTGCATGGGGAAACAGGCGAAAGGACCCCTCTGTTTCTCTCTCCTAGCTCGTCCTGTCCTGCATGTCCTTAGACTTGCCAGTCTTTGCTGGGTCTGCAGGGAAAGAAGGGCAGACCTTCTTCCATGAGATTCGTGAGATTCCTGGCTTGAAGCCCTGGAGATGTTAGGAAAAGTGTGGTCTTCAGATCCTGTTCCTGTCACTTCTGAGTCTGAGAACGTTACCCAACAGGAGCCTCAGTGTACCCAGTTAGAGTAAGCATGAGTAAATGGAATTTCATAGATCTATTGGAGGGTCACAGAGAAGCGGCAATGCAAAGAGTTCAGGACACTGTTTGTCACAGAAGAGCAGTCTACGAAGGTTGGTACCACTGCTTCCACTGCTGCTGATAGCAGTGACAGGGATGGTAGTGACCATGATGTGATGACGATGACATGATGATGGTGGTGGTGACAGTGATGACGAAGTAAGGAGAGTGAAGGTATGGTGACGGCAGTGACGATAATGGTGAAGGTGATATGAGGAGGAGGAGGAGAGGAGAAGGTGGTGGTGGTGGTGGTTTTGGTGGTGGTGGTGGTGGTTTTGGTGGTGGTGGTGGTGGTGGTGGTGGTTTTGGTGGTGGTGGTGGTGGTGGTAGTTTTGGTGGTGGTGGTGGTGGTGGTGGTGGTGGTGGTAGTTTTGGTGGTGGTGGTGGTGGTAGTTTTGGTGGTGGTGGTAGTTTTGGTGGTGGTGGTGGTGGTGGTGGTGGTAGTTTTGGTGGTGGTGGTGGTGGTAGTTTTGGTGGTGGTGGTGGTGGTAGTTTTGGTGGTGGTGGTGGTGGTGGTGGTGGTGGTGGTGGTAATAGTAGTGATGTTGAACATAGTAATTTTGGTAAGGATAGTAATGATGTGATGGTAATGATGATAATGGTGATGATAATGGTGAGGATGACATAAACACCATCAAATGTGATTGAGGCTGGGTGCACATGAGGCACCAAATAAATACTTCTCATTCTCTTTTGTCTGATTCCAGTGCCCTCTCTATCCTCACGGGGAAGGCTGGGAAGAGAGGAATAATGGGGCTCCCCCTCACCACTCCTGTGTCCTAAAGAGCCCTGTGTTGTGGTCAGTGCCATGCCCCATCTCCAGGTCTAATCCATTCTTCAATTACTGGGGAGTCTCTGAGGGGGAGCTCCATCTGGTACCGGGCTAGCTTTGGACAGGAAGGTCCTCAGTACATTAGAGAGCACTGAATCCTGCCTTAATAAAAATGGGGTTGGCTCCTTCACTCATCCTCAAGGAGGTGGGGCCACGGAGGCAATAAAGTTTCTGGGTGTTGGCTGGACTGAGCAGATCTTCTGGGGACACCAGCTTTAACATTTTCCCTGGGCAGGCACAGCTCATACCCATGTTCCTAGGGTCGTGGTCTGGGTCCCTTGGCACCCTCCAGCCCTGCAGATGCAGGTCTGGACTGCTCCATCCCCTCTCTGTACCTGCAGACTGAGTAGCACTGGGTCACAGTATGGCTACCCTCCCTTCCTCCCAGTACAGAAGCCCTGTCAGGGATCACTGCAAAGCACCACATGGAGATCTAATCTGGGGCGGGGGCGCCGAGCTGAGACGAAGTGGAAGGGGTTGACGGGAGGAGGAAATTAGTGATTAAATAATAGGTTCCAAATGCAGAGGCTCTCATCAAAACCCCCAGTGAAATACCCCGCTGCTGTCAGGCAGGCTGCACGCTCTAAAGCCCGGCTCTGGCTCCAGAAACCCGAGGGAGGGACTGGTGCCGTTGGTGGCACACAAGGCTCTCCCAGGCCAGGCCAGCACAGTCCCAGGCTGTATCCAGGTCAGCATGGTGCCTGGAGGACCATGTTGACTCTTGATGATAGGTAGAAAGAAATCCTGCTGCCTTGAGTATGCCTGCCAAGAAGCAACAAAGATAAAGTCTTGTCTGGCAGCTGCTCCCCCATGCCTGTGCCCCTCATACCATTCCATCTCATCACATCATTATCCTGGCTCTCCTGGGTGGGGGCACCCCCAAAGCCCCCGCTCTCCTGGATGGCGGAAGGACTGCACCAAGCCCTCCTCCCCTACCCCATCCCGCTGTGCTAATTCTGCCCTTCCTCTCTCAAACTCCCTATATACTGAAAGTTTGGTCTTGTCTAGAACAAATTCCATCTCACTGTGCCTCAGTTTCCCCACACACTGAGAACTGGGATTCTCTTACAGCATTCTTCTGGGAGCCAGGACTGCCTGGTGGGGAAGGTGCTGGCTCTACATAGTTTTCCACCAGAATTCGCTCGCTGTGCCTACCACACAGCTTCTGCCCAAGGGGAGAGTCCGCGCCTGGGACAAGCATCTCAGCCCCACTGCTTCTCTCCTCCTCCTTAGGAACCAGCTTGATGCCTGCACTTTTCCACACTGAGCCTTTGGCTGAGGATCCTGGAACGCTTGCAATTTCCTGACTTGAAGACTGTTCCCCCACCCTGTACCCTCTACCCCACCTGGTAGGCCTGTGGTGGGGGATCCACCAGCAGGGGCTCAGAGCCCAGACTTTTGGGAATAGAGACCTGGCCCTCTTGACTCGAACATCGAAAAGCATCTGCTTTGGCGGGAAGTCCCAATGCCATGATCTGTTATCTTCTTTCTGACTCACCTAGGACCTCCCTGGAGAAGGACTGGTTTGGGTCCTCAGGAGGGTGGACATGAAGAGGAAAGAAAGACACCAGTCTCCAGGTAAATTGGACCCAGCGATGGGTAGAGAACTTTTTTGTGCATAAGCCCAACCATGCAAAACACATTTGACTTTGGAGTCTGGGACCATTGCTCCCCGCCAAGCCCAGACAAGGAATGTCTGGGCCTGGGGAAGGACACCCAAAGCCCGAGGAACCTGGGCTTTGGATCCAGGGACCAGACCAGGACATGAGCAAACCTAGAAAGGGCCCAAACAGCCATCCCTCCTCTGTGGTTGGCCTGCTTGGGGCAGAGGTACCAAGTAGACAGGCTGTCACTCTGAGGGGTGCCACTCTCCTGTTCCTGTGGCGCTCTTTATCACTTCCTGCACCTCTGGGGACTGGGAGCTTGGACCCAGCCAAAGCCTGCCTGTTGTGGCTCTGGTGTCAATGCCCTGTCCAGCTCTGGGTTTCTTTCATGGGCTTCCATTCTCTATTACCCTGGAATGGCAGGCCAACTAAGCCCATGGCCTTCCTTTCCTCGGGTCCTGCACACTGCCTCATCCAAGATCCACATACAATCCAGGACCGCGCGCGTGCAAAAAGAATTTTAATAAAAACAAGCAATTCAGAAGGTCTGGCGGGCAGGCAGGTGGGCGGGCTGATCATGTAGACTCCGTGCTATTCCTGGCTGGGGAGGCCCAGGAGGGCCTCCTAGGAACAAGCTCTCCCAAGACAAATACAGCGTGACAGGCCAGTTTTGTCTTTTTGCCTTTGACGGTAGAGCATCCAAGGCTGAGATCTGACCACACAGGATGAGGGAGGAGGGGACACCAAAGGGAGTAGGAGCTGAGAGGTCTTGATACTTTGGGATGTCCCTTGAAGATGGCATCTGGGTATAGATGATGTAAACTCAAGGAACAGGAATTTTCATTGTCTGTCACCTGTCTCATTTCACGTTGTCACCTCGCTCTGCACCCCACTACACCCCCCTCCCATAGCTTAGGCAGGTGCCTCCTGTTCCCAACATAAACATCAGTCACAAAAGGCCCCAAACCGTGGCACAGACGTAACAAAAAACAAAAATCAAAAACAAAACTTAAAAAAATTAATCCCCTGGTTTTGTGAAGACAGATTTTTTTCCAAAAGGAATTTAATTAAAGACAGAAAACGACCAATATAAACCACGAAATTATACACATATGTGAAAGTGTCGTGTGGGCCCTGGAGTCCTGGCCTAAAAGGAGGAAAGTCTGGGCCCAGGGTCCTGAATTCCCCAGAAACAGGCCTGGGATAAGGGCCAGTGCTGTCCCCAGTGGGTTCAGGAGGCCCAGGTCCTCCCAACCCTCTTTGGGTATAAACTAGCATTCTCCAACCCTGCCAGGGAAGCCCAGCTGATGGCGGCTACACATTGACAATGTAGACTCAGGGGTGACTGTGACTGTCCATCAGAGATATGGCCTTTCACTGTCCATCCAAAAGATGGTGAGGAGCAAGGCTCCTTGGTGGTGACTAAGGATTATGTCACAATCTCAGCTCACTTTAGAGGTATCTCATCTCATCCCCATGACCTATTTTTGTGATTTTAAAAAAAAGTTGATGAAATTGTTTTAGTCCATCCAGCCCATGACATCATGTTCAGCAGCTCCCACACCTCTCTGCAGCCAGCACCAGCACCAGCGAGACTCCAGACAAGGTGCAGCCTCCTCCTTACGCTTCCCACCCCCTTTACCTCCTCCTCTAGCCCAACCGCAGCCTTTTCAGACACACAACCTAGTCTCTTTCTAGAGTTCTTGCCTCCTCTCCGGATGAGATGCTCAGCCAGTGCTGGTGACTCCTCTCTATCGCCAGCATGCATGATTCCCAGGGCTGCCGCGACCAGAGAAACCTCTTGAAAAAACAAACATGGGCACTGGGGATTGGTGGTCAATCTAGAACGTTCTGCACTGGGGAAGACCTGGGTACAGGCACTGAGAGCATCTGCTATGATGTGCCAGGTGGGTTGTTTTTTGTTTTTTTTTTTTAAGGCAGAGGTCAGAGGTTAGCAATGGCTGAACAAAGGAATGAGAGCAGGACAAGGCTCACAGGACATCGAGGAACAGGGGGCAAAAGAACGCAAGCGCCGGAGTGGGGAGGAGTGCAGTAGAAGGCTGTCTTCGGTGCACTCTTGAACTCATGACAGCTGTGGTTACCTGATCGAGATAAAGTCAACAGGGCCAGTCGACAGTCCAGCGGGCAGTGCCAGTCGGGTTAAGTGGGCTACGAACAAAAGAGAGGAAGAGGGGCACTGGAGTGGGAGGCAGACATGAAGGGAGTTCTGGGGAAGTGAGAGGTGTGAGTTAGGAGCAGACACAGTGAAGATGCTTTGTATAAATGTCTGAAACTGCGGAAGAGTTATTCAAAGTTTGTTGTTGTTTTTTTTAAGAGACGAAGAAAAAAGAATACAAAACAGCAAAGGTGCAATGAAACATAAGACACTGGAGTCTAGAGATGTGTCCTGGGCTGGGGAATTCTGGTCAAAGCTGTGTGGGGTAGAAGAGTAGAGCTCTATGCCTGTGGGGATTATCTATGGTGGAACCAAGGGAGCCTTGAGGAGGACCACGGTGAGTAGGATGTGTGGACTCTAAGCTGGACCTCTGTGAGTCATCCAGGTGGAGAAGTCACTTGGGCCACTTGACACAGGGCTCTGAAGTTGGGGTGAGGCACCTGAGCTGCAGGTGGAAACTCAAAACTACCTGCTTGGGGATGAGATGTGGAGGTGAATAGGGTCAAACTCCAAGAGACGCTTGAATGAAGCTGTCTTAATGAAACCTAACATATGGGCAATAAATGTGTGCCAATAAGAAAGATTTTTTAAAAGAAAGACTCAGTTACTTGCCTAAAGGTAAAGCCACAGAATTAGCGGGACCACCAGCAAGAAAGAATGAAAGAGAAGTGTAGCTAGAGTTTTCCTGCCTGGCCCAGAGTCAGGACAAATCTCTCTCACCCGCCAGTCCCACAGCTGCTCAGACCCAACCAAGTAAACACAGACACTTATATTGCTTACAAACTGTATGGCCGTGGCAGGCTTCTTGTTAACTGTTCTTACAGCTTAAATTAATCCATTTCTATTAATCTATACCTTGCCACATGGCTTGTGGCTTACCGGCATCTTCACATGCGGCTTGTCATGGTGGCGGCTGGCAGTGTCTCCCTCACTCATTCCTGTTCTCTCAATTCTCCTCTCTGTTAGTCCCGCCTATACTTCCTGCCTGGCCACTGGCCAATCAGTGATTTATTTATTGACCAATCAGCAACACATTTGACATACAGACCATCCCACAGCAGAGAAGAGTAGGAGAGGAGATGGAGATGTGGGGGAACACCTGCACATGAGAGAGAGAAAGGTGGAACAGAGTGACGGTGCACACAGACAGGCTGAGCTCACAAGGCCCAAGCAGGAGGTCTCTAAGAAAGGAGCCCGGGAACAGACAGTCCTGCCAGAGTCAAGGTGGAGGGGAGCCACGATGAAGACCTGAGCAGAAGGGATTGCGGGAGTGATGGGAGGAAGCCAAGGATAGGGAGCTGGGTAGATGGTGAGCAGACTCTCTTCCAAACATCTCTCCCCTGAGATTGGGAATTGGGACTTTAACCAAACAGAGGCGTTGAGATGGGGAGTATCTTTTGGAAGGAAACAGGACTTTATTTTACTTTTAAATCTACTTTTGATTAGCAAAAGAATAACGAGTTTCATTATGGTATTCCATACACTTTTTGTTGATTCTCCTCATGGCCTCTCCTCTTCCCCTCTGCCTCCCACCCCAGCTGCTGGTCCCCTTCTTCCCCCAGTGGTCCCCCATTCCACATTTGGGTAATATATAGTCTATTACCCTTTTTCCTCCCACTCATCTCTCCCTTAAGGTCTTTTTTTTCCCCCTTCTCATGTTCTCATTTCTAGTTTCATTACCTGTATCCATAGCCCCCCCCCACATACACACACATTAAAATCTAAGATTTACGTATAAGAGAAAATATGCTGTAGTTCTCTTTCCGTATGCATTCCAATAGGCCAACTACTGGAGTTACCTGCAGGACAATGGGTAACAAAGACAGCCGAATCATTGGAAAACCCACCCCAGCATGGGTGGCCACTCACAAAAGCTACATCCCTGCCCAACTTGTAGGCAGCACACCGAGTGTCCTTTCTCCCAGCTATCGGTTAGTGCTTATATAACTTCAGGAAGTAGACATCCTGAACCGTGTACGCTTTATGAGCTTCCTGAACCATATGTGCCTCCCTCCTTCCTTCAGTCAGGGGAATGTTTTCAATTCTGAGAAAATAACAGCAAAGCATCCAGTAGAATCCATTTTGGACTCCTGATCTCCAGGGCTACAAGGTGTTATTTTTAAGCCATTTGGCTTGGGATAATTTGTTATAGCAACTACAGGAAACTAATAGTGGCTGAGATTAAAGGGACTCTAATAAAATGAGGTGTTTAAAAATTTAGCCTTAATGCAAAAATCTTTGACGTGCAAAAGAAGCAACCAAATCCAGATGCCCATGATATAGGGAACGGATGCACAAAAGGCACAGGAATTTTAATTGACTACAAACTTCGTAGCAAACAAATGGAATGAGAAATGTGGAAGTCATCACTGAGGAAGATCCTGTGGGCGCCACACCATCCTTGATGTGCGGTGTTCACTGTGTGCTCACTGAGTTAAACAGGATGTTGACAAATAGAAGGGGTATCCAGATGAAAGGGGGTCTGAATACCATGCTTCTAAAGGAAAAAACTGGGTACCAAAGAAAGAATATATACATACATATGTAGAAAGAATGCATACAAATATATGCAGGTACAACCTTTCCTTGAATAATTTAGGAATTTCAAGGGGGAGTTTAAACCATAGAGATTTGTTTCTTTGCCCCCTAAAGGGTCCTGGAATGGGGCAATGTTTTAGGGATTTCTGCACTTAGATCTACCTGTATAGAGCTAGGCTATATATTTTCAGGTTCTCTCTGGAATATCAGTTACTGTCCCTTGGGAGAGGAATGAATTAGGAATAAAGTTTTGGAATAGAGAGATTATTTCACACCCCACAGGGCCCTTTCGTATCCTTCCAAGCTGTGGAAAAAAACCCAGGCAGTAAGAGTTTTTGCTCCATGTTGGAAACCCAACATTCTGATGTGGATGGAAGCAGCTTGAGCAGAGCCTGGTGGCACAAACATATCATCCCAGCTACTCATTAGTTGATGCAGGAGGGTAGCAAGTCAAGGCCAGCCTGAACTAAACAGTTCTAGCTTCTTATCAAGACTGTCTCAAAATAGAAAAAGCAAGGAGAGGACAGGGAGAGGCAGAGGCAAGGTCCCATGTTCAATCTTCAATATTGCAAAAATAAGATCTTTAAAAACAAAATACGTCTTGCAGGCTACTCACTCACTTCCATTTCAGGGTTCCCCAAACCCTCACCAAACAAAAGTTTATTATATCAGCAGTGCTCATCATGGTCGGTAATATTTAGAATGGAGAAAATACAGTATTTTCTCTGCCTTGGACCTGTACTCAAGAGGAAAAACAGACACTGCAAAATCTGTCAAGAAGCTCCTCTCGTCAGTATGTATCTCCTTGATCATGGGAATAAGGATGGCAGGCTGTGAGTCCTCAGTATCTGGAGTGCTCCACCCCCACTGTCTCAGAAGCCCCAGTCCTGCAGGGAATGCATGCAAACTCCATTCTCAAAGGGATATATGGTCTGGACCAAACTGATGGCTTGAGGCTCTGCCTTCCTCTTGCTGAGTCCCAACTGTAAGTTACATCTGCATGGGGAGGGGACAGGGGAGCAGTGCAGATTCACAGGAGAGTGAACTGCGTGAGGTCCGAGTTGTCCTTAGCTTGACTGTCAACTTGACAGTTTAGAGTCACCTGAAAAAGGAGTCTCATTGAGAGACCGCCCTGCTCAAGGTTGGCTTGGGGGCTTATCTATGAATTATGGGTGTGCCTTAATTGTCTAAACTGAGTAGGAGAGCCCAGACCACTGCAGGCAGTACCATTTCCTGGGAAAGTGGTCCTGGGCTGTACAAGAAAGCTAGCTAAGCCTGGGCCAGTGAGCAGCATTACTCCATGGTTCCTGCCTCTAAGTTCCTGCTTGAGTTCCTGCCCTGACTTCCCTCAGTGGTAGACTGCAGCTTGTAAGCTGAAATAACCACCACCACCACCCTGCCCTCAAGTTGCTTTTGGTGATGGTGTTTGTCATAGCAACAGAGTTTTGTTTTGTTTTCCATTTCAGGAAACGAAAGGCCCTCGGGTGTTGACAGGTGATATGTAGGGGTTCAGCGCTGGAGTAATACAGAGAATGCCTTCTTCCTGGAAAGGACTCGAAGCCACAGCTTAGCAGCTTCAGGCTCGTACATGGCACCTCCCACTACTGCCAACTTTAAGGGAATTTCCATCACTCATTTGCCCCTCAGTTAACCCTCCATCCTTGCCTAGTCCCCAGGAAGGGTGGGAAGGGAACTGTGGAAATTCCCTTTTTAGGAACACGGCAGTCACAGAGCTTCAGAACAAAGGAAGAACTACAAACCCGAAAGGTTTGACTGCCCCTGTACCCCCTGCATTCATACTCAGCCAGGGTACCCTCAAGGGGAAGGAGACACACCAGGCCCCCGGGCAGGTGCTGAGTTTTCCCAAGGCCTTCAGCTCACCCTCCTCCAATCTCCCAGCCAACGCATCCCCGAGGGAGTCAGAAGGCCCGGCCGACAGCTGGGTTGTGCAATCAGCAGCCCAGATGTGGCCCGGACTTTGGCTTGCGGCAGCTGCCTCTGTCATCACCCAGGGTCTATGGCCTTCATTTCACCCTTGAGCTGTACTCGAGCAACATTCCTGTCCCCATCCAGACAGGCTCCACCCTAGCCACCATCCTCTTCCAGCAGCTCTGGAGAGCACTTGGTGACTGAGGATCCCAGGCCCAGCTCAGCCATCAGACTGTACCAGTGATGGGGGCCGCCCTTCCCTTCTAGGCCTCCTTAGGTTTGAGTTAATGGCTCAGCCCTAAGTTCTCAACTCATCCCTGAGTTTAGCAAAGCATTTATTGCTTCCTACAGGAACCAACTAGGATTATAAAAATCTCTTTTATTGCCCTTGGATATTCTAATCAGGGCAAGGTCACTTCCCGTCCTGCAGATACCATGACCACTGTTCTCATGAAACCTTAACTGTGGTCTATCATCGGGCAGCACCACTGACTCTTTGGCCTTAGAATTGGCAGCCATGTGACTAGCCCAAGATGGAGTCAAAGCTGAGGGGGCGGGGCTTGTGATCACATTCCTCTTCTTCATATTGTACTCTCTGATTTCATAATGCAGGCTTTGTGGGTAATGGTGGTGGTAGCGGTAGTGGCATCCGTAGCACAGATAGTGGTGGTTATAAATGACGTGAGTGGTGGTGCCAATAGCAGCAATGATATTGATGGTGATAGTGTTGGTCTTGGTGGTCTTGGTGGTGATGATGATGGATGACGAGAGAAGGGGTGGTGGTGATTATAAATGGTGGTAGTGGTGGTGATAGTTGTGAAGGAGGTGGTGGTGATGGTTGTGGTGCTAGTGGTGATTGTGGTGGTGGCAGTGATGTTTGTGGCTGTGGTGAGGTTTATGGTGGTGGTAGTGGCAATGGTTGTGTTGGTGATAGTGGTGATGATTGTGGTGATAGTGATGTTTGTGGCTGTGGTGATGTGTATGGTGGTGGTAGTGGCAATGGTTGTGTTGGTGATAGTGGTGATGGTTGTGTTAGCGATAGCAGTGGTGGTTGTGGTAGTAGTTGTGGTTGTGATGGTTGTGGTAGTGGTAGTAGTGGTGATGGTTGTGCTGGTGGTGGTGGTGGTGGTGGTGGTGGTAATGGGAGTTTATCTGTGGTAAAAATCTTTATTCACAAGCATGTAGAGTGCCATGATCAGGATCTCTGTGAGACAAGCATGTGGACAGGGGCTCCTGAAATGCCCTGATAGATCCATCCTAGTACTTGTGGGGCCAGGCTTCCCAAGAACCATTCCAGCCAATGTCCCAGCAGAGTAGGAGGACAGATGCTGGCCCATGCCTGGAAACCGAGGCCCAGGTGACTTGAGACTGCTCAGGCACCTCTTCTCGGCTGTAACTTTCCGAGAGTTGTTCTGCAGTCTCCGATTCTTCCTCTCCAGCTGTCCTCCTTTCCTCCTCCCCTCCACAGGGGTCAGACCCCCCCCCACCATCTGAAGGTCGTCTTCCCCTCCTCTAACTCCCTCTCCTGTATCTTGCACAGGGGTTTCCCTAACAAAGCTTTTCCAGAGCTACTCCTATTGAGCTCTGACCCTCTCATAAGACGCCGACTTCGCAAACTGGGCAACCAAGTGGAGTGCCCAGTTCTGGTGGGGGAAAAGCTAAGAGAAAGCACTCAACAATGGGGCTGGTTTTCTTTTGTAACATAAAAGCTCTCTCAGGATAATTTCAGGCAGGAATGTTTCACATACTTTGAAAAGTCAAGTTCGCCCTTGGATACTGAAATCCTTGCTGGGGGGTTTGAAGGACAGAAGGGAGGACAGCCTGCAGATGATAGGGAGAACCACCAGACAAAGACGTTAAGTGAGGAATGGGTGCCTTGGACCACATATTCAATCTGAGTGTCCAACTCATGCTCCACAGGTTGCAGACACACTCGTTCTGCGTGACACTGTCACCTACAAATCTCAGCACAATCAAGTTACAAAAATTGTAAAAAAAAAAATTCATAATGTTTTAAGTAAATTTTCGGTTTTGTATTGGACCGCATTCAGAACTATGCTGGATGTGCCCAGACTAGAAGAACTGAGGAATTAAAGCCAAACAGGAGGAGAAAATGATGCGTGGAAGGGACTTAAAGGCAGACAGAGGTCTTGAGGTTTGCTGACCCAAGAGGTTGGGCAGCACCCGTAGAGAGTGGTGGGATGAGAAGAGACTGTGGGCCCCGCGGCCCAGCCACAGGAAGGACTGGGATTGAACTGGAAGTGATATTGGTGACACATACAGTGTGTTGAGAAGTTGTCCTGTTGCTTTTCATTGTCAACTTGAAACTACCAAGAGTCACCTGGAAGAAGTCTCAATGATTGAGGGATTGCCCGGGCCAGTGTAGTCTGTGGCTATGTCTGTGGGGAAGTCTTGACTTGATTGATGTGGGAGGGTCCCGCCCCCGCCCACTATGGGTGGCGCCACACCTGGGCAGGCGGTGCTAGACTGAATAAGAAAACTGGCTGAGCGCCAGCCCAAGACAGCAAGGCAGTAAGCAGCGTCCTTCCATGATCTCTGCTTCAGTCCAGGTTCCTGCCTTGAGTTCTTGCCCTGATTTTCCACAGAGATGGAGTGTTATCTGGAATTTAATGAGAAACAACTGCTCTTTCTCAAGTAGCTTTTGACCGTGGCGTTTATCACAGCAACGGTGAAGCAACATAGGACAGGAGTGAACCAATCTTGTCTCCCTAGGTGAAAAGTCAAAGAGGAGAGTGGCTGGATGGGTGCAGACGCCTCTGACAGAGACAGTTGGCAGAAAGGGGGTCAGGTCTGGAGAGGGGTTAAAGGTTAAGAGCTGCACTGGTCATGTTTCCCAGTAGTAATATCCACCAGGGACTTGGAAATGTGGGCCTCGAGCAGAAGACAGGCTTCAGGCCAGGTTGTGGAGTTAGAAATAAAGACCTGAATGAGTGACTGCGGGTGTGTGGCTTAAATGAGGAAAGCAGAGGCTGGAAACACCCACTGTGGTGGCAGGAAGGACAAGGAGCCAGGAACGAGGAGAGAGTGAGAGGGAGGGCAGAACTGTCCATGACCGAGGCTGAGGCCCGCAGCCGCAATCCTAAGGCTGGACCTAGTCCCCCCACCCCATGTTCCTCCGCAGGCTTCCAGCCTGAGGGGGTAAAGCTCATGCTGGCCACGAGGGGAACTGGAGACCAGCATCTGGGGACCACAGAAACTCTCCTCTAGGACTCTGCCAGAAACGAGTGGTGACATCCTGGCAGAACTCAGGACTGCCGAGCCTGCCACAGCAATGGCCTCCCACAGGCTGCTCCTGTGGTCCGGGACACGTTGCTCTCCTGGGGTCAGTGCCGGGGCGGCAGCAGCCTCCGTGTGAGGTGGTGGAGTTGGCATCTGCCTCTCTGGAGCAGGGACTAGGAAAACAGATGACCTCAAGCTGAAAGCTCTTAGAGTCATTGCTCAGAAAAGAGTGGAAAAGACAAAGCTAAAAATACATGCAGACCCAAATCCCCCACCTATCCAGAAAAAAAAAAAAATGCCAGGCAAAGCTTCCTGCAGACGTGGTTTGAGGCAGGCTCCTGGAGTCCACTCTCTGCTGGTCTCTCTGGAGACCAGCCTGCTGATCAAAGGCTCTCCTGTGGGCACTTCTTCCTAGGCCTGACTCCTGCCTGCCCTCAGAGCATGACACGCTCCATTCTTCCTCCCAGCAGTTATCTGCAGACCCACCCTGTCCCCCGATGCTGATACACCCTATCTTCCTCCTCTCCAAGATGCAGCTCCCAGATCCCCTGGGACCCTTTTCCAGACTTTTCTACATGTCAAAGTTGAACCCACTAGATCGTCTCTCTTTTCCTTGTTTTCAGAGAACTTAGATTTATCTCTGATCACCATATTAGGATCCTTTTAAGAGGGAGCAATCCTGGATTCCCTTTTCTTCTATCTCCAAAAGTCCCTGGTCTAAAATTAGGCTTACTATAAGCACTTAATCAGTGATCCTAATGAGAAGCATGGAGAGAGTTGATGGAAAGGATGAAGCATATTTGTGTGTGTGTGTGTGTGTGTGTGTGTGTGTGTGTCCACACCTGCTATGTGACACCCACGCACCATGAGTGTGAAACCACTAAGCCAAGCAGAGGGAAAGTTAGGATGTCTGGGATTCTTGAGCAATTTCTTGGTTTCTCAAGGTGGTCTCTAACACCCCAGAGTGCCCACGCTACATCTTGTGTACCCAGCAGCCCCCAGCTGTGGTTAAGACTCCACAGAAACCTTGGTCTGGCTGCTACTGTGGTGTATGACTGATGTGTGTGCTTTTTAGCATGGAGGTGAGGGCCGGTGCTGTCAAGGGCTGTCTGGTGGCTGGTCATGTCTTTGCTGCATTCTCTTTCCTTCTCCCTCCTAATTTGGGGATCTTTGAGCTACAGAGCTCAGAGCTGGGTGTGGTCACCGAGCCACACTGGCCATGTGAAAAGTAGAGGAAAAGGAGGGAATGAGGGAGGTAGATTGCGGACATGGATGCACACAGCTGCAATGCCAGTATTTGGGAGACTGAGGCAGGAAGATCCAGAGTTTCAGGCCAGCCTGTGCTACACAGTGAATTACAGGCCAGCCTGGGTCGGTCATTTGAACCTACCCAGAAAACAGTAAATAAACAATAATTCATGACAGATGCATAGTAAGGAAAAGCAAATGATAAGTATGTAGAGTTTCTGTAAACATTTAGTGTAAACAGGGTATACAAACAGCACAGGACGCACAATGTCAACCTAGCTCAGATTTAACCAAATGGCTGTGGCTTGGGTTTAGAATCCTTCAACGTGCTGAAGATGCTGCCCTCATGGCTCAGAACAACTCACAGAAACAGGGATGCCCATCCAGAAGTCTTCCAAGACTAGAAAACAGCAGGACTCCATGTTAGACCTTCTCCCATCCCAGGTTAAGGAATGCCAGGCAGCCATCTTGGCTCTTCTTCTCATCTCCCTATCAGCCTTTCAAAGGGAGATCTGCTCTGACCTGGGCATTCCCCTGTCCAGGTTTCACAATGAGTAGATTCATTAGATGTCAATTTCTCTTCTCCCTCACTCTTGATCGCTCCTAGAAGTCTTGCTAACATCTTGCCTATTCCCATGTCAATGGTGTAACATGACTCCCAGAAGCAGAAATACTCATGTGTTTCACAGTGTGCCCTTGTCTGGATGAACAAGCCATTCCAAGCTGACAGTCAGATGGGAATGTAAACTCAGTCTGCCACAGGGCCAGTTCCCCAGGTACCAGGGACTTGGAAGCAGGAGATAGGAAACATCATTACTTGGGGGGAAAGAGTGGGTACTTAGGAGATTAAGCTGCTGTTTTCCCCCTCTTATTTTATCTCTACTTACAATTTCATTGGCAGAAGACCCCGGGGGAAGGAGACTGGGAAGGAAGGGTATAAGAGTCCTAAACCTCCCTAGAGCTTGAGTGTGAGAACTCAGCATGCCATCCCCATGTCCTGTTAGATCCATAAAAATCTGCCCACAGGCAATGCTCCTATTGGAAAATGAAGGTAAGATGTTCAGGAGTTCAAGGTCATCCTTGACTATATAGTGAGGTACAGGTCAGCCCATGTACATGAGACCTGTCTGAGAAAGAAAGGGAATGGGGTGAGAGGGAAGAGGTGGGGAGAGAGAGAAGGAAGGAAAGAGGAGAGAGAGGGGGAGAGAGAGAGAGAGAGAGAGAGAGAGAGAGAGAGAGAGAGAGAGAGAGAGAGAAGAGAAGAGAAAAGGCTGGGGAAGTAGAGAGCCGAAACCCCTCTCCAGTGCTCTCACCCAAGGAATTCCTTCATCCTCTGAAGCTCCCGTTTCCTCCAGTACAGCAAAAGATCCCCAAGGCCTGTGCAGCTCCTTACGGGAAGCCACATTAGGACAGCTACAACTTTGTGTGCAAGACGGAAGCCATGATTCAAGACCGTGGAACATAGTGGAGTTGAGAGACAGAGCTCACATATGTGAACCAACTGGGAGAACACACAAGTCAGAGTTTGATGGAATGCCCAAGTTAGTGGAGCAGACCAGCAGGGCCCGGCTTGTGGGCTGGGACTCTTGCAAGAGATCTGTACTCCCATACGCCCTACAAGCTTCCACCACAGGCTGAGTACATAAGACAACGTGCACGTGGATGTGTGACTATTTTTCAAATCATCGATGCTGGTGTCACAAATGAAACACAGATCCATTTGAACAGGGTCTCGACAGAAGATTGCCTTTGCGTGGCTATGCGCTTCTTCAAACAGCAAATCTCAGACAAACAACGGCTGTTTACAGGGAAATAAAATGCCATCTGGGTCTTGATTTCACCCCTCCTCCCACTGGTGGGGGAGGAGAAACAGGCAGGAGTAGGTGAGACAGAAGGAAGGAAGGTGGATGATGGGATGTATGGGAGGCACTGGACCCTTGCTTCAGCTTGTGAGTGTTTGAGATTGTCCACAATAAAAATGCTCCCCCCACAGGAAAGTGTAAGGTTCTTATGTGGTCCATCATGACATTCTTTAACAGGTATAAGAGGGAGAATTCTTTGTGGGAAGATGCTCACAAAACTATGGAGTAAAGGGAGAAAGCCCCTGTAAAGCCATATGTAAAGATGGGTTCAGTTCTTTTTCTGGTTTTTAACTAGTGAGTTTGTGTATTTTATGTGTGTGTGTGTGGGGGGGGGAAGTCCTTCCTTTCAGGACTACAGAAAAACAAACAAACAAACAAACAAGCATAAATGGTGATTAGGCCTAACTAGATGGAAAGGGTCAGTTTTTATGTTCTCATTTTATTATTAATTTTACATACATTAGATGAAATTGAAAGTATTATTTTGTGCGTGTGTTTATGTGTGTATAGGTGCCTGCACATGCCATAGCACACACGGGAGGTCAGAGGACAATTTGCAGGAGTGGTTTCCTCCTTCACCACGTGGGTCCCAGGGTTTGAACTCAAGTCATCAGGCTTGGTGGCAGCGCCTTTACCAGCTGAGCCATCTCTCCAGTGTGTCAAAATGTATACACATATTAATTTATTTATCATTTACTCATTTTGAAACCCGGCCTCACTCTAGAGCTCTAGCTAGTCTGAACTCACTATGTTATCACAGGCTGGCCTGAACTTGAGGATCGCCTTCCTGCTTTAGAGCCCCCTTAGTACTGGGATTGGGGATGCTGTAGGAACCGGGACCTGTGGGTGAGCTACCTTGGAAAGTTTTGTTGGATAGCCGCTTGCTGCTCAGAAAGAAGGGCAGGATTTAAAAGCAATGGGACGGGAAGCAAGATGTTCCAGGCAACAGTAAAATAAGTCCATCCTGTCTTGAAAGAGTGGCATGCCAAAGCAGGGTGAACTCGGGGCCAGGGGCTGCAGGGGGCGGGAGCAGAGATTGAGGGTCTGGGTGGGGCAGGTCCTGAAGGACCCATAGGGTTCTGGGAAAAGAGGAGCCTGAATGTCTGGCTAAAAATTGTCCCGAGTATGTGTGTGAGTGTGCACAGGCGTATTAACTGTGGCATTCAGAACAAGGGATAATTGGAAAAACATGACCAACGCTGAGCCACACGCATTTGGGGACATGTGGCTCCGGTTCTCGGATTGTTTGTCGGTCCTTATTTCAGGAAAGCGGGAAGACAAAAGAAGCGTTGAGCGCAACAAAGATTCAGATGTCACCAAGGAGCCAGCATGAGGCCAAGAACACCATTGATCAACAGTCAGTGGTCACCACCCCATGACTAACTCCACTGCTGGTCTGGCCCTCTACATGGAGACAACTGCCAGTCAGACCCCTGCCTCAGCTATGGAGTTTTCACAGGCTGGGAGAATGGACGCTGGCGGCTTCCCAAGGGTTTGCCGGAAGGGAGCTGAAGGGGCAGCAGGGAGCAGAGAGGCCACCTTACAGCAAACCCAAGACGATGTGGGAAACTCCCAGAAACCCCAGCACAAACAGCGGAGAGGGCCTGGGTGACCCCAAGAGGGCCAGAGTCACAGTTTCCAGAAGGCGGGGGAGTTCATGGCAGGCAACTATGCACCTCTGTTCCCTTAATGGGAACAAAACCAGAGTCTTTGGGGGTAGAGGTGAGATGAGCACTCAGGCCAGACTGGAAACCTAGAGCTTTGAAGCTGAGGTAAGGCAGGGGACTCCTGCTGGCAAGACCCAGAGAAGGAGAAGCCATATCCCTTGGAGCAAGGTGCTAGGAGCTGAACTCCAACCCCTCCGCCTTCATTTCCTGTGGTTCTAGGGATGGAATCCAGGACCTCATGGGTGACAGGCAAGCACTCTACCACTGAGCTGCACCCTAGCGCAGGCTTGCTAACTGGAACTGCCAAGGACTTATCTGTGGATGCTCACTACCACCCTGGGAGACCTTGATTTCACCCCTGGTTGCTGAGCTTTGGAATTTTCAAATGGGATGGAATGTTACCCAACACTGCTTTCTGGTCTTTGCCAGGACAATAAAAACAAGGCTTTGCTAAGTAGTATCCTCCCCCACCCACTCCCCATGTCCCAGAGTCCTTGGCCTGGCTTACCTCTTCCTAGGAGGCTGGGTGGCAGTATCTCTCTTTGCTCTTCCAGCCAAGTCCCTTTCTCCCTGTCACTCATCGACCATAAAATTGGACTTTCTCAAAAGTGTTTACCAGGAAACGGAGAGAGAAGGTAACACCGAAGGCAAGTGGTGGGGGTCATAGAACAATTAACGGATTCCAGAGCTTATTCACAATCTCAGGCTGGCCGAAGCATCCCACCACGACCTCCTAGGATTTTGTTTGTTTGTAAGAAGTGCTTCTTTGTCCTTATTTATTGCTGTGGTTCTCATTCTCATCATTACATTCTAAACTCACACCAATGTGCCAAGTAAGCACTTGGAAGTGCTATCCTTTATCATTTTATTGAGCTCAATCAATGTGGGCATATAGCATTTTATCACACCCAGAGAGCTTAAGTTCTTGGAACAGAGTTGCTCCTCTGCAAAGTGGCAACACTGGCCTCCAAAGCCGGGCTCCGTAGCTTCCAACCCAAACTGATGGTGTGCTACCCTGCTGACTTGGCCATTGGTCCACACCCTTTGTGTTCTAAGACAGCCAGGCCGGGGACCCAGGTGAAGTGCATGCAGCACCTCGGGGACCCAGGTGAAGTGCATGCAGCACCTCGGGGACCCAGGTGAAGTGCATGCAGCACCTCGGGGACCCAGGTGAAGTGCATGCAGCACCTCGGGGACCCAGGTGAAGTGCATGCAGCACCTCCAGAAAGTCAACGAGGGCCTGGGAAGACAGGCTCAGCAGTGAAGCACCTGGTGTGCAAGCTTTCAGCCCCCCAGCCTCCACACAAAAATAAATAGATAAAGGCAGGCAGACTGTAACCCCAGAACCAGGGCATGGTCACCCGACCTAGCCCACTCAGGTGAGCTCCAGGGTCAGTGAGAGCCCCAGACCCAATAAGCAAACAAACAAGGTGAAGGGCAATTGAGGAAGACATCTGAGGCAGGCCACTGGCTTCCATACCCATACATCCATGTGCAACCGCCCACAAGAACCTGTACATATCACACACGTGCAAGAGGAGAGGAGGAGGAAACGTAGAAGAGTAAGGCAGATGAACGGGACTGTTTTCATTGCCGAACGTTTTCCTATGTCTCTAGGTGTGGACACTCACAGTAACACGGCCTGCTTCATGGTGCATTACCAAGTTCACAGGCAGCTCTCCTCTGAGGCCTGGGAATGTGTACAGCTGGAGTTATCTCCAGTCCCACTCAGACCCACAGCCACTCAGACCTAAATAAACACACAGACACTTATATTATTTAAACAGTTTGGCCTAATGGCCCAGGCTTCTTGCTATCTAGTTCTTATATCTTAAATTAACCCATTTCTATTCATCTATAAGTTGCCACGTGGCTTGTGGCTTACTGGTACCCTACATCTTACTTCTCATGGAGGTGGCGGCTGACAGCATCTCCTGACTCAGCCTTCCACCTCCCAGAATTCTCCTCTCTCCTTATCCCGCCTACACTATACTTCCTGCCTGGCTACTGGCCAATCAGCATTTTATTTATCAATCAATCAGAGCAACACATTCACAGCATCCCCAGCAAATGTGTTGGTTTATTTTTGAATAAAATAGATACCACAGGCCACCGTGCCTCTCATAAGTAGCAAGCTTTCTTGTTGGACTATCTTGGGACACTTGGCCTGCAAATAATGACAGGGAGACTTACTAATTATGAGAGATCAGCCTATAGCTTAGGCTTGTTCCTTACTAGCTCATATAACTTAAATTAATCCATTCACATTAATCTATGTTCTATCACATGACGTTCTGTCTTTTCCATCTTACACCTCCTGTTTCCTCTCTGTGTCTCCTGTCTTCTCCCTCAAGTGCCTAGATTTTCCTCCTCTTCCTCTCCCTGCCCAGAAGTCCTGCCTATACCTCCTGCCTAGCTATTGGCCATTCAGCTTTTTATTACACCAATCACATAAATACACCTTTACACAGTGTACAAATATCCCACAACACTCACAGAAACATGTCATATCACCACAACCACCTAGATTTCGCCTCAATCTCATCTCTCTAAGTGACCACTCTGTGGAATCATTGACTTGATCATTCCCTGGCTTTAAAAATGTCATTTTAAAAATAAATCTAGATATTTAAGTAAAGTTTAAATTAAAATTTAAAAATTTTTTTAAATCATATGCTTACATGCTTTTAACTTTTTAGATTTTAGCTTTTGATCTTGGAGGGTTATAGTTAATATTTTTTTCCCCTTCAAAAGTCTTTTTCCAGCTCCATCCGTGTTGTAGGGAATACTTTGCTTTTTGCATTTCCCCGACTCTGTCATTTAAACAAGCACAAAGGAGGATAATTAGCTCCCTGGGTAAAGTGCTTGCTACACAAGCCTGAGGACCTGACTTAGATCCCCACAACTACCTGAAAAAGCCAGGGGTGTGCACACTTGTAATCCCATCGCTGGGGAGGCAGGAATGACCCCAGGGACTTGCTGGACAGCCGGCCTAGCACAATCAGGTAAACTCCAGCCAGGTTCTATGGGAACTTCTCAAAAACCAAGGTCAAGAGAGCTGGAGGAGGGGCTGGAGAGATGATCCAGTGGTTAGGAACCCGGGCTGCTCTTGAAGAGGACCCTGGTTCCTAGCAGCCACATGGCTCACAGCTGTCTGTAACTGCAGTTCTAGGGAATCTGACACCCTCTTCTGACCTCTGAGAGTACTGTGCATATGTGGTACAATTACATGAAGGCAAACACTCATACACATAAAATAAATAAATCTTTAGACAGACAAAAGTAGCAAGGAGGGCTTCCCATACCAACCTCTGGCCTCCACATGTACACACAGAGGCAGGAACATCCACACTCTCCCTGCACACAAACATACTTTCACACACACACACATATATACATACACACATACACTCATACACACACACATACACTCATATATATGCATACACATACACTCACACGTAAACACTCACACACATTCGTATACTCACATATGTTCACACACATATATGCGCACATACACCACATATACTCAAACACGCTTATACACTCACACACATACACCCATATACACTCATACACGCATACACACTCACATATATGCTCACTTACACATATGCTTATACTCACACACACATACACAGAATAAAAATAAAACAAAGAAAGCAAAGAAACAGGGTGTAGTGATGTGCACCCGTAAAACCAGCCTTTGGGAGGGAGAGGCAGTAGGATCAGGAGTTAAGGTTATGCTGGGCAAATTCACGGTCAGCCTGGACTAAGGACCCTGTCTGAAAATATCTAAGTAAATGGATAATGAAGAAATGTATCGAGAGCTCTGGTCACTTTCTCATCTATTCTACTTGCAATATCTCTTGACTCTAGTTTCCGTCTTAAACATTTCTAAAGGTATTTTCAATATGTGTCTTTCAAATAAATGGTTATATTTATTTATTGTATGTGTGCACACACCCATTGCACAGTGTATATATGGAGATCAGAGGACAAGTTGTGAGAGTCAGTTGGCTTCTTCTACTATGTGGGTCTCAGGGATCGAACTCAGGTTGACAGGTGTGGCTAAGGTGCCTTTACCCACTGAGCCATCTTGCTGGTCCTTTGGGGATGGTTATCTGAGCCTATATATTACCGTGTGTGTGTGTGTGTGTGTGTGTGTGTGTGTGTGTGTGTGTGTGTGTGTGTTTGCATCTTGCTGGTCCTTTGGGGATGGTTATCTGAGCCTATATATTACCGTGTGTGTGTGTGTGTGTGTGTGTGTGTGTGTGTGTGTGTGTGTGTGTGTTGTCATTCAAATGACAATTTCGTTCAAAATAAAAGTCTTAAGTCAAAGTTTTCCATTGTCTTCTGGTTCTGGCTGTTGTTCAGGAGGCCATCAACAACTCTTAGACTCTGGGCATCATTTACTCTTGCCTCACAGGGAACTAAAGATGCTCTCCTGAGCTTTAAGGTCTAAAAAGCAAAGTTCAGAAGTGGAAAATAGACCAGTAGCTCCCAGGGGCTGGGAATGGGGGATGAAGAATTGTTGTTTTGTGAGTAAGCAGTTTCCACTCATGAAAATGAGAATGTTCGGGATGGCTGTGGTGAGGACTGCCTGACAGGACACATCTGCTTGACCTCCCTGAGGTATACATTAAATACTGATTCTGGTGGTCAATTTTATGTCGTGTGTATTTTGCCACAATAAAAAATATAAGGATTCCATTAATTTTTAAAAATTTTATACTCAAAATTTTTTTTCTGTGCTTGAAATGTAGTAGAGAAAGGATTTTCTCCCACAAATGAGTCCTTTGCTTGTCTTAAATGTTACTACGGTTTTCCTCCTCTATTCTACTTGCCTTTCATCAAGGCTTGTAATCTAAGATTATTTTCTCAATCCTAAGAAGCATCTCTCTAAGTTTAGAGAGTTTGTTTCTTGCCTCCTCTATTCTTACATTTTCATCTTTTTTCTGGGATTCTTGTTGTCTACATTTTCCCACTCCATTTCCTTCTCTGTGCTCCTAAACCTTTCTTCTAAATGTTCCTTCATCTTTTCCTGCTACTTTCTGAACTGTTTCCTTCTTCCGATTTTCCAGTTTACTAATTTATTGTTCTTCAGCTGTATTCAACTTGTTATTTGTCTATCACATTTATTATTTCAATTGTTATATTTCCTTTGCAAATAATTCTATATGGTGCTTTTATAATTTGTGTTATTATTGTTGTGTCATAGCAAATATTATGGCATCCCAAATCTGCAAATGCATTTAGCATATCTTAACTTTCGCACTCACCTTTCAAAAACGTTTGCTTCAGAAAGTCTTTGCAGTCCAGTATGGGGTCCTCTGGGAGATGACAGTGCTCTCTCGGGAGTTTAGTCTTTTAGTCACAAATTCTGAGGGACTCTCAGCACCTCTCTAAGCATATGTAATGAGGAAGAGGAAGCCAGCCATATTGCAGTCTGTGGGGCAGTGTCTCAGGCATCATACCATACCATAAAGCTACTCTGCAGGCCAGTGTGTGAACAGCCTCACTGTATAGCAGCCAGAGGCTGAAGCAGGATCACACACAATGTACAGCTGAGCAAGTCTTCAGCTTTTCCCCCAATTACACCTTCCAGAGAGCCAACCACTATCCCTACAAACAGTTACCCAAAGTTCTCAGCCATTGTCTCAAAAAAACCTTCAGTAAGAGTCACAAAATGCCCGTCCCTGTGCAGTGTGGAGGAAAGGCAAGAAAAGAACTAAAACACCTTTTCAAATTCAACTTTTCTTTGTTATCATCAGCCACCACTCTCCCTGGCCTTTGCCACCCCAAACAAGACAGTTCAGAGCAGCTTCCTGTCTCCCTGCTGACCAAAGCAAGCTTGTGTGTGCATGCATGAGTGTGTGTGTGTGTGTGTGTGTGTGTGTGTGTGTGTGTGTGTGTGTGTTGTCATTGTTGTGTATATTGCTGATTTTCAGTGCTGGGTTCAAGCCCAGGGCACTGCACACGCTCAGTAAGTGCTTTACCACGAGCTATACCCCAGCCTCTTTGCTGTCTTAATTTGCATAACAGGTCTGCAGGGCAGACTGGGCCCGTTTTTATTTGTATATTGGCTACTGGCATTTCTATGGCATGTTCATTCTTCCCTCTTTCTCCTTTTTCTTTTGAGTGAGTTCTTCTGTCATTGTTTATAAGGTGCTGCATTCATTACTTCCCGTGTTGCCTTGACCAAAGCAACATAAAGATAAAAGCATTTATTTTGTCTCAAGTTTGAGACTACAGTCTGTCACGGCAAAGAAGTCGTGGTGGCAGGAGTGTGAGGCAGCTGCTCACATTGTGTCCACAGCAGGAAGCTGAGCATGATGAATGTTAGTGTTCAGCTCACTTCCTCCATTTATTCAGCCTAGGACCCCAGCCCACGAAACAGTGCCGCCCACATTTAGATGCTCTCCCCACTTTAATTAACTTAATCTAGACACTCCGTCAGACATGTCCAGAAGCCTGTGATGATGGTTCTGGACCCCGTCAGATTGACAATCAAGATTGCCCACTATGGATGTCTTTAAAGATGCTTCTCAGCTTACATATTGGAACCTGAAAATACAGCAAGTCAGCAACACATTTAATGAACTAATTTCTCACCTCATCTTAGCAACACATTTCACTTTATAATCAATATGCCAAATCAAATAATCTCCCCCCCCCAAAAAAAAATCTGGATGTGATTATATTTCACCTAACGTACTGGTTGGATGAAATCCTGGGAAAGTACTGGCATTGTCATGATTTTGACTTTACCTTTCCATTGATGCTGGAGTTTATGGTATTTGGTGATTGATGGCTTTTGGACAAATCTGTAATATTTATTAAGAAATGTATGGCCCTCATTGATATTACTAGTGAAAATGACTTGTTTTCTATCTAGCCACATTAGAGCACCTTTCATACTATTTGTAATTACTTTTTTATTTTTCATTTTTTAGATAGATGTATCAGCTAGGAGTGTTTTAATTTTGAGCTTACAAGGGCAACTCTTGCTAAGCAAAACAAAAACATGTTTTCACTAAAGATAGAAAATCCAATGAAAATACTAACATCAGAAGTACTTCCATCAGCTTTCTTTATATCTCCTATTTGTCTTTGGATTTTTCTCAGCCTAATGGAGCTGATTACATGGCTTTCACCAGATAATCCAAAGGTGTGGAGGGTTTTGATTGGTTAGACTGGGGTCACATGCATGACTCTTACTGCTAAGGAAGGAGGGCCACCTAGATCACATGGGTCAAAAGTGTGAGAAAATAGATTCTCAAATGTCTATGAGCTGACCCAAGAGAAGGAGATACTGAAGAGGCAATGGTTATTCAGTCATATGGAGATGACAGTATCATCTGAAAAAATGGTATTTATGTTCCCTCATTCCCCATACATAAGCTACTCAAAATTTCCCTTTCTATTGCATTGTCTAGGATATTCAGAGCTTAGATTAAAAGTTATTGTAATAATATTCCCCAATTTTAGTGATACTTTACCATTTTGGAAAATAATTTGATACTATTTACTGAACAAGGGATTCAGGGCATTGATGCCAGGCATTTTAAAATCAGGTATCTGGAAAAGCCACTCCACTTTATGACTTCTATTAGGTGCTAATTGGTGTCTACCAGGTATCTAGCCATGGTGCTAATTGGATAAATAGGTTCACAACAGAGAGGAGAGATTCTCAGAGGGCAGTGATTATACAGGTTCCTTCTCCAACATGTTGGTCAGCACCCATGAGTAGGTACCCTGGTCTGACATGGGTAGTGTGGTGTGAACCCCACCACCTGACCATACAGGCCTGTCACACAGGAGGGCCCTGGAAGACCTCATCATGATGCTTTTCTAGCCCAACCCCATAATCTCTGTTCTTCAGATAACGCCCCGCCCAGAGCCCTGAGAATTCCACCCCTGGTTCTCCATATGGATGAGAGAACAAGAATGACATATGAAACTTTAGCTCTTTGCCTCAATGCCAAACAATACCAGAAACTTGTCTGTAACACTCAGAAAAAGAACCACACATAATCTGGAATGGCAGTTCAAAAGAGAAGAATGAATTGCCTTGCCCATGGATGGGCTTAAAGCTTTGGGGACCAGCTGCTTGGTCCTCACTCACTACTGCTGCCCAGGTTTATGGAAATCCTAGCTAGACCCAGACTAGAAAAGGATTGTTCACATCACAGTATCCACCAACTACTGGCCCTATGTTCAAATATAGCAGTATGGGCAAAAAGCTGAATGAAGTTGGGGTTCTTTGCAAATCCATACTTCCTTGGTAATACTAGAAAAAGCCTACTTGTGTTAAATATAGTGAAGGGAGGGTGGGAAAAAGCAGGGCCAGTTCCAGTAATAACTAAAGCCAGTGTTGGAGGTCTTTGGGGTGAGCCATCCTCCTCCTAACAGGGAACAGATCTGGCTTTCAAGAGTGAGAAAGGGAAAAACAGTCATTCACATTTTTATATTTTATTAC
Source organism: Peromyscus eremicus (assembly GCF_949786415.1). Lineage (NCBI taxonomy): Eukaryota > Metazoa > Chordata > Mammalia > Rodentia > Cricetidae > Peromyscus > Peromyscus eremicus. The sequence continues at coordinate 97,166,514 of NC_081418.1, forward strand.
ATTTTAAATTTAGTGTATGTGTGAAAGGACAACTTGTAGGAATCTATTCTCTCCTTCTACCACATGGGACTCAGGGATCAAAAGGTCATCAAGCTTGGCAGCAGGCACTTTTACCCACTGATCTGCCTCCATGATTTATCATATTTAAATGAATATTTATCTGGTTCCTTTTGTGTTCAAGGCAGTCAAGCACCGTATAGGTGTACCGTGGTTAGTATAGCCATATGGTCCCTTCTTTGGTAGAGTTTAGAGTATGGTGAAAGAGACAGTCAACAAGAAAACTTTTGCTCAAAGGGGGAAAAAAGGAAGAGTTATGGAAGAAGAGAAGAAAGGATCCAGCCATGGACCATGGAGGAGTCAAAGATGAGAAGAAGCCCATCAAGAAAACAAGAGGGAGGATGCAACATGGACAGTTTGGAAAGACCTTGGCTTGCTTGAGGAATGGGAAGGTCAGTGTAGCAGGAACACTGGAGAAGACACCAGAGAAATGACTGTAAAGATGGGTTGGAAGTTACTTGTGCAACTCCTCTTAAGCCACGCCAAAGAGAGTGGCTATAATCCTGAGTAAAATGTGAAGGCACTGAAAATGTTGTAGACAAGCGAGCAAACAACTTGATTTTTTTTTTAAATTGATTTGGCTTTTGTGTATACAGAAGACCAAAGCCTAGAAAACAAGGTGATCAAAGACAAATTCCTGGATGAGAAACTGTTAGAAACATGAGCCAGAATTGTGTCAGGAAAAATAGTGAAGTAAATTTTAGAGGGAGAATCAACAGAACTGTGTTCTGTTGAAGACAGAACTGTTACTCATGATGAAGATGCTGGGGGAAGGAAGGAAAGGGAGAGAATCCATGATCATTCCCAGCTTCCTTTGGGGGAGGGGGGACTGTCAAAGAGCGCACTGAGAATTCTACTTCAGATGTGCAGAAATTAAATCTCCATCTCTACAAACTCTTTCTCCAACATGTTGGTCAGCACCCATGAGTAGATACCCTGGTCTGACATGGGTAGTGTGGTGTGAACTCCACCACCTGACCATACAGGCCTGTCACACAGGAGGGCCCTGGAAGACCTCATCATGATGCTTTACTAGCCCAACCCCACTAGTCTCTGTTCTCCAGATGCCCCCCAGAGCCCTGAGAATTCCACCCCTGGTTCTCCATATGGACGAGAGAACAAGAGTGACCCAGGGAGTCTTGGCCTCCACTGAGGAACTGGCTCCTGGTAACCTCTTCCCCCTACGTCAATCCTCTTCCCTTAAATGTTTCCCAGCTCTCCAGATGGTCTCCAGACACCCCGCACCCTCTCCCCTGGGTGCACTCATCATTCCCAGGGTCAGCTCAGCTCTTTGGATCCCTTCATCTTGGGAGAGTCATGAGTCCATCTGTCATCACCTACCCCCTGGAGATGGAAGAGGGCAGAGAGCCAGGCCATCGGGCAGAGCACATCTGCCTGCCCTTGTTTAAGCCCAGCTCTTCTGGTTAGCCTATGGGGGATCCCAGTGGGAAGTCTGTGAAAAATGCAAGAATCACTGGTTTGAGATTTAAACTCCACACACAATCCCTACCATCAACCATGTTCTGCTCAGAAGTCCCCTCAGTTGGGAAGAGGAAGACTTCCCAGTTCCTAGGAAGACCCAGCTATACTGTCCTTATTTCCTTGAGTAGACCAGAGATAAGGCCCCAGCCATACTGCCCTGCCCATGGAATGGCCTGGTGACTTATCTTTCACACTGAACTAAAGCTATCTACTTAGGTTCTCACTAGGTACATGTGCCTACTTAAACAAAAGTTACTTGTGATTTAATGAGATTAGAAATTTGAGTCCTTGGCTATTCTAGCTACAATTCAGATGCCTAATAGCCACATGTGACTAATATTTTCCACATTAGATGGCATAGGTAGGTATTTCCATCAGCACAGGAGATGGTGGGAGAGTTCTACTACGTTTCCAAGTTCTACATTAGGTGAGAGTTCCAGCAAATGAGAGTGGTTCTTATTCATGTTGCATCCCTGGCACTCAGTAGAGTAACTATAACAATGAAGATGCTAAATACATGGACTGACTGAGCAAGTGGAAATTCTATTCTGGACATTGAACATCAAGAAAGGCACCTAGGAAACACAAGGACCAGGGGAAAATGAAATGGCAGAGAAAACTGATTCCAGTGCCTGCTCCTTCTTACCAGCTCCTCTCCATGACTCCTGGATTAGTTAGAGTTTATGGTGTTGTGGCAAAATGCCTGATACAAATGAGCAAGTTAATGGAGGGAGGGTCTGTTTTAACTCACGGTTTCAGAGGTTTCAGTCCATGGAGGCAAAGTGCTGCAGAGCAGAGCATCTTGCATAATGGTGGCCAGGAAGCAGAGTGGAGTCATGACAAGAAGGGGCCAGGCCAAAATGCAGTCTCAAGGATGTGTCCCAAGGACCTATTTCCTCTATCTGCTAGGCCCCAACTTCCATCATTCTACTACCTCCCAGTAATCTATTCATATTTTTCTTCTTTCTTTCACCATTCCAAATGCCCAATAATTGAGGATTGAATTTAGAACCTCTCTCATGTGAGGCAAATGCTCTACTGCCCAGCCACAGCCCCCACCCACAGCCCTCTATTCACATTTTTAGCATGTTAATAAATTAAACCGTGATCGGACTTCAGCATTCTTGATTCATCCTCTCTGGACCTCACAGACACACCCAGAGATATGCTTTAATAACCTCCTAGGTGACTCACAATCAAACCAAGTTGACCATCAAGGTCAATTTTTCACTTCTCTGCAACCCAAGCTCCACATTGTCCTTGCAAACCCTGAGAAGGCTGTCCTGGTCAACCCCATCTGGCCCTACTCTCCACAGTCCGCCCTGAACTTTCAGCAGTTTCCCTAAGTTCCATGGAGGTACTGTGGTGCTGACTCATGATGAGAAGTGATTACCCAGCAGTGAGGTGGTGTGGTACCTGGGCTGTGTTTTCTTGATGAGGTTAGTAGACCCTACCCAAGGGCTACTGCCTGCTCACAAGGGAAGAGCCACAGATACAGCCTCGTGAGAACTCACCAGCCAGACACTGTCCACCATGACCAACACAGAGCAGATACTTGAGGGAACTCTGTAACCCCAACTCAACTTCACGTGACAGCTTTATCCCCAGGTAAGCCTCTGGGTCCTGGTCAAAGTCTAAGGCACGATCTGAATGCACTTGGTGATTTGAAACTGAGTCTCTTTCTCTTCCCACGTTCTCTCTCCCTCCCTCCCTCTCTCTCTCTCTCTCTCTCTCTCTCTCTCTCTCTCTCTCTCTCAGTAGCTTCCATTGAAGCATGTTGAGCTGAGAGGATCATCTTTCTTTGTTCCCTGAGACTCTGTGGTTCCAAACAGTGCTTCATCTCTGCCATTGGAAATATCTTTGCCACTCAATGACTTCTGGGTTCCTCTCAGTTCATGACCAAGGCTCCTGGGAGTGAGGTTCAGTTCTGCCAGGGGAGTCAATTCAACTTCTTTCCCTTCTGGAACCTAGGCAAACCTCAACAGTAGGTCCAACACCATGATGGGAGTTCCACTCCCGGCTAGATTGTGCATTTATGGTGCCCTCAATCGTTCATTCAGCCTGTGCACTGCGTTTCACCAGGCATCATTCCTTAGTTGCAACAGTCACCAGTCACTATGGTTCCTGGTCCTAAGAAGCCATCTTTGAAAGCTACAGAGAAGACGTCTCAGCCCCAGCTACAGCTCTTTCTCGCTGCTTCTGTCATTGAGCAAACAGTAGCCAAGTATGACACTGGACTTCCTATCCTCCTGCCTTCACCTCCCAAGTGCTGGCCGCAGGTGTGCACCACGTCTAGTTATGGGGGTTGAAACTTTTGCGTGGTACCCACTGATCCCTATCTCCAATCCAAGAAGAAAGCCTGTTATGTCATGGTTCTAAAGGCTCAGCGCAGTTCATCTGCTCAGGAATATGAGTTACTCCAGGAAGGCTTGTTCTCAGCCAGTGTATGGGAGGATGTTGAGAAAGCTTTCTGAGGCTCACATCTGTCCAGCTGTTTGCCTCTTAGGTCGATCTTCTGGGTGGAGGCTTGCCTTCCCATGGCATTTAGTTTTAAGCAGTAGTCTCCCTGCCTTCTCCAGGAGCATGACGGGGGAGCCTTGTTAGCAGCAGGTGACACTGTAATTTGCCCCACAGAGGAGAAGAGCAGTGGGAGCAAGTGGCCATCCTGAAGAAGTCAGTCCCTCAACTCCTCTTCCCCTGGCTGACACTTCAGAGAGTGGAAGGTCTTTCCCCTGCTCTGGGCAGAGCAGGGAAGAGCTGGAATTCATCAGAGTGTTGTTTTTGCCAGTGCTGCCCTTGAAGTGGAGACAAGAGAAAAACAAACAAACTCATGTCATCTCCCCAGGGCTTTGGAAGAAGTCCCTTTCACAGCCAGGAATGTGACAAGGAGCAAAGTCAGCCAGGAGTCTGCCTGTACCCATCCTCCTCAGGCAGCCTCGGGATTGCTGAGCACTGGGGCCAGGATGGGGGCATCTACTTCCACCCATGTCCCCAGAGAAGGACAATGAGCCATCAGAAAGAGCTGCACCCAGATGTTGGTGGAGAGGAACAGTGCATCACAGAGGAGTCATGGATGTGTTAAGAAACCAAGCAGATGGTCTCTAGAGTCCAGTTTTCTAGAATGTATGTGGCAGTCATCATGCTGGCCACGGATTTCCCAGGGAGCTCATTGAGAAGAAAATGGGGGGCTGCAGTAGAGGCACACAGCAAAGCAGGTCTCTAGACAATGTGTTAGAGAGAAGGGTGAGACTTAGGATGAGAGACAGAAAGCCTGAGAGAGATGGAACTGGAGAGGTCAAGGTGGCGCTGAGCATGTCCGGCCCCTGACTCTGACCAGCCCGAACTGGCCATATGAGCCTAGAACGTGTACTAGGGAACTTAGGGCGTGTCCATCCACGCCTGTCTGCTGCAGGCTGGGGCCACTAGTCAGCTCTGTTGCCTGTATTTTCTCTGCTTGCCACAGCCCCCAGAAGCCAGGGGAGAAGAACAGAAGGGAGATGTGGGTCTTAGACGTTCTCCCTCCTCCTCTACATCTACCAGCCCCTCAATCACAGCCATGACCTTGAGACTGCAGAACTTTGACCCACCAGCTCCTCCTCTTCTCCATGCCTATCTGGGGCTAAGTCCGAGTTCTTCCTCCCTGGTCCTGTCCTGGGGTGTGATGGAAGTGACTGACTCAGACTAACCGGCATCTCTTTTATACTGTCTCTCTCTCACTGGTCATATATTCTTTGTCTTCACTGGGAGACCAAGAAAGCAAACCCAGCCCCCCCCCCCATTATCACCACTTTTCAGGTGCTGTGGAGACAAACAAGAAACTGTAGTTGCCAGGGCACTCAGGAAGCAAAATAAGGCAGGTAGGAGGGTCCTAGTACAAAGGCCTCGGAAACACCCACAACAAAGCAGGTCTCAGGGGAAGAGACAATGCCTCTACTAGCCCAAGATTCATATCCAGCCCTGCTTCTCCCTATGAGGAAAGGAGTCCTGATGTGCCCCCAGACCATACAGTCACCCCTCTGCTCTGAATACAGCCCTAGTCCCTCTGTTCTCCCAGCACAGGGAACAAGAGGAAGGAGGAGGGCTGCGATTTGTACCCTGAGTACCCCCCAAATATCCACACGTTGAAGACTGGATCCTGAGGATTGTACCATGAGGAGATGGAAGGGTGTTTAGGGGCAAGACTTAATCACTAGGGGTGTTCGGTCAAAGGGGACTGTGGGATCATGGTCGTTTTTCTTACTGATTGCTCTCCTCTTGCAGCCCTGGGGTGAATGGATTTGTTCTTCCACACGCTCCCACCACAATGTGCTGCCTTGCAGTAGCTGGAAAACAATGGAGCAAAGCAGTAGCCAAAAAAACCACTGGGCCAACTAATCACAGAGGAGAACTTTTGAAACTGTGAGCCAAAGCAAACCCTTTCTCTTTACAAGGTGATTATCTCTGGTATTTGTAATAGAAAACTAACAGCAACATGCCAGTCCCCTCCTTCCACAGCCTGGGCCATGTGCCCACAGTTTGCTAACTGGCTCTGTTTTGAGCCTGGGACTCAGTATCCACCAAGCCTGTTTTCTGCCTAGAGATTTTCTTAGCATTCAGTTAATGCCTAGGCTTCCTAGAGAAGAAATATCTATAACACAGGCCCCAGCTCGATGGCCAGAGTCCTCTCCCTGCTCCCAGACTCCTGGCTGCCTCCTACCTACCCCATATCCAATTGTCTGGTCTCTAAATGAGCCCATGTGGGCAGGGATCTGAATGTGTCTTGTTCACTAGCCTACCCCAAATCCCTCCACCCATGTTTTGCCACAAGTAACCATATTTGTTGAATGAATACATGAATGGATTTGTTCATTCATTCATTCATAAATGGGTCAATACATAAATAAGTGAATGCATGAATGAATACATGAGTGAGTAAATATATGAATCAATACACAACTGACTGAATGTATGAATGAATCCATGACTAAATGAATGCATCAATATGAGGATTCATGAACACATAAATGAATGGAAATATCAATTAATACACAAATGAATGAGTTCATGAATGAATGTCTGTACAAACGTGCAGAGCCTAAGCCCACCACAAAGGAAGAGAGAAAGAAGGTACCCATGGATGGATGGGACACAACTAGGGAAGACACCATGGCCAGACACCTGAAGTCTCTCCTTTGTCACTAGCCAGTTCGCAGAGTCAGTGTCTTTCCAAAAAGGCCCCGAACAACAGTTTCTCATACCAGAGACTGCTTTATTTTGCCAGCCCAAATCCTGCAGCTCCCTGTACCGCTTGTCTGAGTGAGTCTTCCTGCCTCTGTCTCTCTTCCTGGGTGCCCACTATTTATTGCAGCCTTGGGGATGGCCCCAGCTTGCAGGGTATAGACTTAACAGTCACATGGCTCCCATTGGACACCACATGGCGGTTCCTCATTTCCCACTGAGGGGAGGATGCTCAGGGATCACCTCCTTGTAGGGGTTGTCATTGCTAAGGGATGCCTGGATGGACCAGCTTCTGAAACCTAATAAACATTGGCAAGAGAGTTGATTTCTCTAGCCTGCCTCCTGCCTGCCCGCTATAGCCTCTCCACTCCCCAGCACCTCCTACTTGATAGCTTTCCAGATGTGCAAAGTCAAGTCCACTTTTTCCCTCACCACCCAGAACACAGGAGTGGGCAATCTCTTATCCATTTATTCCAGACCCTAGGGAGGCTGTGGCCTTGTATTCCTCGCTGCATTCCACAAAGAACTCTGAAGGAGTGATACAGAAGCTACCAAGGTGGTCTGGCCTCCCAGGAACAGCCAGGTCCCTTCTCCCCACCCCTTCTGAACCTTTACTCCTTATCTGGCCTGTGACTTCCATTTGCTCAAAAGACTCTTGGTCCAAATCTCCGTGTTCCTGCTCCTACCTCTTTTCAAGGCCACTTCGTGCTTCTACGGAGCTCAAAAAGCCCACACATCCAACGCCTCACCAGGGGAGTGTCTTCCTGTCTAGCAACCCCTGCCCACGACCTCATTGAGGTTCCTTCCTGTCTAGTTAGTTATTCCCTGACCTTGGTGCAAAGACCTCAGAAAAGTTTTCAGAGATCTGCGGCCCCAAACTGTGTCCTTTCTCACTTGAAGGACGTCACCTCCACTCATTCCCTTCACCCATGAACAGACAGTACCGGGAACCAGGTCCACACTAAGAGCCCACCCGGGTTAGGGACTGGCCACCCTCTCACAGCCTCCAGGCCTGGCTTTGGACTACCCTGTTCTGAGCACAGAATGACCCCTAACTGTGGTCTTTACTGGACTCACCTGGCCCCTCACCATGATTGCAAGGCTTTCTAGCCTGCTGCCTGGTGTGGGATGTGAGACACACATCTGAGGCCTTTGGGGACCCCATTCTAAGTCATCCTAGGTCCTCTGGAATTCACTGCTTTAGAATTTCATCTCATCTGCCACTCTGGCCCTGAGCAGGTCTCACTGGCAGCCATCTCCTTTAGTACCAGTTGCCTTGACAATACCTAGAGCTCTCTTGCTCTCGCTGTGTGTGTGTGTGTGTGTGTGTGTGTGTGTGTGTGTGTGAGAGAGAGAGAGAGAGAGAGAGAGAGAGAGAGCATGTGCAAGCACACGTGTGTCTTTCTCTCTCCTTCTCTTTCTCTCCCTTCTCTCCTTCCCTTCCTCTCTCTCTCTCTCTCTCTCTCTCTCTCTCTCTCTCTCTCTCTCTCACACACACACACACACACACACACACACACACACATCTCAGGCCTTGCTCCGGAGCCCAGGCTGGACTTGAATTCATGATCCTCCTGAGTGAAGGATTACAATGTACCACCACACCTGGCTTTTTTCCTTCTTTAAAAAAAAATCTGATTATGAAATAGAATCAAAATTCCAGCCTAAGATGCAGTCTAGGCAAGGACAAATCTGGCCTAGCAAACGTGGGCTGGGGGGTACAGAAGCTGTTTTGTAGAGTGGAACCCCCTTTGACTTTGATGGAATTCCTCTAGCCTGGACAGTCTCTTTGTGAGACAAGAAAAGCCTGGAAGGACGCAGTCACACAGCAGGACACAGCCCTTGACAAGCAGCTGTACCTCAGTTCACTACTACCCACCCCAGGCAGGTACCCTTTTCACAGGCTATGCCTTGACCAAAACCTGGCTCCAGCAAGCCCCAGCCACCCTCCAGTCTCCACCTCCTTCATCACTGGGGTTACAAGGACTCCTGTGACCACTCCAGGATCTTGGAGCTGAGATTTGAACTCAGGTCCTCGTATTTACACCGGTGATCTTATCCACAGAACCACCTCTGTGGCCTTCTCCTCTACTCTCTCCCCACTTCCCCTGACACCTGTCCTAGATTCAAGGGTCATGTTTCAGGAAGGGCCCACTGGGGGAGACTTTCCCACCCCTTCACTGGGCCGCAAGAGCTGCATTCCCAGAGCAGTCTTGGAGATGAGCAGGCGGCAAAGACCACATCCAGCCGCCCAGCACAAGGGCCAGCTCGGGGTGATAAAACCACAGCAGCCCCAGATCTCAGCCAGGTCTGGATGACCGGTCACTGAAAACAGCTGCAGTACAGCTGGACAGTCTGGCTTCCTCTGGCCTCCCCATGTCTGACCTCCACATGGCTCTGTGGATCACACTGGCCCTCACGCCAGGAGTCTGTCATCGGCATCTCCTTTCACTCTCTCCTCACCCACTGGTTCACACTCTAAGAGTGCCTAGGGCCTTGCCAAAGCCGAGTGGACTCTTCCCACCTCTGTTGGCAGATGTGACAGAGGCGCCAAGCCCATCCAGACTGAGCCTTGGACCCCTGGAGGCTTTCCTCACACATGGCCCTGGTGGCCCACCCTGGCCATCTGGGGCTTAGAGACTTCCTTCCAGCCTGTATCATTCTCCCTCTCGTGAGGCTGTCTCCAGGAAGAGGGAGCAGACCTCAGAGCTCCTGGAGACCCAGGCTTCTGGCTTAAGGAGGTGAGCTGTGTCCTCCCTTCCCTCCGCCAGTAAGGCAGTCTTTCTGAGTGCCCCAGGACCCTTTTCTCTCACTCTTCCTTCATGCTGATGGCATAGACTCCTCATCCTTCCTCATCTATCCTGGATTTAGTTCATCAGGTTTTGCTTTAAAAGCTGTTAGACGAGAAGCAGAGAGAATAACACTCAGAGGGCAGTGATACTAAGCAGGGGAGTGCTTGTCTAGCAGCACACACGAGGCCCGGGGTCCATCTTAACCCTGAAAGGAAACAATGCACTTAGGAAAGCCCTGCTGCATGGGAGCCAGGCTGGAGTCCTGCTGAATGAGAAGACCGTAACTGACTGAGCACATCTGTAAGCTAGTGTCAGCACTAACTGCCATTAGCACTCTTGTCTTTGGCGCCCTGGCCACTATGATTATTGGCACCATCACTACGGTCTTCCTAACCATTAGGTCTCAGGCAGTGCAGGTATCCTGAAATTAGCTCACTATTGATGTCACTGCTAACCAATAAATGCCACCTTTCTCATCAGCCCTGCCATACTTACCACTGGTCGCCATTGTTTCCACCATGATCATGACTGCCATCACTTCCATGATCATGACCATTGCTACCAAAACGGTCTGTCTCCATCATGGCCACCATCGCCTCTATCACCACCATCATCACCATCACCACCTCAGCCATCAGGAGTTATTGTTACTGTTGTTATTGTATAACCTCCACTCTAACTATCATCACCTCCATCAACCTCCATTCACACCGTTAGTGTTATCATGAACAGTCAACATCTGTTTCCTTACACGACACCCTCACTACCAGCCATCTTCATCTCAGGTACCATTCCTTACTGTCATCCCTAGCATCACTCCTACTATCATCAATACCATTGTTAATATCTGTATGTCCTCCCCCCACCCCAATCTTCATCAATTCCCCTAACTGCCATGTAGCTGCAGTAAAAGTTATCTACTTTCTTTGGTTACTTTCTCTGTACTAGTCTGTGAGATTCAGATCAGTTCTGAAGGCCCTTACCAAACACACACACACACACACACATACACACACACACACATACACACACACACACACACACACACACACACACACACACACACACATGATAGGTTATTTGAGTTGAGTTAGTTGATTTTTGATGCGTACCAAACAACCCCAAGATTAAATAGTTCAAGAACTATCACCAATTAGTTCTTGAGTCTGCTGGGCAGGTTCTGATCTGGGCTGGCTCAGCTCATTAGCACAGGGCTTTGTCCTGTGTCTACAGTCAGCTGACAGGTCTGGCAGCAACACTCTTGTCTGATGGGGCACCCTGGGTTTCCTTTCTGAAGTTAGTCACACGATCGCATCCTGCAAGAGGCTAGCTCAAGCTCCTACACGTAGGTGTCAGGGTTCTAAGCTTAGCCAGAGGCCCAGCGCATCAAAGTACCGGGTTTGCCAGTGTCCCATGGTCTCAAGTGAATCACACAGTCAACACGTATTCCAGAGCTAGGGAAGATCTCATCCCTGATGGAAGAGATACACGAAATGCCCTCCTCTTCTCCCTGTGTGCTATTCCAGGCACAGCTTGTTTCTCTCCAACTTATCCTGAGACGCCCTGCCTGACTGACAGATGCTCAGCCATGTTTCTTAGCAGGAAGTCACACCCAGACCAATGACATATCATTGGGTATTTTTTCCAATCTCATTTGCCACATTGCAGCTTTGTCTGCTCTGGTAGACCTGGGCTTCCACCTCTAAAATGAAGCTCTCCCACTGAGGCCTTCCTCTGCCTCTGCCTCTGCCTCTAGGGAAGCCAACAGATGAACCATTTTTTAAAAATTCACTATTAAGGCAATGTTGAGAGGAAGATGACAGCATCAGAGAGCTAAGCAGCTGCGTCTCTACAGGAACGGGGAGTGACTGAGCTATTTTATCTTGATATTGAGAGTTAGGTTGGTGGAATATCTTACTCTCCAACGGCTATGAAGACCTAGACCCCTATTGCTCCAGTTCCCTGAGAAATAACATCTTTTACTCTATCTATCTATCTATCTATCTATCTATCTATCTATCTATCTATCTATCTATGTTTTTTCTCCTAAGTGCTCAGAGGAAGGTCCAAAATTCTCAAGTGTACTACCTGTTAATTTATTTATTTGAGATGTGGTCTTGTGAATCCCAGACTGTTGTGGTAATATTCTTATTATGTAAAGAACATTTGCAATTAGTAAAACAAATGTTATCTACTTACAAACCGGGTAAGTAAATGCTAATAAGTGATTTTGAAATGTGATGAACATCATTTAAAGATTTATTTTTAATTATGTGTATTTGTGTGGGTTATGCACATGATTACAGTGCTCATAGAGGCCAAAAAGGGCACCCAGTTCTAAACACTATATTTTTCCAGACAAGGTCTCACGTAACTCAGATTGGCCTTGAACTCATACCTTGGCCTCCTACCTCCACTTCCTGAGTCCAGAGGTTACAAGCCTGCAGTACTAACCTGGGTTTATGTGGACTAGGGATCAAGTCCAGGCCTTTGCGGATGCTAATCGACATCCTTAGTCCTGTGCAAGGCATTAGAACTAGTCCTAGCACTTGGCTTCTGCCTTTCTCTGAGTTGATTGCATGAGACAACCAACACGCCATTGTCCTCAGGTGACAGGGTTTTGACTCCCCCGTGAGGCTCAGGCTAGGACAGGAAACATGTGACTTGCTAGCTCTGTAGACAACTCAGGTCATCACGACACTGTGTCAGCCATGGGGGGGGAGGTGGGCACTTCTTTGTCTCACTTCTTTGTGCATTCTGCCGGACCCCACTGTTGCCTCGCAGACCCTCATCCCCTCTACTTCCCAGAGCCAGCTCCCACCAGAGACCACTCTCCCACTTTCTCTGCTCAGCCCCATTGCCAGAGGAAGTCACAGCACTGTGCGCTCATAAAAGAGAAAACCTGAATTTCACCCTGACTGAGAGTTAGAAAAATGCTTGTGAGCAGTCTCACAGAGGAATTCTCACCGTGAAAAAAAAAATACTTCTCTTTGGAAGAAAGTAAAGGGACTTTGCTGCTATGAGGCAGGCCACACCCTGCCTCAGTCATCCTGGTACAGAATTGAGCTCATGTACGCAGACCCCTCATCAGGCCTAGAGAAGCACAGTCAGGCATTTGGCCTTAACCTGTAGGTAGAGATCTGTGTTGGGTCCATACCTATCACCCCAGTAGCAGCTTTTTGAGCCTGAAGTGAGAACATTGCAGGTCACCTGTCTCTGGCCACTTCCTTGGGAAATCTCTTGCGACTCAAAATCTCTCTAGCTAGTTCCTTCCTGCTCCCACCTGTCCATTCCTAGTGAACACTGGGTGGCATCTCACCTCTAACCCAAACAAATAAGGAACCCATTATCTCATATTCTCCAAAGTTCATCAAGGCTCCACTCCACACTCCAGAGAAGCTCTTGGCTCTCTTTCCTAGATGCTACAGGATTCTTAACATCTCATAGAGGCATGAATGTCCCCAGAAGAAGGCAAAGAGCCCATCTCCCTGTGTCTCCATGGACTCTGTCCTTGGGGTGATGAGACTCTTCCTGGAGAACCCCAACAGTCTCCTCTCATAGCTCATTCAAATAATCTCAGACAAGAAAATGTCGCCGACCATCCTCTGAATCCAGCCCAGCAGCTGGACCTACCATAGGCCGTCTCTTTGCAGGTGCTCCAGGTCTTGCAGAACCTCCTCTGAGTCCCACCTGCTCCCAGCGTTGAACCCATTACCCTTAACAAGGAACTCACAGAATGGGGGCCATTTCTGGACAAAAGCACACTGGAGACACTCCTCTCCCCCCCCCCCCCCCCCCGTTTCAGCTGAGAAGTTTCCTAGGACTGGGAATACAGAAAAGAAAGAGCTTCAGCTGGATCTAAAAGGGATTTTTTTCACCAGGGCAGAGACTCGGAGGTTAGATCCTTGGTAGACAGTGTGAACCTAAGCGTGTGGCATAATTAGAGAGTGAGATTAGAAGGAAAGGGGCAGATGTGTGTATGGGGTGGGTGGGTGGATGGGTGGGGACTTCTGCCTCCATCTGGACAGACGTCTCCCCTCCTCCAAACTACACTTTCCTTCTTCAGGCTATGTTTTCTCTTGAGCAGGTAAAGGTGTGGGGTGGTTCGAGGATCTGGGAAACGCCTGGGCAGACTGTGCCAAAGTGAGTCTCATCCACTGCAGCCCTCTAAGAACTCATTCGGAAGAGATGGGGACACAGAACCCAATCCTTTCCTCCAGGTCCAAACGACAAGCCCAGAAAACTGAGGAGAGTGTGCCCCCCACTGGTCAGTGGGAACAAGACCAACTATCAGCAGGACCCAGGGCCAGTCTAGGGAACCTTGGGGCCATGTAGCTTGGGGGAAGGACAGGAAGCCTCACAGGACATTTGTCTTCCTGAGCCTAAGGGAGGTCTGCAAGGGCCTCTCCTGTATGAAACCTACCAAAGTGCTTCCACTCTGCTGCCTGGCCTCACCTGTGGTCAGAAGACCCAGTGCTGGAGAATCATAGTATGCACCCTCCAAAGGCCTCTGAGGAGTCTCCTCTCCCTGGCATTTGTCTTGCCAACATTCCCAAAGATGGCTGCGTCAAGAAGGAGAAGCCAGCCTTTCAGAGGGCAGGAGCTTAGAGAGCTCTAGCAGGCCTAAGAAAGGGATCCCGGAGAAGAGGGCGCAAGGGCACAATCCAGGGAGTTCCCAGCCAAGCTGTCTCCAAATTCAAGCTGAGAATCAGGTCTTTGCAGCCCAGGAGGGACCAATGATCTCACATTAGGGAGCCTGGAAGGGGGTCTTGCCTCTGAGATTTGTTCTCTCAAAACCAGGCTTCTAAGGGAATCCAGGAGTCTCCTGCATTCCACTCTCATTTACAACATAAATCACATCTTTTCAAAAGGTCTATCCCACCCAGGCATGGTGGGACACACCTGCCACAGGCACTCAGGAGGCAGATGTAGGAGGATCACTCCAAGTTCAGGGTTAGCCTGGTCTACATATAGAGTTAGAAGTACAAGCAAATCCTTTTTCTTTCTCAAAATCAAACAAAACAAACCCCAAACTTTCTAAACACACAATGACATCCCTGCCACCTTCTCCTGCTCACCCGAGTGTGCTCTGTGTCTGTTGAAACCTCTAGGGCAGAAGGATGTACTAAGCCAAAGGCCAGGGAGAAAACAAAACACAGCCTTCATCCCTGGAGCCCCCCCAGTCTCACAGCTCCTTCCTACAAGCCGGAGTTTCTGAGAAATCGGTGAGGCCCTCCTCCCAGGAAAGAGGCCCGAAGCCGACAAATACACAGAGTACAGCCGAAATCATAAACACATTTTATTTCTAAATAATTTTAAAACCACTGGCATTGTAGCAAATTGGAATATATTTCCAGAATCGACTCAAAGAGATTTTTTTTTTTTACAGCAACATATGAAAAATGTCATTTAAATATCCACACACAGCTGCTGCACATGCCGGACTCTTAGGGAACACTTTCATTCCTTTCATCAGAGTCCCTTGATTAATGTTCCACTTTTCTTTTACACTTTTTCCATAGCTTTTTTTTTTCCTAAATCAAAGTCTGTACTATTATCTGAAAGAAAATTAAACCAATAAGATTTAATGTCTGCTATGTTCTACAGTCACGGCAAAAGTATACCACACACATACATCACATACACACACACACACACATACACACACACATACACACAAATACACACACACACACAGAGAGAGAGGGGGGGAGGGAGGGAGAGGGAGAGAGAGAGAATTTAGGGCTTGAATCAAATGGGAATGAGCATTAAGTAGGGCCATGGTCTTTGCTGGAGACTTCAGAGGAAAACTGGAAATAGCAAGGGTCCCCAGGAGCAACCTTGAAGGTGTATTTTAGACAGGGAGGGATTGGGGTAGCTTGGGCCGAGGTTCTCAGCGAGCAGAGGTGGTAGAGAGACCAGGAACACCAGACCAGCAACGCTGATGCCACCTGTGGCAAGGCCTGCCTGCATGTCTGGGATTTTGTGAATGGAGCTCAGAGAGAGGCAGCTTTGGGGCAGCGGAATGGGAAGGAGAGAGTGTGGAGGAGGAGGGGAGAGCAGAAACCGTGCCAGGGGAAAGGCGCGGCAGATGGAGTGAGGGAAATCACAGTGTGTCTGGCACGGCAGCTGATGCCGTAATTTAAAGGTCAACTGAGTGGAAAAGGAAGGCGGGTTGGAATGACTTTGTCTCTGCAGTGTGGCACTTAACTCCTCCCATCCCAGTGCGTTCAGCTTGGCCTGATGAGCCCTAGGAGACACTTGCTCTTCCGCTTCCCTATCCTGATGGGGTTCCCTTGTCCCCCCAACACCTGATGCTAACAGTAGCCGGTCCATCTCTCCATCCTCTGTTGTCATTAGTGGAGAGGTGACATATAACCTCCCTAAGTCTTGGTTTCTTCATTTCTTCATCCATGGGGGTGGGGATCTCTCATCTGCCCCTGGATTACCTGAACAGTTAAACTACATCATGAGGAGGGGGGGAAACCACCTTAAAAGTCTGTTCAGAGATTCCTGAAGAAGATGGATTGAATTTGTGAGGAAAAACAAAATAAAAATAGTCCCTTTGTTCTGGGAAAATATAAGCTAAGAGCCGTTGCCTTGAGGTGTCATGAGGTACCTTCTGCCCTTGGGAACAGCTGGCTACCCTTGTACTCCAACTGGACTTTACAAACTGCTATCCTATCCCCATTATCCTTCCCAGGTCTCTCTCTCTCTCTCTCTCTCTCTCTCTCTCTCTCTCTCTCTCTCTCTCTCTCTCTCTCTCTCTCTCTTCTCTCTCTCTCTCTCTCTCCTCTCCTCTCCTCTCCTTCTTCCCTGCCCTTCTGGACTAAGTAGCTTCTTGGGAGGAATGTGACTCTCTCCATATGGACTTGGACTGCCTTACGTCTATAAATTATGGGAGTTCTTGGGGAACTGTGCTGGAATGGTGGTTGATGGAAGGCTAAAGAGGAAGCCCAGGGGTTTTAGCTCTGGCTTGGGGAGGATGTGTGGAGCAGAGTAGATGGAAAAGCCCATAGACCACTGAAGGGACCAAGGTCTAAACCAAATCCGTGTAGAGCTGTTCCCTGCGCAAACCTCGAGACAAGTCCATGCTTTTGGGTGTCTGTGGTAAGGCAGGATGCAGAGCTTGATGGAAGGCTGGAGGCCATGTCTGGGGTCCTAGGCCCCAGAAGGCTTGGATAGCCAGAGCTCCCTGGTCTCATGACTTGAGTGCCTTTAGAATGTATTGGGGGAGGTGGCTGTTGATGGAGAGGATACAGGGTCCTCCCCGCTCCCACAGAGCCTCCATTGCTGGGCAGAGGACTTGAGGAGATAACCATATGCCCATCCAAGGCACAGGGAGCTGCTCTTCTCCCCATCTCCCTGTCACAACGAAGGCCTCATCTCCTTTGTCTCAGAGTAGATTACTCTTGGGCTGGGCCGTTGGGTTAGACGGCAGGAGGAACCCCAGTCCTGTGGTATGAGAAGACAACATCTCCTGCTCCCTCCCCACAGCTCTGGCTTGCCTTGGCTTGTCTGAGGTCCTTCCTCCCTAGGGCCTTGGTGAGGAGGAGGCCATCTCAGCTGAGCTCTGAACTCCGCAATCTGTTGTTCTCACCAGGGTCAGGCAAGGTAGGGTGAGAATGCTTAGGAAGAGATGCCCAACCAAGTCCCTGCAGAGAGAGGGTGATAGGCCTTGACCTTGACCATTGCCTTAGGCCTGGTGAGCCGTACAAGAAAATTCGAAGGTTGACAAAAAAGGACACTGGCCTCATCTACTGAAAAGAAGCCCAGAAGATGACAGCACAGCTTTGCAGTGACCACCAGGGGGCTCAAAGGGACCCTGAGAGACCTGCCTTTGGAGGATGGCCTGAAGTGACTGCTTGGCTTGACCTATAGTACCAGAAGAGGTGACAATTATGAACCTGTGATCATCTAGCAGGTGTGTGATGGAGGCTATAAGAGTTGTCTTTCAATGAGGGCATTTCTCAGTAATGCAAAATTCCATCATGGGTCCACCCAGTCTCAGGGGCATATTGACATGGCCCAGGCAAACCAACACTGTGTTCCCATTACCGACTGTACACACAGCCCTTGCCACCAACCATCTAGGGGACAGCAAGGCATCCTTGACTGTGAAAGACAGACACAAGTTTCATTCATAGCCAATGAGCCAAATGTAGCTATTGGCAGGGTCTTCCAGATAATTAACAAGCCAGCTCACATTCGCCTAAAACAACCAAAGAATTGAAGGAATAAAATCATTAGTTCCAGGGCAACAGAGACTGTGGCTTGTATGTCAATGTGTCAAAACCCAAAAGGGCTTCTGGAAGGAGGGAAAACACTTCCTCCACCTGAACAGGGGTTTTCAGGACAGGAACTATGTTTCCTGCCCCACTTGCACACCAAAGACGACTATGGAATCCTCTGGGGGAAATTTAGAGAGAATGGGCCCAACTAGGGAGCTCAGCAATAGGCAGAGACTTCTTGTAAGGACTATGAGATGGGAGCCTTGTATCCTGTAATGACCCAGCAAAAGCCAGTCACGGCATCCCCAGGTCCATAAGTGGCAGTGATGCCCTCCCAGCATCCCTAGCCCATAGCCAGACTCTGAGGCCACAAAAAAGCATCAGTTCACCCTGGGTGCGTGATCCCCAACATGTCTGCAAGCATCATCTCTCTGCTCAGCATTTCAAGTGGCTGCTACTCTGGAGCACAGGGTTCCCTCTCCAGGTATAGAGCTCCTGTATCCACCATGTCCCCATAGCAAGTAAGTCTCCTCAACTGTCTAAGGCCCCCAACACCTCCCACATGAAACCTATGGCTTGAATTCTCGCACATGTTCATCCCATCAACCCGCCAGAGATCTCTATGCCCAGGCTGCCTTAGGTACAGGGGATGCAGAGGTGAGCTACTGTCTACAGATCTCACACTCAGACTGCAAACAGCCTCATAAGCCCTCGGAGAGCCTTGTGCATCAAAGCCATGTCCCCAGTCACAGCATGGGCCATGGGTGAGAACAGGTTGAGAAGTAAGGAATGAACAGTGAGAACTGGGACGTCAGATTGTTTGTGCATTAGCAGGGAGACTCCTGGAGGCCGCACCAGGCCGGGAGCTGAGGTCTTAGTCCCTGGGAGTTTGATGAGATGCAAGACAAGCCAAGTGAATCAAATTCACAGGGAACAAAATGGGTTTTACATGTGGTTTTCGGTACACTGTCACTCGGGCCTACATGTGTTCCTGAGGAAAAAGATGTCAGGATTACCCCTGTGATGTCCCCATACTAGGAGGTCTGAAGGGCCCACAAGAGTTTCAGGTCATACTGAATGCAAAGGCTTTTTCTCTCGTGCTTGTAATTACACACCTGCAGTAAGGAAGCTCACTATCCTGTGATGAAATGTCGTCTCCCCTCTCCTCAAGAGCAGCGGAAAACAGGAGGAAGGCGTCTGGGGTACTTGGTAAGTGGTTTTACCTCCTCACTTCAGGAGGCTGATCCCTGAGCCCATGCCCTCCAGGGAGCAAGGGCGTTTGGGGTAGCATGAAAAGCAGGCGGCAGAGGCGAGCAGCTGGTTCCGACCCGTGGCAGGAAGTCACAACCAAGATTCATCTTGGAAAAATGCAACTAATGTCGCCCAGCTGGGCCAGCTAATCAGAAACATAGACCCAGAGGTGGCAGCAGGGACAAGCCTCAAGGGCAGGGCCCACATCGAGGTGATAATGGGCAGCAAGCTCTTGGGCCTTCTCCCCCAGGCACCCGGCTGCTGTTTGGAGATGGAGGTAGTTGGTTGAGATCTGGGACAGCTTCTCCTCCTTCCTTAGAGAGGATGCATTGTCCATCAGTGCTAACAGCTTCCACTCGAGCTAGAGACTCACCATGGGGTAGCCAGCAGTGACAGGTCACCAGTACCTCTGCAATCCTCCCTGTGGGAGACTGCTACCCTCGCAGCCTCTGGTCTTGTCTCCAACCTTCTAGCACAACTGGCCACAAGAAGTTCTGAGCTAAGCCCCCTCAGCCTTCTGTGGTTCCTCTTATGAGGTCCCTTATCACTAGGATGTATGTGTCTCCTGGAGACAGGCAGGGTAGGTACAGATTCTGAGCTGGGGTAATAGGGAGAATGATGAGTACATAGTTCAGCTGAGCTCAGTACTGAGCCAGTTATCCCTGCTCCCTGCCTGCCAAGCACAGGGTGGCAAGGTAATTTTGTATTCTTTGCTCAGATGGATCTGTCATTAGTAGAAATCAGTGAAAGGCCCACTTCACTATGGATCTTTGTGGTGACAGGAGCGTGTTTAGGCTTGGAGTAGGACTCTATTGGTAGTCTGAAGGGCACAGACTACTTCCCCAGATTTCCAAGGAGCCCAGGACACCTTGGGGGTTCTCACTCCACAGGTTCTCACTCATTTCCTATTCCCAAGCTTTCCTCTGTTGTCTGCCTTGTCTGACTCCTAACATTTGTTTAAAATTGATGATTGGTGTGTGTGCTCATGAGTGTGTGTGTGTGTGTGTGTGTGTGTGTGTGTGTGTGTGTTACATATGTGGACATGAACACCACAGCACAGATCAAACTCAGGTTAGCAGGCTTGTGCCCGGAGCTCCCCTATGGGTTTCAGGCATCTCTCACCAGTGCCCTGACTCTCTTTAGATGGTTTGGTCCTCTCCCAGGCAGAGCAGAAAGAGCCCTCTGACAGGGGAAAAGCAAAGAGGCCCAGCTTGCAGGGTGTCCTCCCTGAAGGACCCTTGCAATCAGAGGGGCCTCCTTCTCTTCAGTTCTCAGTTCCAGGCTCCTTCTGGCTCCTTGGAGGGACTGGAAGGGTCACTTATCCTTACAGCATTCACGCCAGGAGCCCTCCAATAATTCTACCTTTGAAGGCTTCCAGAAGTTGCTCTGGGCTGCTCCGAGGAAGCAGAAGAGGTTTGCTGCTAGGGGATGGGCCAGCACTGGACTTGTAGAGTCTCCCAGCAGAACTGTTGAAGAGCATGGCTCACACTGGACTCCAGCAATGTCAGCGCCAGGCTCCCCACAGAGCCCTCCCTAGGATGCTTGTCAGAACCTCAAGGACCTCCCACTCATTTGCATGACCCATCCCCTCACCTGCTCCCTGAGCCCATCATCTCATCACCCAGGACCTGATATTTGCCCTTTCTTCACTTCATCTCAGACAAAGACACTGCCTCAGATCATAGGCCCCAACTGCTATTTGAGCAATGTCAGAGACACCTCCCCTCCCCGACCCCCACACTCCTTAAGTATAAGCATCCCATCCTCCTGCTCATCTCAGGTTACCGATGGAATGCATTTGGAGCACTCTGGTAGGAAGACTCATTCTTTCCCCGCTCAAATAGCCAATTCAGTTGACCTTAACCAGACTCAGACTCTGAGCCCTGGTCACGTAGGTGACACATAGTAATATGGTCACAGCCACCTCATTCCCAATCTTGCCACAAGCTACACCTTCCTTCCACATCTCCCCATGCTGTGTGTGGAGTAGCGAGTGCATGTGAGATTGGTACCCAGCTGCCCTGTAACTCAGAGGAGATGCACAGTACCAGTCAGGGATCTGGGGCGCAGGTTGGGAAACAGGAGTGGGCACTGAAGAGATGGAGCTTGGGCTAAAGGATGAGGGTAAGGGGGAATCTAGGGAGTGCCAGTGGTGGGGGGGTCAGGGATCAGGATGTGGGGGCCCACGTGGCCATGTTGGAGGCTAGGAGCTTAAGTCTTGGAGGTTTCCTAGCTGCCTGAGTAGTTGCCATGGAATTTCCCGACCTAATGAAGAAGAATTTAAATAGACCACAACTTGCCTAATGTTGAGTGTGTAAATAATCCAAGGCCCGGTCCCCTTTGTTCCACAGGCTATTTGTGTCAGGAAAAAGAGGGAGGAGATTCCAACAGAAGCCACTCTCCCAGATAGTAAGACGTGGGGACTCTCTGTTCTCATTTGTCAGGGCCCCAGGGAACGAAGTCTGAGGTCTGGGGTGGGGGAGGTGGAGCAGGGTCTTGGGTTTGCAGCCAAGTCTTCTGTCTGTCTGTGAGTATACACATGCAGGCATGTGACCCCACACCACTTCACATGTGTTCGTGCATGGTGTGCATGGGTGCACTTCCCCCTGCATCAATTCACGGGCATCTGTGCACAGATTTGCACCATTTCCTGCAGGCTGACCAGGTGCAAACAGATCAACGTGAATGTGTGAATCCACAGACACAGACTCCCAGGGACGTCTGAAAGGGCCATAACGGTTCTTCCTGAGGCAGGGCTCAGGAACTTCTTTCTGCCTCACCCTGCCACTGAGTTTCACTGCGAACTGGGGCCACCATGGCTTCTACAGCTGAGGATAGGATCTGACTGGGCTGAGGGAAGAGTGGCTTTGGCCAAATTAAGTCACTTCCAAGGAGGGTTACTGGTAGAGAGACAACGTGGAATCCAAATTCAGAGTCCTCCACACACCACTGTGGGCTAGTGACCAGCCGTGTCCACCTGCCCTCCCGTGAGTGCCCAGCCCCATCTCACCAGGCATGCTGAGAGTCCATAGAAAAGGAAAACGTACAGGCTTCTCCTGAGCTCAGGGACCCCAGCAGAGGGGGATCAGGGAAGGAAAGGAGAAAAGAGGAGGATGAGGAGAGGAAGGAGGAGAAATTAGTGGAGGAATGAAAAGAAGAGGAGAAAAGAGGGTCCCACGGCTTCTGCTTGGAGTTCCACTCCAAGACATACTAGTATCAAATCCCTCTTCATTCCCGTGCTCCTGAGTACACCCCTCTGTCTTAGTTCGGACTTCTATTGCTGTGCAGAGACACCGTGACCACAGCAACTCTTATAAAGAAAACATTTAACTGAGGTGGCGGCTGACAGTTTCAGAGGGTCAGTCCTTTATCATCATGATGGGAAGCATGGTGCCGTGCAGGCAGACATGGGGAGCTGAGAGAGCTACATCTTTCAAGCAACAGGAAGTTGACTAACAGTCACACTGAGGGAAGCTTGAGCAAAAGATACCTCAAAGCCTGCCCCCACAGTGACACACTTCCTCCAACAAGGCCACACCTTCTAATAGTGCCACTCCCTTTGGGGGGCATTTTCTTTCAAACAACCACACAGTTTCTCTCTCTCTCTCTCTCTCTCTCTCTCTCTCTCTCTCTCTCTCTCTCTCTCTCTCACTCACTCTCTCTCTCTCTCTCTCACTCTCTCTCTCTCTCCCAATCTTTCTTTCTCTCTCTCTCTCTCTCTCTCTCTCTCTCTCTCTCTCACACACACACACACACACACACACATACACACACACACACGACTTGAATAACGTATCACACAGAGCAGAAGAAAATAAGGCCTTGTTGGGTCAAGGGCTTGGGTGTGACCCTGCATGTCCCCAGGTTGGGAATCATTGTTTCAGTCCTCACTTCTCTTGTTCCCTGAATTCTGGATCTTTCCTAGTCCCATAAACCACGTTCCTTATAGTTCACACTCCTCTTGGTCCTGGCCTTGTTTGAGGAGCTGGACTGGGACAAACAAGACTGGTCATTTCCGTCTTTGTGCGCTCCCAACAATTTCTCAAGAAATCAGAGGCAGGCACTGGCTGCAGACCAAGCCCAGGACATGGCAACTCATTGGGGGGTGGATGGGGGGAGGCTTGAGGTCAGAGGCCCTGCCCAAGAAAGTCACAGTGAGATTCCATGCTAATATTAAGAGACAACGCCCTGCTCAGATAGCCCAAGCTGGACCACCCCTCCTGGCTGTCTTGTTTCCAGAAGGCCTAGCCCACTTCCCTGGTCTCCCTATCGGGCAGAGGCTCTAGGAATAGAAAGTCAGGACCCCCCTGGTGTCTCCTTTGGGGGCGGGCCGTGAGCTCAAGACTGGGGGCTGCCACAGATGGCGTACATCTCCTGAGCTGCCTGGGAGACGGACGGGAAGTGGGGCTGTCCACACGCCCAGAACCTCCGGGCTGTCACCAGGTCCCCTTGATCCTCCTTCCAAGAAGAAAGAGGGGGAAAATGGGTCTTTCCGGGCCCTAATCCTCTCCACATGGGTTGGGCATCACAGAGCAGCCAGGCCTGCTACAGGCACGCAGCCACCGGAGCGCCAATGCCCCCATGTCCAGAGGACCCTGACCTCAGGGACCTGCGGGCACATGACAGCATGGTCCTCTGCCTTCTCTGCTTCCTCACATAGCCTCTGCTGCCCACCCACCACACCAAGGCTGCATCTTCCTGGGCCTCTTGTTCACTTTTTGCTAAAGGGAAACTGAGTCGGCAGCAGCTGACAAACATCTGAGTAAAAGGAGCCAGGCGAGAAGTGGTTCATTTGAGCAGAAGCAGCTGTCTGAACTCGAGGCCCTCCCAAGGATTCCCCGGAAGGCGGCCTGAGGTGTCAGGCCCAGCTCTCACAAATACATATGGTAAACCTGAGAGACTCACCATACCCCTGCATGCTCAGAGGGTCATTTCTCATCATTAAATGACCTCTGGGCTTATTTCCTGTAGGTGACGGGAGGCCAGGGCAAATGGAAACAAAAATGGGCCGGTAGCTACTTCAAGATGGAGGGATCTTTTGGTCCTGAGTTAGGGAGCCCTTGGGAGGAATATTTGGGTATGGGGATCTACCTCTATGCCACTCCCAAAGCCCCCCTGCCGGGACCCTGTGAAAGGCCAGCTTACAAGGTCAGTATTTTTCTTGCCATAGTCAGATGGACTCTCAGCCATCTCTCCAGAGAGTTGCTCTGAAAGATAGTTTCTGCTGTTGACCAGGGCCACATGGGGCCCATGCCTGGCCCCCCAAGACTTGGTCATTAGTGACTACCACAGGCACCTGCTACCTTCCCAAGGACACACAGCCAGGGTAACAGATAGGAGACTATCTTGACAGTGGATACCACCCCCTATGCCCACAGCTGCAGCCCCTGCAGCCCCAGCATGAGGGAACTCTAGCTCATTCACATCATGGATGCCAGGCTAGCCTGCCGCCTCCAGCTTCCTTGACCACACAGCCTGGACCCTGCGGGCACAGAAACTGCCAGGAGCTGAGAGGCCAGGAGAGCCTGGCCCCACTTTGATCTTGGCCATCAAAGGCCAGGAAATGTAATCAGTTCTAAGGAGCCCTTGCTGCCTAGCTGTCCTCTGAGGGCACAGGGCCCAGACCCCTCCCTGCCTTCTCAGGCTGGGCCAGGACCTTGCAGGCCAGCCAAGGGCCTTGGGCAGGGGGCTGGAGAGCCCACCCTGATTCTCAGCCTACTGGATGGAAAGTATTTTAATGAGCACTAAGTGCTGACACCGTACCTTGGACCTGCACCCCCACCCAGGCTCTGTGCTCCCCTCCAACCCCACCCCCGACTTCCCCTGTGACTTTTATTGTCCCAGACATTTGCGTGAAAACAGAAACTCTGTGCTCTGGGCCCCATCTGCTCCTGCTTATTTCTCACTTGCAGCTGCGATTCTTGGTCACACATGCCCCCTTCCTACCCCCCACCCTGCTTCTCAGACTGATTGCCCCTAGAGTCTTGTGAGTTCTCTAGGCTCTAGTACTGACTGGAGTGGCCCCAACAGAGGGACCTCCAATATGTCCCGCTTCTCTCCCAGGCTGCAGTCCTGCTCACTGGGTTAGGAGACTGAGACTGGGAACCGTTGGGAGTCTGGAGCCCTGGACCCTTCTGCCCTGCCCCAGAGGAACAGAACACCTCTACCTCCAACCCTGGGAAGAATTCAGAGAATCAAGGAGAGTCTTGTGGATACCATTGCATCTTGTATGAGAATGTCTGAGCCCAGGATCACCTTCCATTGAAGACCTTGGCCTTGGGCTGTGTCCTCTGCTGTATCCCAGGTTCATGTTATGTTGCTCAAGGGAATTAAAACAGCATAATACACAAACAACAGTGTTGCTAAATAGTGAATGAAGATAAATTCACTTCTCATGGAGTAGCCTGCAAGGTAGGTGCTTGACCTGCAGTCCAGACGAAGAGTAAAGCCCAAGAAAGCTCCTCTGTCGGCTCACAACCTGGACTCCTCCCTGCCAGCCACACTGTGCGCTGTAACTCTAGGCTCATCTTTTCTTCCTTCCTGTCCTCTGAGCCCAGCATTATCGCCAAGGTGACAGAAATTCAGTTATGAACCCAAGGTGCTCCTCTCTTCATTTTTAAGATAAGGAGGGTAAGGCCCAGCGGTCTCTGTGTTTGCAGCCAGCTCTCAGAGGTCCAAGGATGCCATTCCAGTCCTAATCCTCTGCTTGTCTAGGGGTTGAATGCCTCTTCTGGCTTGGATCTGTGACATTGGAGATATTTGTTTCCCAAGCTGCCTGACATCTGGTGCACTTGGATCTAGAGTCTGAGGGGCAGATCAGTTAAGACCCCGGCACTGCCCATGGGCCACTTCACCAAGACTTCTGTCTACCTCTCTTCCAGCTTCTTCCTCAGCTGTTCTAGGGCTAACTAGAAGTTGAGACTTTGTTATTATCCACAGAAACAGGCACAACCAAACAGGCATGGTGCCACACACGCTGGACGGCCGAGGAGAGTCAGAGGCCCCCAACAGTCCCCAATGTTTCAGCGTCTCCTCCACCTACTTTATCTGGCTCTGTTGGCTCCCCATCTGCCATTACAAAGCTAAGACAATTACAAAGAGACTCTCAGTCCCCTACTGACTGCAGTAGAACAGAGGGAGTCCTCAAGGCAAGGTGTGTGTCCATAAAGGGTGACACAGAAACTACCAAGAACAGAGGGGTAGCTTCTGGGGGCCTTCCTGGAAGAGGAGACGTATGAATCCAAGACATGGAAGAGATGACAGAGACCAAGTGTGACATGTGATTGGCACGGGGCTCGGAGCTGGTGCGGGCCTGGTGCACACAGCAAAAGCAGAGGAGGGTCCACCAGCCCCACAGGAAGCCCCGGCTTGTTGTTGGGTGACTTCTCCTCCTGTTTTCTGGGAACAAGCTATTTGCAGAAGAGGGGGAGGGAGACCTTAAAGGCTTCCAGATGGGGGGCCCCCTGCCTGAGACTGTCTCCGGGCCGCCGTGAAGTCTGTAAGTCTGTGCATGCTTTCTAAGAATCCCAGCACATGTCAGCCTGGGAGGCTCTGGGGAGGTCTTCTAGCCATTCTCCTGTTCTGTGATCCCACTATCCTCAAGATTCAGAGGCCATACCATCCTTTAACAGCTTTATTCTCACAGTGTCTTGAATGGCTGGGGAGATGGTTCAGTGGGTAAACGGCTCGCCACACACAAACAAGAAGACCTAAATTCAATCTCCCAGAACCCATGTAGAAATGCTGTGTCGTATATTCAGAATCCCAGAGCTGGGGAGGAGGAGACAGAATCTCTGTTGCTCACTGGCCAGCCAGCCTGGGCTACTCAGGGAGTTTCCAGGGCAATGGGAGATGCTGTCTCAAAGAACAGGGGGACAGCTCCTGAGGAAGACCTGAAGCTGGCCTCTGGATTCCATACAGACACAGTGGGACAGGTGAGGAGTGAGCATGAGAACCGCAGAGACACAGCTCTGTCTCTCTCTTAGCCACTGCCCTCTCTCAGGTCACTTCATAGTCCCTCCATATCTCCTCCTCGTACTTGATCTGGGCTGTGTTGCAGGTGGAGGGAAGGGCCTCTCGTCTTCCCAAGAGGGAAGACTCATGAGAGAGAGCTGAAGAGCTCCAGGGCCTCTGCAGAGAGGCACAAAGAGGAATAGTGGAAGTGGGGAAGAGAATTAAGGACCTTAGTGCAGGTAGGCCCTCCTGCTTAAGACTCCAGCACGATGACTGACTTGCTTCTGAATGCCGTCCCTTTCCCCGGCTACCTTACAGCGCCCACGTGCAGGAACATCTGCCTGCTGGGCTCTCTCCCACTGTCCATCCTGCTCCCATTCTCTCCTGGGACTAAGGTGCTGTGCACCTGCAGCCCCATCCTGGCTTCCTTGGCTGTGCAAGGACAAAGCCCTGGAGGGACTATAGAAGGCCTGGAGCAAAGGCCTGGCTTTCAAACTCAGCTCTTCTTGTCCCCATCCATTTGTGTCCTGTTGGGATGTGATGGAGAGGAACTTGGCAAGGAGGGCCAGGGGCCAGGCAGCAGCAGTAGCAGCTAGTGTTGCCCTCTGGTTCTACCTTGGAGATGGAAGAAGGATTCTCCCAGGCCTGGGTACCACAATGGGCTGGCTTGGTTGACAGAGAAGCCTACCCCTGATTCCAGGTCTCAGCAAGAGCAACAGTTTCTCCCAAAAGCCCGCCCTGCCCCAGAAGCTGAAACAAGAGCCTCTGATGAGAGGCCATTTCCTATGAGTCCATGGGAAACCCCAGGAAGGGCAGGCTGCCGAGCCACGACAACCTCTTGGGGCCATGCAGTTCCCTGTCCTGGTCAGCAGCCAGGCTTAGACCCAACCGGGAACATTGAGTTCCACCCCAAGGCTCCCCTTAGAAGATCAAGTGAACTTGGGAATTGAGGAGGGCCAAGATTTCCTCATTGTCTCTGCCCAAGAGTCTGCAGGAGCTATTTTGGGACTCTTGGGCCCTGTCCTGATGAAATGGGACATGAGGGTATGACCCAGTGAGTTCTCATCCTCAGACAGGACCTATCACACAGAGCTAGAGAACATGTCCCGGAGGCAGGGACCAGTGCTTGGATGTGGCCCCTTAGGCATAGTGTAGCTCATGCTGGTGTGTCCATACCAGGCTTTTGCCTTGCCAACAAGCCACATATGTCCAGACAGGGGTTTGGTCCTTATTGACAACAGATTGAAGCAGAAGAAGCCAAAGAGGGTTCTGGTTTGTATGACCCTGCTCAGGCCTCCTTGCATCTTGGGGCAGGGGTCCCTGAGTCACTGGCACCCTCTGTTCTACCCCTCTTTTTCCTGCTGAAGTCCTAGGTGAGCCAAAGTGCCTGGGCTCCCCTCGGTTGCTACACCTCCCTGACAGGTGTCCCAGCTCCCCCAGAGCTCTCCCCTGGCCTTCCCTGTGGGGACCCTCTCTACAGCCTGCCTGGCCTCCCAGTTTGGCCAATCTGTTGTAACAGTCACCTTCTTCTAAATTGTGTCTGGCTGGTACCTGGCTCTGCCTTGCCTTTCTTTGTGCCAGAGACAGGCTTCTGCCCACCCGGGGCCTCCATTTCCTTTCTCCACCAGCAGCAGTGGAAATCCTGGGGAGACTCTCGGTCCCACTCCAATTCTGGATTCTGTGAGTGTTAAAGCAGGCAGTTTGAGGGGCAAATGTATGCAGATGAATATGCAAATGGGCATCTCTAGGATTTATGAGAAGCCTCGATTCTAAGGGGAGGGGACAGCCTCAGCCAGGCTGGGCCCACTAAATCCTGGCCCATGTCAGTGCCGTAAAGCACCGTGATGAAGGTAGCCGCCAGAGGAGGCCCCTGATTTATAGCTGCCAGGCCTCTTCCCCACAGCCGCACAGGCAAGCGTCAAGGGACAGGGACGAGAAAGGATTTATGTTGCTCGCTTTCCCACCCCAGCACCAGGCAGCGAGAGAGTAGGGGCGGAAGGTGACTTTGGCCTGCAGAGCCAGCACAAGTTTCCAGCACAGTGGCCCCTCACACCACCCAGCAGCAGGAAGAAGATGGGAGAGACCGCACAGACCCCTGCCATACTGGCAGCCACTCTGGAGGAAACCCTGAGATCCCTGGCACAGCCTTACTCACATTTGTGAGTTCTAGATGGCCATGCGGTGCCCTGCCCACGCTGTTCAGGCCTTATGCTGCCACCACCTGTCACCCTCCTTCCCCAAGGATCCTTGAGCAAGTTCATCATCCCCGAACTGGGCAAGTTCATCATCCCCGAATTGTCCAGGCACAGAAGACAAGAGGGGACCTGGTTCTCCTTCCCTTACTTCCCACACACCAAACACATATACAAACATAACACACACACACACACACACACACACACACACACCATACATAACACACACACACATACACACACACCAAACATAACACACACACACACACATACACACACACACACACACACACACCATACATAACACACACACACATACACACACACACACACACACACCATACATAACACACACACACATACACACACACCAAACATAACACACACACACACACACCATACATAACACACACA
The DNA here is from genome assembly GCF_949786415.1 of Peromyscus eremicus. Taxonomy (NCBI): domain Eukaryota; kingdom Metazoa; phylum Chordata; class Mammalia; order Rodentia; family Cricetidae; genus Peromyscus; species Peromyscus eremicus. The sequence goes on from NC_081418.1 coordinate 97,196,106, forward strand.
CATACACACACACACATACACACACACACACACACATACACACACACCAAACATAACACACACACACACACACACATACACACACACACATACACACACACATACACATACACACACACCAAACATAACACACACACACACCATACAAACACACATACACACACACACCATACATACCACACATACACACACACACACACACACCATACAAACACACACACATCATACATACCACACATACACACATATACACATCACACAAACACACAAACAACTCTCACACTCACACACCATACACAACAGCTCCAGTCTCTAACTGGAAATTGCACTCTGAGAAGGTATCATTTCTCCTGCGCCTCACTGCAGTAGCTCAGGAATGACTCATCTGTCACTCAACCAGCATTATCACATCACAGTGTCCTACTGAGGACATAGCAAAGTACCCAGGACAGAAATCTCAAGAGTGAAGTTGTCCCCTGAGGTAGTTATTAGGGCTGTGGACCCCAGATCTTAGGGTCTCCCTAAACCATGCCTGTCTCTGGGTGTCACCTGCCTATAAACAAAGTTTACAAGTCCTGTTTTCACACTGAAAAAAAGCATCCAAAATACCCTCATGTAAAGAAAGGGCTCCTCAGAGGACAGACACATAATCCAAAGCCTAGTTTGGTTAATTATCTACGAAGCTGCGTGTTGGGAATTGAGGGTGCCTTCTCCTGTTTGCTTCAGGTCAAAGCGTCCTGCCCTCTCCATCAGTGCCATGCAAAGCACAAGAGGGTATTTGTTCCTTAGAAAGACACATTCCCCAGACCTGAGTACCCCTGAGTCATGAAGATCTGTCACCAGCTCTAGAGCATTTCCTTGCTCTATAGGAGGCCTCTGGTCATGCTCCCTAGGTCCCCTAAATAGTCCATGCCTCTCTCTGTCTCCCCTCAAACAAAGCCCATATCCAGTTAGCACAAATGGATGGCCTGCATCTCCGACATATAAGAAGACTAACAGGAAACTCACAGTACCGTGAGAATGGGTGTTCAACCCACACTCATTGAAACCTGTCGATGTCATGGCCCCAGTTTATAACTGTCGTATCACATCTCACAAGGTTCTGTTGCTTGTTCGGTCCCAAAGTTGCAAACTGAGGGAGTGTAGAGCCACACAACACTGCCCTTATGTCTAGCTCTGTCCTCATTTCAGTGTGGTGACCCATAATACCTGAGCCTTACCGCAGGGGGATTTAACTCTATGCATAAGCAGAGAGTGAATGCTCCGATATGCTGCTAGAGCGGGGTGTAAAAATACGACAACTGCTTTAAAAAAAGCTGTTCGAATCTGTTGAAAAGTCAAGTACACCCTCCCATGTGACTCAGATGGTCCACTCCTAGATACATACAACGAACCTACAGGACTTACTTGGTGAAGATTTGAATGAAAGAGGGGATCATGCCAGACCAGGTGGGGCTGGAGAAAGGGGAGCACAGAGGGCTGAATCATTTCTCCAGATGCCTTCTGTACTCAAACCCAAAGCTCTTAGGGGGCTCCGCTCCACTGTCACAGGGCCATCTGGGGGAAGGAACCCCAGAGAGGTCCGGCTATTCCAAAGGGTCTTCAGGAGACCATACCCTAGCTCTAGTCTTTCCGCTGGGCACAAAGTCAGACCCCTGATGGTGGGAAGGACAGAGGGAGGAGTGACTGAGGGAGAGGCAGAGTAGCACAGAAGGCAGCCGAGGCAGGCGGTAACTGAGGCCAGCTAAGAATAGAAGCGCAAGGCCGTGCTGTGGGCACCAGGCTGAGGGCTGCAGCGAGGCAGCCCCACGGCAGCCCCACAAAGGCTGCGCCTGTGTACTCCAGCTGTTGGTTAAGGACTCGGGACAGTCTAGGGACCTTCACCAGGTGATTCAAAAACCAGGCTGATGGGCTTCGTCCCATGGACAGGACAAATCAAGCTTGTAGGCAGAAGGGCTCAGGAGGCTGCTACCGTGGTGAGCCAGGCTCTCTCAGCAAGCCATGCCCTATTGCCCCAACTTTGAACCTGACAATGGCCCCCTAGGATTCCACCCTAGCTGCCCTTTACCCACCCTTAGCAGTTGCCAGTTTGGATGGCCAGGCCATTCATACTCCAAGAAAATAAAATGTCATTTAGTTGACTTCCAATCTTCCTCAAAATGATGCTAACCCTGAAGGTAGACAGGAGAGGATGGTGTCCTGATATCACATTTTTTTCAATGTTCATCCTCAGTGAGAGTAATACCTGAGACACTAAGCAACCTTCTGTATCTTAGAGCATAAAGGGGTATCTCCTGAGGAAACCAGGAACGGCATCTTTCCATCGCCCACCGTTCCATTCTTGGCTGAGAGAGTTTCCCCTTACATTGAAAGCAATACTTCTCTTGGCTGGAGAGACGGCCCAGCTAGTGACGTTCTCACCTCACAAGCACGAGGGCCTGAGTTCTGTCCCTGTCATCCATATTAAAAAGTTGAACATGGTAGAATGTGCTTGTAATCCCAATGCTGGGGTGGGGGTTTGTGACAGGTGGATCCTTGGGGCTCACCAACTAGCAAGCAGAGCCTAATGATCAGGGTCCAGGTCAATAAGATGCTGTCTCAAAGACAAGGGGGGCAGTGCCTGTGGTACAACACACAAAGCTGTTCCCTAGTCTCCAGAGGTTTACATACCCACATGCTCACTAACACATACGCATACAGAAGGGAATGCATGTACACACACACACACACACACACACACACACACACAATTTTTTTCTTCTTGTCCAATTTTTTTTTTCTTTCTTTGCCTAGCACAGGCCTTCACGACCTCTGGCCTGGGCACTGGGTCCTCCCTTGAAGTCAGTCCATATTCCCTCCCCAACCCCGAATTTCCATCCCCATCTAGGCATCTGTGGTAGAAAATGCTGAAAATGCTACCTACTATGTGCCAGGAGCCATCAGAGTTCCAGTCAAGACGGGTTTGTTTGGGGGGAGACATGAAACCAAAAGATACAAGCTGAATGTGGAGGCCTAATTCCTCACCCTGGTACTCAGGAGGCTGAGGCAGGAGGACCTCTAGGCTAGCCTGGGCTACATTGTATGACCCTGTAGGGAAAGAAGAAGGAGGAGGAGAAGGAGATGTGGCAGTCCCTTAGGATGGGATGGCCTGGATGCCAAGGTCTTCCAAAGTCAGGTAGCATTTATTTATTTTACTTGTCAAGGCTCTTGTGACCATACTCTCATAAAGACCGCTTCAGGTGGACTTAACTAACAGAGTGAATATGCTGTCCAGCAAGCCAGACTCTACAGACTGATCCAGGGACGCGCACCCAGCTGCCCAAAGCTGTTTGCCAGGGGCTTGATTTCCCTTCATGTCTTTGCTTTATCCTCAGCTCCACAGATGGCCCTCCCCTTCAGGCATCAGGGCAGACCACCCTCCAGAAACCTTCACCCAGAGGACATTCTCTGCCAATCACCTTCACCTTCATACCTTGCTCCTGCTCAAGCATGAGCTCCATTTCTTAAACTTCAATAAATGTCTCCTTGAAGCTCATTGGCTTTGACTGGGTCAGGTGTTTGCCTTTGACTCAATCACAGATGCCAGGAGACTAGGATTCTCTCATGGGTTCAGGCTAGGTCATGGGCTCCACCTTGGAGCATCTGAGTTGAAGAGGCACAAATATTGAAGAATGATAGAAAGTTAGGTAGCTGTCACCTATGTGCATGTGGGCGAGAGTGTAGTCTAGTGGCCTGGCCCACCTTCCGTTGTTATCACAAGCTACTGATGGTAGTCTACTGAAGCTTACGTGAGTTCTGGAGTCTGAGTGAAGTACTGTTTTGTTTGTGTTCTTAGAACACAGCAGGGCACATCCTACACAAGCCGAGCCTGTACAGCTCAACCAAATCATCTATAACCAAACCATCAGTTACAACTGACCGATCCGCTAACTTACAAATGGATTCACCCACAGATATAGACAGTTTTGTGACCCAACAACCTCCCAAAGGCCCAACTCACAAGTGTCATTGATATGGGACTTTGGGGACTAAGTTTTTAACACATTAATTCCAGAGGACAGCACATAGCATTTGAGATGTGCTTCAAACTGACTGACAAGTCACCTTGTAAGGCTGACTCTGCTATCTTCCCTGCCACCTATGGCTGGAAAGAGAAAAGTGTCGCTTCCCCAAATTGCAAATCTCACTTCCACAGCCCTGCCAATGGGGTCTCATGTATCCCCAACTGGCCTCAAATTCACAGGGTAGTGGAGAATGACTTTGAACTTCTGATTCTCCTGCCTCTACTTCCCAAGTGTTGTAATTACAGGCATGCACCACCATGCCCAGTTTATGAAGTGCTGGGGGTCAAACCCAGGGCTTTATGCCTGACGGAGCAGGACCTGCTAATCTATGTCTCCAGAATTTTGCACATCTCAGGGTTAAGAGCACTTGTTCTTGTGGAGGACCTGGCTTTGATTCCCAGCATGTACATGGTGGCTCACAACCACTTACAACTCCAGTTACAGGGGGCCTGAGGAACTCTTCTGTCTTCCATGAGCACCAGGCATGCACATGGTGCACATACATGTATGCAAGTAAAACACTCAAACACATGAAATAAAAAGGAGTAAATATTAAAATTTTTCAAAAGAATTTGCACATCTTATCCCTTTATGGGACAGTCTTGCAGGAGAGGGGGAGAGATCAGGGCAGGAGACATTGAACATATATTGTATTCACTGTTGCCAAATCCCCCCACTTCAGGAACCTGAGAGAATCTGGAATATGGGGGAATGGCAGAGGGAACACATAAGGACCAGCCCTATAAGCACTAGACATAGCCACTAAAGAAAGACCACATATAAAAGGAATCCCTGACATAGAAGCCAGCTTTACCTAAGCCAGGCACAATCCAGCATGGCTCTGGGAGGCTGGCATGTCTTCTACGGTCCCATCTAAGGTATACCCAGAGGACATGGAGCTGGAACGGTGGACACCTGTTACACCAAGAGAGGCAAAGGAAGAGCTCACAGCCCGACTCTGGCAGTTGAAGGGACAGAGTGAAGCGGGTGGGGATGTGTCTAGGCTTCACAAATCATCCGGTTTTAATGTAAAGGCTGGTTGCCGAGAACACAGCATGTTTTCCTGAGTCAGCAGCTTGATGACTAAAGCCCAAGATGAATGGCTTTGTTTTGCCTGTTTAGAGGTATTCTGTATCCCTTCCCTCTGCTCCATGGCATGGGATCTCCAGAACCCTCCCCACTACAGCCCAGGATCTCTGGAGGAAGTCTGGAGTCCAGGGCCACCCATAAAGGCTGGGACCACTCTGTGTAACAAGAGTCTGGAGCTGGAAGATTCTGGCGGCTGAAGGAGTTCAAACTTCTAAGGCAGGGACTCGAGAGGAATCTGGGCTGCATATGTCCTGAGCGATTTTGCCATCAGCGCTTAGCAGAGTATACAGAGGTATGCAGAGTGAGCTTTGAGCTATCCAGCCAGACTGGAGCTGGGGCTAGAGGAAGACAGAGAGCCTGGAAGAAAGTGGGGATTGGGATGAGAGAGGGAAAAGAGAGGAGTAGGGTCAGGAATATTGTCTACCACCTTGTCTGTATGGGTGTTACTAGGGCAGCTTTTTGCCAGTGGGGACAGGACTTGGGCAGACACATGCACGGTGGACCCAGAGCCAGTGACTAAGAACTTTGGCACACGCTAGCTGTAGCATCTAAGATGGTATACTGAAGACACTGAGTGGAGAACAACTGAGCATTTGCTCTGTGTCCCGCGTCTAGTGGCCAGCAGAACTCAAACAGAAACTGAGTCATCTCCGACTGAGTAAGTTTCTGGATGTGGGGAACAAGTCTCTCCAAGTGCCACTCACCTCTGACCACCCACTCCAAATAGCAGCTACTCGCTCTTTCAGAAATGGGTACTTGCCTAGTCACCGCACACATCCTGAGGGGGCTATGTCCTGCCTTCTGCTGAGCATACCTTATGTTATGTGTGATTGGTGTCACCTCCAGATGGGAATGTTTCATTGCCAGTGACAACACCTCCCACCACAGCAGCCAACAGTCCCCCAAAGAGATTGCTCCATCCACCTGCATCTCATATAAAGATGATGGTGAGCAAGCCTCCACCCCATTCACCACGGACATGAAACGTGGGAGAAAAAGAAATCTTCATCACTTTAAGCCACAGAGATTTGAGATTTGTTACTGAAGCATGACTTCTCCCACCCTGGCTGATTCACCTCTTTTGCTGGAAGGAAAAAACAAGTAAGTTCTCAATGTTCGCTAAGGCATTCACCCAAGGAAAAGGACTGGAAGTCAGTTTCTGTCAATTACACCATCGTCTTTCAGAGAAGTGGCACTAAGTGGAAAGAACCAGGCCTGGGGGAGGTGAGGATTTCCTGGCTGTGGACCAGAGACAGCAGGGGGCCTCATTTGGTCCATCTGAGGCCAAGGAGAGCGCAAGCAAGGAAGTCCAGATCCAGGCTGGAGATGGGAGCACCCACGCCTCTTGCAGGAAGAGTCAGCTCTGGCCTTGAGAAAGGGTGGATACCCCCTCCCTGATGGCCAAGCATCTGCAGGACTTCTGCAAGCAGCTGCAGATGGGCAACTTGGAAAGGCTGGGAACACTGGTGCCCAGACACTCAGTGCAGAGTTAGAATTCTTCCTCCGGGCAGACACTGTGGACAGTGTTTGGGATCCCCGGGAACAGGAGATCTGAGGACATAAACTCCATACTACAGCTTGAGCTGCTGGAGGGTGGGAAGAATCTCCTGTAAGTGGGCCTGAGCTCTGTGGGAAAGTGGGCAATGTAAAACATGCCCTAGGCTAGGGAGATGGCTCCGGAGATAAAGCACAAGGACCTGAGCTTGAATGCCCAGAAGCCGCATGAAGTCACATGTGTTCATTCACATCTGTAATTCCAGCCTTCCTACAGAGAGATGAGAGGCAGAGGCAGAAGGACCCCCGAAAGCTCAGGACCAGCTAGCCTGGCGTGCACAGCAGCCAACAACAAGAGAGACCTTGCCCCAAACAAGGCAAAAGGCATTCTGCACCCAACCTTTCCCCTCTCAGCTTCCCAGCACCCCATCTCCCCAAAAGCTACACCAAAGTTGTGATCAGCCTTCTGATACAGCACACTGACCTTCTTCCAGAAGATTCTGGTTATGGGAGGCCATTGCTGTAAAGAGCAGTTAGATCTTCTCGAACCCCTTCCCCTGGTCAGCATTAGCAACTTTTAAGTTCAGCCTTCAAGATCTGTTGATGGGCCAACAAGATGCTCAAGAGTAACGGTACTTGCTGCCAAGCCTAAGGACCTGAGTTCAATCCACAAGGTGGAAGGACAGTTGTTTTCTGGCCTCAACACAAGCCCAGTGGCTTGCTCCTCCTGGAATGAATGAAAGAATGAATGAATAAATGTGATAAAATGTTTTTAAAGATCAGATGAACCTAGATCTGATTCTTAACTCTACTACGTGCCAGGCGTGTGAACTTGGACGAGGGGTTTAAATTGTGCTTCTCAGACGGTGAAGCGTTGGCCTTGCCGGTGTAAAGACTGAGTTTGATTCCCCAGAGTCCATGCGGGATTTTTGTTTGTTTGCTTGTTTTGCTTTGTTTTGTTTTGTTGAGACAAGTTATCTCTACTATAATGTCCTGAGTGTCCTGGAACTCAGTACGCAGACCAGGTTGGTCTTGAACTCTCAGAGATCTGTTTGCCTCTGCCTCCCGAGTGCTGGGTCTAAAGGCACATGCTATCATTCCTGGCAAGAATCCACTTTCCTTTTTAAACGAGGTGGTAGGTATGGCAGGGCATGCTTGTAATCCCAGCACTAGAGAGAAGGAGACAAGCTGATGCCTGGGGCTCCCTGTCCAGGTAGATCTGTCTACCAGGCAAGCTTCAGGCTAGTGAGAGACACTGTCTCAAAAAGCAAGGTGGATCTCTGCATCTGCTTGCCTTGGAGGAGGTGGGAGTGGGGGGTGGATTGGGGGGGTGGGAGGAGGGAAGACAGGGAAATCCGTGGCTGATATGTGAAATTAAGTTAATTATAAAATAAAACTATTTTTAAAAAGCAAGGTGGACAGCTCCTGGGGAACAGCATAGGAGGTCGTCCTCCAAACTTCAACACATGCACACGTGTGCACAGCCACACAAAGGGAGGGAAGCACAGAGTCTGTGTGACAAGGCCGTGCAAATGCACACTGTGTGCATTGAGTGTGTGCTTGGTGGGTAAGGAGCAGAAAGACTGCTGGGAGCGGCAGCCAACAGTCCTTTTGCTTGACTCAAAAAGGCAAGGCAAGGACAGAGAGCCAAGTGGGATGGAGTCTGCAAGGCCCCGAGACCTCACAGCCAGCAGTCCTGAGCCAGCACAGTACTACCTCAGGCAGACATCTGAACACATTTGTTCAGCATCCAGAACAGAGTGGAAAGCAGCCCTGGGACGGCTCTCCTGCCCTGTGTCCATCCATCCCTGTCAGCACCCTTTGTTTCTGCAATTGCATTATGTGTTGCCTTTTCTGACCCTCCAGCACGCGTGTGTTCCAGAAGTCAATGGGGCATCCAGGCCACTGTGTCCGGGAAGCTGGGGCCCGGGGAGCAGCTAGGTCCAGGTCAAGAGGCCCAAGGGACCCAGAAAGGCCCAGGATGAACTAAGAAGAACATGGGGCCTTTAGAGATCCTGGAAAGAAAGGAGGTCCTTCCTCCCCGTGGAAGATAGCTGCCTCAAACCTGTCACATCCTGGCTGTTCCAGCTTAGGTCAACCACTTGGCTCAGGAAAGTTGATATGTGGACAGCAATACTTTCATGCCAAGGAGGCAGAAAGGGCATGTTCCAGAATCTTCTCACCCCTGCCCCAAGACCTAGAAACAATATGTTTGCTTATTGACTTAGAATGTATGCATACAACCACATTAAAGAAAGTAAAGTCAGGACAATCTTTATAATGAATACATGGGAAGGAAGCCAGCCAGGAACTGGAAACATGAGCATTTGTTTCAGATGAGGCTGCTGTGCCGAAACTGAACTCCCTGGCCTGGACTATGGCTCAGGGAAGAGCACTTGCCTAGCATGCCCAAGGTCCTGAGTTTGATTTCTAGCACCAAATCCAAAATAATGTGTATACACACACACACCACTACCACCACCACCACCACCACCACCAGAGCCAGGGAGCCACAAACACATAGCCTGACCACTAGTAGGTAGATATGGAGGGCCACTGTACCCACCCACCTAGCCACATGTCTGGAATCATGTTGCTTATTCTTGGCCACAAAGAGTTATCATCCAAGAAAGTAATAACTCCCTATACAGATGTGAAGCTCAGAGGAACCAAGATATGAGCATCCCCAGGGCACCTGTCTCAGTTCTGAAGCCATCTGGGAGCGAGGTACACATTGCTGCCTGGCAGGGGAAGGATTTGGGAGGATACATCCCGGAAGAGTGAGCTGTCCAGCCAGACCATCTACCAAGAGAACAGAAAACAAATGTACAACTTTCAATCAGGGAGGGGACGGTTACTCAGAAAGCAAGGACGGGGGTGGGGGGAGGGGGCGGGAGAATAAAGAGCAAAGAAGGGGCTGGAGGGAGAGCTGGCTCAGGAGGGGTGGCCACTCTTCCAGACGACCCGAGTTCGGTTCCCACACGACAGCTCATAAACTTCTGTGACTCCAGTTCCAAGGGCTCTAATGTCCTTTTCTGGCCTTCTCTGGCATCAGGCAAACACGTGGTGCACATACATACGTGCAGGCAAAACACTCACACATAAGACAAAATTTTTATAAAAAGAGCAAAAGCAAATACCCCATGGAGAATGTAGAGCTGAAGAAATAGGTTAAACACACCCAAACTCACAGCCACTGGGTCTGGAGGGGTTAAGCCTCTATTCAAAGGCAAACTTTCACAGTGGCTTTCCCCAGTTAGTTCAGCCATGAGCTATTTATAAAAGGAATATATATGAGAGAGAAGTAAAGTTAAATAATGAAAAAAAAAACTTGGATCGCGAAGTGCTATCCAAGGGGAGGTTGGTGAGATATCGTAGAATAAAGCGCAGAATCACCCTTCAAACGGAATAACAGTGCTTTGTACACAGCTAACGTGGCAGGTGCAAACCGTGTCATTGACCGATTTTTGGAGAAACTGTCAGAGCTGGTGACACCCTGGAATGGTGGGAGCAAGCATCCAGCCAACATTAAGATTGCAAGACACCAGAGCAATAAAATTACAGGAGCTTTGACAGAGTCACACAGCACAAAGTACACACCCCTTTCACGTACCCACGATCAGTATGCTCTGTGACATGAACTCCAAGTCACAGAAGTATCGGTATGATCCGGACCACATGTGCTGGCATGCCGTAGAGGACAAAGTAAATCATTCCATTACCCCAGACCCTAAAAAACATGTTTCATGTTTTGGAAAGGAGGAGAAAAAAATCAAGCCCACCCCCAAACAACGTAGGAGTTGGTGAGGAAATTCTAATCAGCTCATGAGCATCCTAGCACTGAGAATGGTAAGGGACACAAGCAGCCATTGTAAAGCTTTACACCTAGACAGACATGTCTAGACCTAAATTCGTTGATTAGAAATCAAGGAATATTTTAAGTAAATGGACTGAGGATTCAACTCAGGAAGTTAAAAATAAAACAACCAGAAGGGAGAAGAAAAAGAGAATAATAAGCATGGAAGCCAAAAATAATCAAATAAAAGAAACAAAATTGAAAAGGGAATAATGAAATAAAAAGCGGTTGTTTCAAAAACAAAGGCTAATGAAGTGCCTGGGTCTCTTGTAAGGGCCAGAAGGGAAAGCCAGCCAGTACACTGTCAAGAAAACATTTTCGTCAGTATTTTCTTACTCTCAGAAATGGCCAAGCAGAAAGAAGCATGGATACACAGAGTTACTTGGGGCTTTGTGAGAACTCTTCTGGAATTTATCATACCTTTCTGTCTTCTGACTTTGGTGTTTGACACGTGGGCCTCCTGACCCTGGGCACCCTGTTTCTCCCAGAGGACAGCATCCAGAGAGATTGGAGAACTCTCTGGCCAGCAGGCCTCCTGTTGGTAAATCAGCCACTGTGGACCCTGCATCCTAGCCTTCTGACTTATCTGTATGTCACATTCCAGGGCACGCTTCACTTACCCAAATTACCCCAGACCCATTTTCCAGGCAGCAGGAAACAGCTTGTGTCCCCCAGAACACTGACTTGTTTAAATCAGCCTGTTAGTCTGAGCCTGCCTGCCTGCCCTGCCTCACCTGTCCCCTCCTGCAGAAATCACAACAGACGTGCCAGTCTAGGCTCCTGTCTCCTCTCCTCCTGACTGGCACTGGGGATCCCATCTGCTGTCTTTCACAGCTCCGTGGTCCAGAGTGGCTCCTCCTCTCTGGACTGTAATAGCTGCCTCCTCAATGACAGGCAGCTACTGTTGGCTCTGTTGGTTTCGGTGTGCCCGAATAATCATAAAAGCTACATCTTAAAACAACGTCCTTACCATTCTGGAAGGAGAAAAAAAAAAAGAAAAGAAAGTAGGTGAGAGAGAAAACATGAGAATGGGATGATTATGGTGTGTGTGTGTGTATGTGCTTATGTGTGTGTGTGCATATGTGTATGCATGTGTGTGTGTTTGTGTGAGAGCATGAATGTTTATGTATGTGTACATGCATGTGCATGTGTGTGCAAGGACAATCTTGTCCCTCAGGTATTCTCCACCTTCTGTTTGAACAAATTTTCACTGGCTAGGAACTCACCCAAGTGGCCAGGCTAGTGGAAAACCAGGACCTGTCTCCACCTCCCAGCTCACCATCACTGGCCTTACAGGTGCGTACACCCCACTTTTTATGTGGGTTCTGGGACTCTGAACTCAGATCCTCACACTTGAAAGGCAAGCACTTTACCTACTAAGCCATCTCCCCAGCCACAGGTGATTGCCTTTCATGAAAAGAGGGCCATACTCAGTCTCCTGGTGAAATTTTAGGGCCTTAGTGATACATTTTTAAATTCTTTAAGTGCTGAGAGCAGGAGTCACAGGTCAGGCTAAGGAGGGGTGAGCTAGAATCAGAAATCTCTGCAGCTTTAAGTAAAGAAGAAGAAGAAGAAGAAGAAGAAGAAGAAGAAGAAGAAGAAGAAGAAGAAAAGATTTTAATAAATACAATGTCTACAGAGTCACAAAAGTAAAAGGCCTTCAAGCACAAAACTGGGATACATTTGCAACAGAAATAGAAGACATTTCAAACATTCAGACATCCAGAATAATATTAGTCACTCAGTCATCCAGAAAACTTTGTTCGCACTAGCGGAGGAAGAAATGAATGGGAAAACAAGTGGAAGTTAGGTTATAAACTGAAGTAAGTTGTATTTTAAGTGATATAATGTGATTTATAGGTTTTTATTATTTTGTGTGTGTGTATTTTATTTTATGAGAGTATGTCTGCATGTATGTATGTATATGTACCCCATGCATGCAGTACCTACAGAAACCATAAGAGGGCATTGATCCACTGGAAATGGAGTTTCAGGTGGTTGTGAGACACCATCCGATGCTGGGACCTGAACCTGGTCCTCTGAGTCATAGCTGCAGCCCCTTACCTGATTTTTTAAGAAAAAGTAACAAGAATTCTCAAAGCAATCATTGGAAGAGAAAATGAATCAATGTAAAAAGTAAAGAGTCTTAACCTAAAATGTTACAATGTCAGGAAAACCTGGGAGCTGGGTGTGGAGAGAACATTTAAAGGCATGGAATCATCTTCCACAGGAAATAACCATACACTATGCTCCTGTAAGACTGATAAGGAATCTGTGTGTGTATATGTGTGTCAATGTGTATGTGTGTATGTATGTGTGTCTATGTGTTTTTTTACATGTCTCTCTCTGTGTGTGACTGTGTATGTGTCTATAGGTGTCTCTGTGTGTATTATGTATGTGTATCTGTGTGTCTCTGTGTCTCTTTGCGTGTTTGTGTGCCTATATGTATGTCTTTGTGTCTGTGTATCTTCTGTGTGTACCTGCATGTATATGTGTTTTCTCAAAGGAGCCAGAAGTAGTACTAAAAAGAGGAAATATGGTTCTACACACACAAACACACACACTCACACACACATACCACACACACACCCACACCCACCCACACACACACACACACACACACACACACACACACACACACACACCTGCCCAAAGCAACTTAAGGAGAAAGGCTTTCATTTGACTCACAGAATGAGGGTACAGTATGTTACATCTATGGGAAAGGCATGAAAAAAGGCCGCTCTTCGTTGTGGTGGTGAGAGCCTGGGATAGCTTGGCCATACGTGGGCAGATCTGATAGCAGACAGCAGACAGGAAACCATGACAGCTATTAAGCCTCCACTACCTCCAGCAGGCTCCACCTCCTAAGTGGTCCACAACCTCCCCAAACATCACCACCAGCCAGGAACCAAGTGTGCACATTCATGAGCCTATGGGAGAAATTTCACATTCAAACCACAACTTCCTCTATCCCGTTTTCCCATCTGCCTTTGGGAAGATGGTTGGATCCGGGCTTCTGTGCACATCTTGGGAAGGTGGTTGGATCCGGGTTTCTGTGCTCATCTTTCAAGCTGAGAGCTGCAAGCCCCAGTGTTCACAAGTCCAAACACCGGGGAGTATTCCATCCCCAGTCACTGCACAGAGAAAACAACACTACTATAAAATATCAAGTTTCACAGCAAAGAAGCCTTAACAGAGGAAGAAAGGACTGACCTACACTGGTAAACCATACAAAAATAAACTAGAGGAACTGTGAATCTGTGTGCACTGCACATACACTAAAGCCCCCACCCCCACCCCTGCCCCTCGCCCCCCCTACATAAGGCTGACATTCAAAAGAAATTGAACAGGATCACAGTCATGAAAGGTACAAGTGTGGTCTTACCACTCCTGAAATACCAGGTAGACGCATACTAAGAACAGAGAAGGGTTAAAAAGAACTACTAAAACTTTGATTTAATGAAGCTGTGACAAAGCAAGGTCCCTAGAATCAGAGAATACAAAATTCAAGTGGCATTTGATAATACCGTAGTGCTGCAAGGGAGCCCTCATGCAACCCCACCACAAAACCATCATGGTGCACGAATTCTAACCACAGGGAAGAACAAAAGGAAAACTGAAGAAGCAGAAAGGAGCCACTGGAGAGGAGAGATGGTTTTAATCGCCTCAGAGCCAAGAAGGAGATCAAAACTGTAATTGGCAATTGTTTGAGGGACAAAGGATCTCTGCAGCAAACAGGGATCCGACTGTAAAAAGCTGCCTACATATAGTTTTGTGTTTCTCATTAAACAGAGAAAAAAAATTAAATTAACTAAATGCTCTACTCAAAAGGCAAGCCAGAGCCCCCAAAGTAAACATTTGAACAGCTAGAGGAAAGATCTGAAGATAATGAATTAGATGGCCGTGAATTAAAAATAATAAGCCTGCAGTGTAGACATAAGAAATCCAAGAATCAGGTCTTTGTAAAGAATAGCAACTGGTTATGGGGCATTCGTTTAATGACTGAATACTCTAGAGAAACAGGAGCAATGGGAGAGGGGTGGGGGGAAGGGAGGGGGGAAGGGAAGGGGAAGAGGAGAGGAGAGATGGAAAAGGGGGAAGGGGAAATAGACAAGGGGGACAGAGAGGGGAGGGGGAGGAAGACAGGAAAAGAGGTGGGGGAGAAGAGACAAGGAGGGAAGTGAGAGGGGGAGGGAAGAGAAATGGAGAGGGGAGAAAGGGGTGAGAGGGAGGGGAATAGGAGGGAGAGAAAGAGAAGAAGAGAGGAAGAGATGGGGAGGAAGGGAAGAGATATCAGCTTCCATGATGTTGGAGGCTGAGAGCTTCCATGGAGCTTCATGGTCTGCTGCCATCTTGCTAGAGACAGAGAGGGCATATAAAGACACACGGTGTGAAGATAGATGGGCCTGGGACAAAAGCCCTAGCTCCCGGGTCAGCAAAGTAGGCATGGAAGGAAGGAGGGCTACAGAGGATTGCCCTGGGTGGATGAAGGCACTAGGAGAGAAATGGCAGGCAGCTCAGGGAGTGGACTTCCTCTTCCCTCCGCTCAGTTTTCACGACAGGTCTTTGTTTGCCTGATTCAGTTCCGGTCACTGGATTTTTCTGTTATTACATTCTTTATCTCTTTTGAGCAGCAACACAAAGAGCTTTTACCCTAAGCCTCTTGAGAGTAATTTGCCAATGGGATGTCCCCTGGTCCTCCTAAGACTTGGGTGTCTTTCCTTAAAGTAGGATGTCCTCCGAACAATCACAACAGGACGTTGGGGACCAGAAGAATAACACCAGTGCATTACTGCTGTTGAGTCCATGGGCTCTTGTCTCATGAGACCAGCGAGTAAGGAGGCCTGATCTCATCTTCAGCCGTGTCTCCTTGCTCTCCTGCAGCACCTCACCCTTTTCTCTGCTTTCTCAACCTTCCTGCTTTCGAAGCTGTGGGCCACTAATGTGCAGATGCTTCTTCCATTTGGATTAGTCTGGTGTTCCCTCAGTGTCCAAGTGTCAACATCTCTTATTTACTGGTGAGGGAATAACATGATTTCAATTCGTTAAGAGAAGATCTGCCCCAGTTGATCGATATTTCCTCCCGTGTGGTCAATCAGGACCTTGGAGGAGGCTGGAGACTCAGGGACTCTCTCTACCTGACAACAGTTCCCACATTAAAGATATTCTGTGGCCAGGTCATTTCCCACTATGAGGGTTTGGATTTTTTGTTTGGTTGGTTTATTTTTGTGAAAGGATCTCTTGTTTCTCAGGCTGGCCTAGAACTTACTCTGTAACTCAGGATGGCCTTGAACTTCTCACACACACACACACACACACACACACACACACACACACACACACACACACACACTTCACCTCCCAAGTGCCAGGATGGCAGATGAGATTCACTGCAGCTTAATGACAGTTTTGAAATGGTAGCTTTCTCCCTTCCCACCTTCAGTGCTGAGCATCGAACTGAACCCAGGCTGTGTCCACTTAGCACTCAACTATGGCCCCAGTTTCCAAACGGTAATTTTTTTAACTTTTTAAAAAAGAATTTCATACATGAGTGCTGTAGGTGTATCATTTCACCCTTCCCTCTCCCCTCAACAACTCCTCCCGTTTCACCCCTACTCCCTCTCAGATTCATGACCTTCTCTTTTTTCATTATGATTTTTACATACACGTTTGTATATGTGCATATGTACTCAACCTGATGCTATATGTAGATGTAGGTATAGATACACACACAAACATATATAACCTGCTGAATCCACTTAGTGTTGCTTATATGTATATATGTTTAGAGCTTACCACTTCAAGTTGGAAAACCTATCAGGAGGTTTATCTCTGGAGAAGACTCTCTCTCTCTCTCTCTCTCTCTCTCTCTCTCTCTCTCTCTCTCTCTCTCTCTCTCTCTCTCTCTGTGTGTGTGTGTGTGTGTGTGTGTGTGTGTGTGTGTGTGTGTGTGTTTCTTAGCATCAGTTAACTGCCTTCATCTAGGTAGTTGTTCATCTAGGGTTAGGGCCTTGTGGGATTTTCCCCATCCATGTTTGGAATGGCAACTGGTGATGTCATTATGAAGATCTTGTTTAGGGGACCATTGTTGACACTTCATGGGTACAGTTTCCCTGTCATATACAGACGACACTATCTGGGAGCAAAGGCCCTGGTCCTCTGGCTCTTAGAGGCTCCATGCTCCCTCTTCTGAGATGCTGCTGAGACTTAATGTTGAGGTCATGTTGTGGATGTACCAGTTAGGGCTAGGCACCCCCATGGTCTCTGCCCACATGACACTTGTTAAAACTCCACCACCTTCCCTCCTTCCTGGTTGGCATTTTACTCTTAAGGCCGTCTCTTTTCCCTTTAAAATTCCCTTACTTGTTTATACCAGTACAGATGCCTGGATTCCTGCTTTATTAACTATTTTTTAAAAAGTAAGATGCCCTAGTTTGCCTCCTGCCGCTGTGATAAACACCACGACAAAAGGAACTTAGGGAGGAAAGTATTTACTTCATCTTACACTTCTGGGTCATAGCCTATTCCCGAGGGAAATCAGGAAAGAAACTCAAGCAGGAGCCAGGAGCTCAATCACTCAGACTCCTGTTAACTAGCTTTCTTAGACAGCCCAGGCCCTGCATAGGGATGGTGCCGCCCACAGTGTTCTGGTCCCTCCCACATCAATCATCAATCAAGACAATCTCTCACAGACATGACCACAGGCCAATCTGATGGATGCAACTCCTCAGGTGAGGTTCTCTCTTCCCAGCGGTGGCCCTAGGGTTGTGTCAAGTTGACAATAAAAGTTAACCAGCACACAATCTGTCTACATTCCTGTCTATTGTGCCACATTATCCCCATTTGGCTCATGGCAGTCACCTGGATCTAGCCTTTATTTCCTTCCAACCTGAAATTCTCTGAACACTTCCTTATGGCACAAAAAAAAATGTTCTAGGTTCATGGTGTGCTTTTTGTGCACAAGTCCTGGTACCTGCCACTTCTTCAAAGCTGTGACTCTCTTTGTGGTAAAGGTCCTCAAAGCCGAGGCTGGAGGCAGGGAGTTTCTACAGCTCTTAGGCCGACTCCTGAAGTCAAGACTCTGTAGACTGACCTGCCTGTGTTAGGCGATCTAAATACTTTTTCCAGTGATTTCCACTTCCTGGAATTCAAGTTCCTGGAGAATCTTCTTTTCTCATCTGTGAGCCAGACCACGTGCCTCACTCCCAACAAATGGAGCACAATGAATGGGAAGGTAGGTCACTCTCAAGGTTAGACTACAAAAAGGCTATGGTGTCCAACCTCACCCCACACATTTATGGTTTTTAAAGAATGTGTTCTTATCTTTTTTAGATTATATCATTTGCCTTTCCCTGTCCTCCCTCCATTTACCTATGTATTTGTCCTTGATCTCTTTCAAATTCGCGGCCTCTTCTCTCACTGATCCTTGTTACATGCATATATGTATTTTATATGTATTTATATACATATATTGCTAAATATAACCTGCTCAGTGTGTATAATGCTACTTGTATGTATGTTTTCAGGACCAAACATTTGGTACTGGGTAACCAATTCTACCCATCTCTTTTTTACAAAATATATTTTGTAAATTTGGAGATTTAAAAAATTTTTATTCTCGAGATTATAATATTATTTTCAAGACTTATTTTTGTTAATTTAATTATGTAAATGTGCACATGAGTGTAGGTGCCCTCAGAAGCCAGGGGTTCCAGATCCCCCTAAAGCTAAAGTTACAGGTAGTTGTAAGCTGCACAGTGTGGGTACTGGGAATCAAACTCAGTTCTTCTGGGAGAGCATCAAGTGCTCTTAACTACAGAGCAATGCCTCCAGCTCAGCCCCGCTGTTAGGTCTCAGAGAAAGCTGGGACAAATGACTGACTGAAGCCTGTTTAACATATCGAAGCAGATGCTGCTGCCAGGTTTTCCCAGCATCTCTCAGCCGCTTACCTGTTACAGTCATCCTGGCTGGCATGCCCTGTCCCCTACCCTAAACCCCTCCAGCCCCTTCCCTTCCCTTCCCTCCCCCCCTTCCCTCCCCTTCCCTTCCCTTTCCCCAGCTTCTCTCTTCTCTTATACAACCCAGCCATTTCTGCAACGTGCCCACTTGGCTCTTGGTGTCTTGGTCCCCAGATGCTCTCTCTGCTCCCCATTCTTCTTCCTCTCTCGCCTCCGACCCGTCCTCTCATGGCCCTGTTCAGTCTGAACTCTTCCAGATGCCTCTGACTGTTCTCCCTCTCATATCTACAATAAACCTCCCCCTCAACCGTACCTAGGAGCGGGCAGGTCCCCAGTGTTTTCACTCACCCACCCATTTATAAGCAGGGCCACCCTCTTCGCTCACTGCTATGCTGATGAAGCATGTCAAAAAGCTAGGCAAATTAAAACACCCTGGTACTGAACAAGGACTCAGCTTAGCAGGGAAAACACGTGTACATCGTTCATTCTTGAGACGAAAATTAGATTTATTCTTTTCTTATACTTTATTTCTTCCATGATTTATGGCAAATGGTGTGAAGGCAAATTTTGCTTATTACTTTTTTTAAAGAAAGAGCCATTGAATGTATTTATCAGCTCTATGGGTTTTTTGTTGTGTTTTGTTTGGGTTCATTGTTTTCTTTATTACTTTTTCCTTTTGGTGTATTTTGTTATGAAGTTTCTTCAGTTGAATGCTTAAATTTTTTTATTTAATAATGAAGTACTTCTTGCCCATTTATTTTTCCAAAAGAACTTCATATTCTCTTCAAGTTCAGAAAAAAAATTCCTATGGGGACATTTATCAGAATTTTATTAAAGATATAAATTAATTTGTGGTGAAGTGACATTTTCACATATTGAATCTTCCCACATCATGTCCCCCCATTTATTCAAGTCTTGTTTTATGTCTTTGGGTAAAACTATAAAAGTTTTATTCCTAAGGGTCCCACAGGGTTCTCAATAGTACAAGCTAAGGAAATTTCTTTCATTCTAACTGCTGCTATTTTACATACACTAAAAACACACTTGATCTTGTTAACTGAGTTCATAGCCCCTTCCTTTATGAGCCGTCTTCCCTAGAAGTTTCAAGGTTAAAAAATTATTATATCCAATCTCACTCACTTCATTTCCTGTTTCTTAGCTTCTTTGGTGTCTTAAATAACTGTATTAGTGGGAGGTTTGGTCTTGGTTTTGACTTAAGTGTTCTGTTTGTGAGAATACACGCAGAGGTCTCATGTGTCCTTTATCCTATTTCCCAAAAACCTGCATCACAGGCGGGGAGTGACATCAGCGCTTATCTTTCATGTGAGGATCCCCCCATCCTAACCATGCTCCCGGCTGTGTGTGTATTTCAGTTCTGTGGGATTTCACTATCTGTGCAGGCTGCTTCCTCCACTGCTACAGTGAAGACACCGGACAAGTCCATCCTCTCAGGTCACACTGCTCTTGTGACCCTACACAGTCCCTGTGCCCACTACACCCCACTCCCAGCCAGTTCTCTGCTGCCATAACTTGGTCATTCCAAAAAAGTTCTATAAATGGAGCATATATATAGTATATAATATTCCATGGACTGGCTTTTTTGATTCACCATGACTCCCTGGCAGTTTGATCCTTGGTATCAACCAAGGTTTGTTCCTTTTTATTCTGTTGCATGGATGTACCACAGTTGGTGTCACCGTTTACATTGAGGCACATCTGGTTGGAGTCACTGTGAACATAGAAGTAGTGCTGTTGAGAAGCCCTTTCCTGCGCCTGCCTGTCATCTGTACATCCTCTCTATGTAAAATGCTTTTTTTAAATAATTGGACTCTTTATTGTTGAGCTTTGGAGTTCTTTACATATTCACAATAATAATCATCCTCAACTGTGGTGTCTAAGTGTTTTCTCCAGTCCTCTGTTTCTCTTTCCATTCGCTTCACATGAGATGCTTGTCTTGACAAGGTTTAAGTTAACATATTATTTTTATTTTATGGTTCATGGGTTGGTATCAGGTATCAGAGCTCTTTGCCTGGCCACAGATCTCAAGATCTACCACTCTAAAAATCTTATAGTTCTGTGTTTGTATTCTAGTCAGAGGTGGATCATTTGACAAAATCCATGCCTCTCTGGTGACAAAGATTCTCAGAGACTATGCATAGGAAAACTACCTTAACTTGATAGAAAGTATTCCTTTTAAAAACTCTGCAGCTTTTGTCCATTTTTATTAAGGTTTACTTTATTGTTATGTTTAATCATCTGTTATGTATGTCTGTGTGTATTTATGTATACGTAAGTGCAGTACTCACTGAGACCAGAAGAGGATGTCAGATCCCGTGGAACTGTAGTTACAGGCAGTTGTGAAACACCTGACGTGGGTATTAGGAACCAAATTTGGGGTTCTCTGGAAGATCAGTAAGTGCTCTTAACCACTGAGCCATCTCTGTAGTCCCTCACCTCATCTTCAGGTTAAGCCAAGAATATACTCTTTTACCTCTGCCAACACAGCGCTGCAGGTTCTCACTCCTAAAATGAGGCAAGAGGAAAGGGAAAAGGGAATACAGATTAGAACAAAACTGCCTATTTTCAGTGGCCTGTACACAAAACTGTGTGCACTCTATAAAAACCATGGAGTTACATGAATTCCAGAAGCCTGTGGGACACAAGATCAACACAAAAGACATGGCGGCACTTATGACCACAAAGAAAATGAAATAGTTGGGTTTGTATGTCCCAAAACCAGTATAGATACAAAGTATAGATCTGTAATTAGGGATCTATATGATAAAAGTTATGTGACATTGATTTAATCAAAGAAAACCCAAGAGCATACCATATTTGTGGACTAGATAACACTACATAATGAAGAGGCTAATTATTTTCACAGACTCATGATGCAATTGCTATCAGAATCCCAGCAAATCCGTTTGTAGATACACCACTCCTTCCAAAGTGTGAACGCAAAGTCTAAACCCTAAAGCAGACACACACCAAAAAATCTTAGGAAACCAAAATTCAAGTGTGAGAATCACTCACTTGGTTCTGTTCTGAACATCTTCAAATAGTTTCTTTTTAAATAAAGAACATGGAGCACAGGACTTCACTCCCATGGTTGAAAAAAATGGAAATACTGATAGATTTTGGCAGTTCTTGTTTGGTAGAAACTATTCACTATTTCTTGATTGCCCTAGAACATTTTTATCTCATTAAATGTAACTGAGCTGGGGAGATGACTCACAGGGGAAGAGTGCTTGCTGCCCAAGTCTGAGGACCTGAGTTTAGATTCCAGTACCCACAAAAAGCTGGGCATGACTATGTGCACACACCTGCAACCCTGGCATGCTGAGGATGGCAGAGAGAGGAGGATTGCTGGAGCTTACTGCCTGCTGATCTAGCTCCATGTCCAGTGAGAAAATATTTCTAAGTTACTGTTCTATTGTTGTAAGGAGACACCACAACCAAGGCAACTTACAGAAGAAAGCATTTAATTGGGGGCTTACTTACAGTTTCAAGGGATAGTCCATTACCACCATGGCAGGGAGTGTGGTGGCAGGCAGACAGGCATGGTGCTAGAGAAGTAGCTGAGAGCTCACATCTGATCTGCAAGTTCCAGGCCGAGAGAGAGCAAGACTGAGCATGGCATGGGCTTTTGAAACCTCGAAGCCCATTCCCAGTGACACACCTCCTCCAACAAGGCCACACCTCTTAATCCTTCCTTAACAGTTCCACCAACTGGGAACCAAATACTCAAGTATATGAGCCTATGGGGGCCATCCTCATTCAAACCACCACAGACTTGACCTGTCTCAAGGGAATGGAGTGGAAAGTGATAGAGCAGGATACCCAATGTCCTCTGCTGGCCTCCATGAGTGTGTGTATGTAGATGTGCATGGCAATTCCCCCCCTCTACACACACACACACACACACACACACACACACACACACACACAGAGGCATACTCAATATAATTACCATGATCTGTCTAAGTGGGATCTCCTTTTATTATCTTGACTAGAATACAGTAAAAACACATCTGGATACACACTTGGATTCTCCTTTCAAAGCACAAGATGAGGCCGAGTCACCCTACAGAGCCTCAGGTGTGACTTCCTGATGGTGGTCCTATGTTAGTCTCCTGGTTGCCTGAGAGAGTGGCAATCTGGCTTGTTCAGATTCTCTGTGTAAGGCTATTTCCGCCACAGAGATGCTCAGAACAAGGAGTTTCACAAGCAGAAAGGGGTTGCGTGGGGACCTTGTTTCTCCGCTTGTCCTCTCTGTTGGCATTTCAACTCTACTATTCCATGCTCGTGGAAGAACGACGTGTGTTTGTCTTTCATATCTCTAGTGTAATTCCCCAGTGTTGCCTCTGCTCATGAGTACTAATGTTTAAGTTCCTTCCCCATCCTTCTTTGAACCTTTGATTCTCAGGTGGATAGACTAAACAAAAATGGCTGCCAACCAGTTCTCTTAGCATGTGTTTCCTCTCAAGGTGGAGCGAGTCTCCTCCCGACACCTGGGCTAACTCTGCGGCTTGATTGAACCAATAAGATGCAACAAAGGAGATGTCAGAGGGAATCACATTCTTGGTTTTCAGAGGTATAGCAGCTTCTCCCTGTGCCCTCGGATTCTGGAGCTCCCATGGTTTAGAAACTTACTAACTCAAACTTAACAACTGATATTGACATCAGCATCCCCAGCCTAGACCACTGGGGAACTCAATTCTGGTGTCATGTAATCATAAAATTTCCCTACAACAACCTGAACTATTTTTATCTAATATCTTCATCTTCACTCGAACTAGAAAGCCTTTCCCACTAAGCCTCTCCCTTACCACTTTGGGGATCCATCTACAGACACCAAACCATAGTGAGGGTGGGTTATGATTCCCTAGCCACCAGGGGCTATGGTGGCTAAGGGAAGCTAGATTCAGAAGACCTTCTTGGCTTTGTGGCCCACCCACCTTGGAACAAGAGGTTTGAAGGATGGGAAAGAACATACAAGTAAATATCCACATGCAGAGCATCGAAGAACAGGGGTGGAATTGTGGAAAATAAGAATTCCAGTTCCCAACCGGTGACCATCTCTTGGAGCAGACCCCACTCGCATGAGGCAGAACTGCCCAGGTAAGCCTGCCATAACCCTTTATAGAGCTGTGAGCTAATAGACTTGCCTGCTTGAAACGGCTGTGTTTTAGGGCAGCCCAGGGCATCCGGAATGTCCACTGGCACGCTCCCCACCTCGCCTACTTCCCGTTCTCTCACTTCCTTTTTCATCTCCTCTTGCTTCATCTTGATCCTCTCTCCTCCTTGTTCTCTCCAGTTATTCAAGGAGACAACAGTTTTTCAGTTTCTGTAGTCTGTCAAGGGTTCCAAAGAATCTTCTAAAATTATCCTGGTTGCTCCCTGCACCTCTGAGTCATCGGGATGAGGTTTCCTTTCTCACGTTCTGCAGTCTTTTTTTTTTTTTTCAAGTAGACCAAGTCATTGTTTTCCTTTTTTATTCATTTTCAGAATAAAAGAGACACACTGAGACCCTGTTTTAGAAACAGAAAACAAATGTGGATGCTTTTCTTGGCCAGAGTCAGAGTGGCGCCTTCTCTAGCTGTAGCCATGGGCAGCTGTGGGGCTCTATATCTTGCCGAGGTCTTAGCCCAAGTCCTAGCCTGATTCCTAGATTTCTGTTTACATGTTACATGTGTTACTGGGCCATGGTGAAGTCTTGTCCCACCCCTGAAACTTCCAGAAACTCTGAGATTGTGGTTCCTATAAATGGCTAACAGGCATGCTAATACTTCTGTGCTCACCGGGGAAGGTCTTTCCCAAACACCTGACTCATCCACAATTCCCTACTATTTCCCAGGGGTTCAGCTTCATGAAGAATGTAGAAACATCAATGGCCAGGAGAGTAAGCAGGGCCCATGTGGCAGTGGGACAGCCTCCTCGTTCCTTTAGTCTGTCTCAGTGTGTGTTTGGAAAGAGACATGGGAGGGACTCTGTCTCCCTCAACAGGAGTGTATCTATGCTACTTGTTTCTAATACGGCACAGTTGTGTGTGTACACGCATGTGTGCACATGTGTTCAGGTACACTGTGTGCGTGTGGAGGCCAGAGGCCAACGTCGGGCATCTTTTCAATCCCTCTCCACCTCGTTTAGGGTGACAGGCTCTCTCACTGAACCCAGAGCTTGCTGGTTTGGCTAGACTGGCTGCCCAGCAAGCCTCAGGGATCCTCCTGTCTCTGCCCCCTAGCACTAGTGTTATAGCATGACATAGTGTCATGCACACTGCTGTCCTCAGCTTTCTTGTAAGAGCTGGAGATGAACTTGGGACTTCATCTTGCATAGCTGGTGCTCTACTGGTTGAGCCATCTCCCCAGACCCTAGTTTTGTGACACCACTTTATCCAGCAAATCCCTCTTACCATCTGATAACACTCCCATTTTCAATGATGTCACATGTCTTTCTTTGTCTCTGAGTTGTATGTTTTCAGAATATATGTCAGAGAGGCCACTGCAGGGGCTGTAAATGTGATGGAATCTGTGAATCCTACCTCCATTCATTTTAACCAATCAAGAGAGACTGATGGAGGCCTGTGTTAGGTCTGCATGGGGAATTGTGTGACTTGAAAAGGCATTGTAACACAAAGAATTTAAATTACAGTCACCCAAAGAAAGGCCAACAGACAAACTAAAGATGGGAGAAAGGTGATGTCCTAGGTAAGGGAGAAACCTGTTTCTGATTCTGAATCTGGATATTAGGATCAGGATGGGGCCAAAGTTTCTTCTTGAACTACATGAGGGTAGAGGCCATCAATCCTGTTGTTGGGATGCCAAGGTTAGTGTCAGTTGTTCACTATGGGCTAATAAATCTCCAAACCTCATGTGCTAGCTAGATTTTGTCATCTTGACACAAACCTAGAGTCACCTGGGAAGAAGAAACCTCAACTGAGGAATTGCCTCCAACAGATTGTCCTGTGGTCCTGTCTGTGGGGCATTTTCTTGATTGTTAGTTGATGTGGGGGAGAGGGGACCACTAACTATTGGTGGTCCCAAACCTAGGCAGGTGTCTTTGATTGTATAAGAAAACGAACTAAGCAAGCCATGGGGAACAAGCCAGTAAGCAGCATTCCTCCATGGTCTCTGCTGCAGTTCCTGCCTCCAGGTTCCTGCTGAGTTCCTGCCCTGACTTCCCTCAATGATGGTCAGTGACATAGAAGCATAACGGGGAGAAGTCCTTTCCTTCCCAAGTTTTTTTCTTTTGTTTTTTTCTTTTGTTTTTTTCTTTTTTTGTTTATGGCGCTTATCACTCAATAGAAAGCAAAGTGGGATGGTCCAGGAGTACCAGGATCAAGTACAGAATGAAGAGAAGCCGTTCTAAAGTGGGTCACTGAGTGAACAGCTGCGGACTCAACTACATGGTGCAGTCTATGTGCCCCCATGCCACTGCTTTGGTTATTTACTGATGCATAACAGTCACCCCAAGGTTTAATGATCTGAGACAACAAGCGTCTTATTGCTTATAATTTTGTAGGTTAACAGCACCCAGCACACTGTAGAATGCTGACTTATGCTATAGCTACCTGAGGGTTCCCCTGGGCAGGAGCATCTAAGACAGTCAACTACAATGTCTATGGCCTGGTTTGATCCCACTGGAAAGTAGCTGGGGTTCCAGGATGCTCTATCTCTACAGCTGTCTCTCTTTCTCTCTGATATAACACTCCACCCCACCCTGCCCCCTTACATGACACTCTACCTCCTCGCACAGATGTGGGTCTGTTTTTTTCATCTTCACTTGGAAATAGGAACAGACAATTAACAATTGCCAGACATCTGGGGGCAATTCCCCATGTAAAACCCAGAAGTAAACAAACAAAAAGAGAACTTAGAAGAAACAAAAATCACAAGGAAAGAAAAAGAAAGCATCAAAAACACACAATTAACGTTCTCCAAAAAATGAAAGAAAATACTGCATCAATGAAATAGAGAGGGTCCACACAAAGGGGCGAGCAGAGAACAATGTGAGCTAAGTGCATGAAAAATAAGTCATCAGAACAGTTGAAGGATAGATTTTAAAAAGTAACTTTTGTGAAAAAGAAAAAAGAAGACAAAGATATGGGCAATATACGAGAAGATCCCCAAATTAACAAATTCAGGAGAGGCAATTTCCAACATCCAGGTACAGGGTAAAGAGGGAATATGGTAGAAATGTAACTATAAAAAAGAAAGAGGGGTAGGAAAGGAGGAAAGAAGAGGGGAGAAGACAGGAGAAAGTGTGTGTGTGTGTGTGTGTGTGTGTGTGTGTGTGTGTGTGTGTGTGCACGTATGTGCAACTGTGTAGAGGAGAGGGGACAGAGAGACAGGAGTAGAGGAGAAAGGGGAAGAAGTAGAACAGAGAGGGAGAAAGAAGGAAGGAAAGAAAGGACCAAATGACCACAAAAAAAAATGTCTATGGTTGAAGAAAATAACTATCGAAACCCAAGTTGTGTTTTAGAAAGCCCCCAGGACCCATTACTGTGTTTTAGAATAGCAAGGATACAGAAAGGATCCCGACTGCTCCTTGAGAGAAAAGGCAGCCCAAAGGATGGAAAAAGAAACTTCTTAGAGTAAAGTTTTCTACCTAAACTCAAACTCACAAGTAGAAGAAAAACATCCCCTGGCTCTCTGGGTCTCCTCACATTTCCCTCTGTGACTTCATTTCTCATGAAGCTAACAGCACACACACTATCAAAGCCGGAGACTCTAGGGAGGAAGAGCCCTATGGGGTTGAATAAGCAAACTAAGCATAGGAGAGGGACCCAGAGAAGGTAAAGGTCTTAAAGAGGGAGGGGCAAGGGGAGGCTTTGCAGAAGCCATGGAAAGAACTGCGACAAGATGGAGCAAAAGCGTAGAGACTCCAAGCAGACACAATTCCAGATGAAAATAACCAATTATCTAGTAGTTTTGACCAATCAGGAAACTGTGTTGAAAGGTATTTCACACATCTTGGAAAGGTAGGAAATACTTTAGGGGCCCCCAAAAAACTAAAAATATGGGGGAGGAGACCAAGGCAATCACCAACTTCAGGAAAAATGATAAGTCATAGAAGAATGGACTGTAACCAGAGTAAACCGTTTTTGCCAATTGTAAGCACAATTTATAGCCGTAAGAAAGCTCTAAAAGTTATTTTAACTAAGACCTTTGTGTCTTACCTGAGAATTCACAACCTCCCAATCTGCAGGCGGCTCCTTTCAGGGCAGTGATACCTTCAGACTTGACTATGTCGTATCTCTAGCCCATCATATCTCCAGCTGTTTCTTCAGTCAGCCAGACACAAAGTATGGCGACTTCTCCACTTATTTGGGTCACATCTGGGAGGCTATAGACTTCCAAATTAGAGCTGAATTTGGCAAATTTCTTGGTTCAACTCCCAGCCAACACCTGGAGTCTGATCACAGTGCCCTTGTCAGGCAACTGAACTCCAAGCTGACAAGTGAGGTCAGTGTCTGGTTCTTCATAACTGCACTCCCAGCTCAGATCTCAGCAGGCCCACTTAGTGCCTAGCAGTATTTTATTGAATGAATGAGTGGATCTAATGGTTTGCAAGCTTTGTGGATGGTTCTTGCTGAGTGGTTTTAACACAGCAAGGCTTTGTTAAATTACACTAAAGTGGCCCTTCTTATCACATGATCCGTTTGCCAGAAGCTTAACATCACAAGCCCCATCTGAGACCTGGCAGTGGGCCCAGCAATCTGTCTTTTGAGGGGCCTCCAGGTGCTCTGACAGTTCAAACTTGAGCAGCTGCCCAGATCTTCTCACACCTGTGGCCGTATCTAGCCCTGCATTTTCTCACACGTGGGTACTCGGGAGTGCAGCAGAGGCAACCAAGACAAGACGACCAGTGGAGGCCCATCTGGACTCTGCAGGGTGGGGTCCCCATTGCCTGATGACTGGATTCAAAGCAGCTGGTTCTGAAGAAATGAGGCCTGAGTTGGCTCTGCAGTGGGCAGCAGTTAACACAGAGACTCACAAAGAGTCAAAAGTGCCGTGACTAAGTGACTGAGTGTTCAGCCCTGCATGGGACATCTCTAACAACCACACCAAGACTCAGGGAACACCACGGAAGAGGCGGCAGAAAGAATGTAAGAGCCCATGGATGGACAGGAGCGCTGTGAAATGTCTTTTAAACATGGCACGGCCGTATTGCATTCATGAACCCACAGCATCTGTGGTTACCCGCCACAGTGGCTGTAGTTACCTGGCTGTGGTTACCTGTCACAGGGGCTGTAGTTACCTGTCACAGAGGCTCTGGTTACCCAGTTGTGGTTACCTGCCACAGCGGCTGTGGTTATCTGCACAATATCAAGTCAACAAGACCAGCCAACACTCCAGCAGGCAGCACTAGGTGGACTCAGTGGTTTATGAATGAACTCGAAAAAAGAAAAAGAAGGGAGAGACCAGGAAGGTGGGAAGGGAGCATACCATAGTGGGGCTGTTTGGGGTAGTGGGAGAGGGGAAATGGGAATCAAGGTATGTTTTATACATGGCAAAATTACCAAAGAATAATTTAAAATATTAAAAAATGAAAACTCTTTTTTAAGAAAAGAAAGAAATGTGGCCTGGTGCTTTAAGTCCTGTAAAGCACCTGTGGCAGCCATCCTAGACTTCAGCAGCTGTGAAAGACTTCCAGGTTAGACAGGAGGATGCCTGGACCAGAGAAGCCAAAACCCCGGGAGAGTAGACAAGGTGACAGGGACCTGAAGAGCAGGCTCAAGTTCTTAAAAGCCCTAGAGCACCTTGCCTATCCAGACCTTCCTCCCCCTCCTGCCTCCTCCTCTCTTCCTCCTCAGCCTCTGAGGCAGAGCCAGCAGCCAGCTCTAGGGCAGATTTATGGCTTTAAGCCATGAATAATGCAGGAGCCCAGCTCCCAGGCAAAAGCAGGCTGTAAATCACCGCAGACACTGTGCCAGGCTACTTAATCTGCTGTCCCTGAGGTAGCTCTGAAGACGGAAGGAGGGCACCCTGGCCACATTCAGGACTCCATTAATAAGGCCCACGGCTGCAACCGCTGACCTTTCCCAACTAGACTCACAGTGCAGCCCTGAAGAGCAGAGAGCTTCTGGAAGGGAGAACAGAAGGGCACAGATACTGGAAGACGCTGGACCAGCCACAATCTGCTGTACAGGTTTGTTCCGAAGTGCAGGGCCTCTGTTCCGAAGCGCAGTAACCTCTGCTCCAAAGCGCAGGGCCTCTGTTCCAGGTTGCAGAGGTCACTGCTTTCACTGCGTAAGAGCTCCAGAAAGAGGGGTGCAGATGTGCATGGGCTGAAACACATCCCAAACGTCACCCACCACGCCCTGCACTGGCTCAGATCTGTTCCCCACCTGCTTTTCTGTTGGTGTTGTTCAAAAGTGCTGTCGCCATGACAGACACACACTCAAACTTCCTTCCCAGCCCTACCTTCTCCTATTCAGAATGTTAATCCCACCTCCTCCTAGAACCCCAGCTTCCACAGCTTCCCTAGCTCAGGGCTAAGACCCTGGTGCCCCTCACCACCCACCATCTGTTTACAGAGCAATCTGCCCCTCAAAGATGCACTCCGCATCTCTAAGCCACCTGAAAGAGAAGTCCAGTGCTGACCACAACTGTGGACACACAGAGCCACAGGTGGGATTCTACAGGGGACAGTTTGCCTCAGAGGTTCTTTGAGGTCCCTGATTGTTGACACAGGGCATCCTGTCACTCTGGGGAATCAGACAGTAGATAATCAACCTAAAGCCAACAGGCAAGAATGGATATCTCCTTCCATGCATTTGCTTCCTACTAAGGTACATTTCCCATCAGGCCTCTTTGATCGAGTGCTAACCATACCCCAGAAGAAAGACCTCAGACTGAGAGCTAATCAGCCTAATAAAACTCTGATTCATACATTTGCTGGTGACCCTTGTTCTCCACTGGCCAGGGGCCTGTTGCTCATAATAAAGGGGTATGCTCAGGCCCAGGACAGAATGGGTATGCACAGGGGAACAGGTTTCTGAAAATAGAGCTAGGAATGTTAGAAATGCATGAAGTCCCCGAACCATGTCTCCTGTCATGTGACCTAGTCAGTGTCTCTGGAAATCTCACATGGAAAATTGGACAGAAGCAGGGAGACACTGCTTCCCCAGGGAGGCGGGCGAGCAGGCTAGAAGACGATGATGAGAGCCTTCCAGGGGACTGGGGACAGTGGTCCCCTTGGACTTGCAATCTCATTCATGGGTCAGGTGGCCAGCTCTGGGAAATCTCCTTGAGGCCCATTGATGGGAGGTTGGAAGGCTGACTGCTCTGGTCACAGTCTGTCACTTCTTGCCTTGGCCACTTTTCCTTCTCCAGACCATTGCTGACTCCAAGAACCTCATGGCTCAGCACTAGCCCAAAGCCACCAGACTGAGTTTACCAGCATCTCTGGGATGCCAAAGCAACAGACGTCCCCAAGTTCCCTATTCCTGCTAGTGCCTTTCGGAACAATGCCATATCCTTTTGCAAGAAACACAAGCCCTGTCCTTGGTGGGTGCCTGATCTATGGCCTTACTGTTGGTTACACAGAACATGCACTGCATAACCCCAGTGGCCAGGCTTCATGAGAGGGGGTAAGTCTACAGTCCTTTCTCGATCTCCGAGGAAGTCACTTAGCCATCCAACAAACATCTATCCGAGGCAATCACAGTTCATAGTGTATGACGATCAATAATAAGGAGCCCCTTCCAAGCACTCGACATGAGTCAGCCCATGTGAGCCTGAAAGGAACCTGGAAAGGGAGCCATTGTTATTATTCATATTGTTTTTATTTTTCTGACAACTAAGACAGGGAGGTTCAGCCATTTGCCTAAGGCTACATTGCAACGTGGCAGACAGGTTTTAAACCCAGATTACTTGGTTCCAGGCTCCACTTGTGGTCTGAGCAGCCCCAGGCCCTGCTCCCCTGTAAGAGCTCTGCCCTCTCAGGAGTTCTCGGTCTGAGAGTGGTCTACTGACCCTCTAGCACCGCTCAGCCAGCTCTGGTGCCAGATATGACCAGGTTTTCCCCCAGAATGTGAAGTGTCAGAGGACAGAGGGCTTGGTGTTCCCAGAGAACAGCAGGGTGCCCTCCATGGCTGTCTCATGGGATCAGGTGGGCCTTGAGGTCACAGAATGGACTGAGCCCGGATCGGCCCATTCAGATCAGGGTATGTAGCTTCTGTCTCATGGGCCATGGAGAGCCACTGAGGTTACAAGCAGGGTGATGCCTTAAGAGCCCAACCAGAGGGAGGTCCTGGACTGGGTTGGCCTGTGGCTGAGGAACCGGTGGTGGCCACTTCCTGGGCCTGGCCTGGCCTCTGCCTGCCCTGGCCTGGGGTGTGGCCAGGGGAGCCGGCCGGCTGTCTCCAGATGATTAAGGAGCTGGCAGCCACGGCGTGGTCCCAGGAGCGGGAGCCAGCACAGCGCAGTCTTCTCTCTTTCCCTTTTGGCACCAGCCAGGCCTATTGATGTTTATCAGCCCATGTTTATTATTCTTAACACTGTTCAGGATGTTCCTCCCGGCTGGGGAGAGTAAAGCAAGCCAGTGGGGGAACGTGGGGCCATGACCTTGCTCCTTGGCCTTGCTGCCACCCAGGCTGTGTCAGAGGCCTCTGCTGGCCCAGCCGCCTCACCGAGCAGATTAAACAATTAAGGCCAGAAAAGGGGAGGTGATTTACCTAAGGTCATGAGTGAACTGGTTGTGGAGGATTAGTTACCCAGGGAACTGAGCCTGAATCAGCTAAATTCCTACAAGCACCTGATCGGTACTGAGCGCTTCATCTGGTAAGTACTAGGTGCTCTGTCCTACAACTGTCACATGTTTGCTAGAGGAGTGGGTTCTGGAGAAGGAATGATGCAGGGGATGAAGGCAGGGATGGAGGCAGGAAGTTAGTACTTCCTGGTCCCATGCGTGGGACAAAATAGAATAGGTAAGAATAGGAACTACGGTGATAGTTCAGAGCTAGGAACGGTCTGGAAAACAGTGAGAAGATCGGTAGAGGCAGGAAATGTGGCTAAAACCCAAGAGTCTTGGGCTAGGGAAATGTTTCAGTTGGTGGGTAAGTGCATGTCTTGCAAGTATGAGGCCCCAAGTTCAATCCCCAGAGCCCACATGATATGCCAGGCATGGTGGCACTAAGGCAGAGACAGGCAGGTCCCTGCGGCTCCAGCCTAGCCATGGTGAGCTCCAGGCCAGTGAGAGGCCTTGTCTCATAGAATTTTAAGAGGCTGGATAGATCTCGAGGAACTATGTCTTGAGGACACACACACACACACACACACACACACACACACACACACACAGATAGACAGACAAACAGAACACCAGTCCTAACATCTTGCCAAGCCTGAGACCTCCCTGAGTGGCATCTGCAGGCTTGTCATGAGCAGAGGCACTGTGAACACCTGCCTCAAGGTCCGGTTTTCCTAATCACCGTTGCTTCAGACTGCACTCAAATAATTGCACTCTGCCTGACAGACCGGGAGGAGCAACTTGGATTGTGGTCTAACCTCTCACTAGGCACTGTGATCTCCTGGGTGTGGGTTCAGGAGTTTTGCTGTTTTCTGCTGCTAGAGCAGAATGCCTGAGAATGGATCATCTACAGGACGGAATCCCTTCTGTCTGGAGGCAGGAGAGTCCAAGACTGAGGTGCCTGCATCTAGCAAAGCCGTGTTACAGGCACAGCCGTCCATGTGCCGGGCACTGGTGGTACATGACCTGGGGACATTGACCACTCTCCATCTGGCAGAGGAACAGTTCCACAGCTCTCTGCATAATGACACTAACCCATGACCTGACCCCTCCCCCATCTTAACGCTGTCACAAAAGTCATTAAATTGCAACATGAACACTTAACCCATATCATGGTCTGGGGCAACAGTGGTTTGAGAGCCTGTTGCTGAAGGCCAGTCAAGAGAGTAATGTCCATCTGGAGCCGGCAGCAAATAAGGCTAAAGCCTCCACCGCACTGGCTGTGGCCCAAGGGCCAGCCTGAACAACCCCTGCCCTGTCTACCTGAGGTCCATGGTGGGGGGGTGGGGGGGTGGAGGGAGGGTTCCACTCCCCAAGCCCACATGGTGGCGCTTCAGCCCCAGTTCCTAGGGCCCCTCCTCCACTCCCCCTCTTCTCCCAGCCATCACCACCCTGAGCCTTCCCAGGGTGTGGGCCACTTCCTGAAAGTCTTCCTCAAGGGATCCTATTTGATTCTGAGAACCTGGGTGGCAAATCGTGTGGGTCCAGCACAGTGCAGTGACTTCAGTCGTATGTTGGGCTCAAGTTAATTCTCAACCCTGCCATTCTGCAACCCAAATCTGCCTTCTCTGGACTTGAGGTCGTTTGCCCCCTGCCAAGAACAAGGCAGAGCGGCACCCGCAAAGAGAAGCATCCCCACGGGCGGGCGCAAGTGGGAAGAGGACTTAGGAGCTGTGGTAGAATGAGCTGAATGAAAGCCGGACCAGCTTGAGGCGCTGGGGACACTGACAAGAAACAGTAGCGATATCAGTGGGAGAGGTGAGCGCTGGAGTAGGCAGTAGGAGTCTGGACTCCTGGGCCTGCCTCTCCCACCAACACTGAGGATTGTGGATCAGGCCCTTGTCTCTGAAGATACCAGCTTGGTGAAATTACTGAGTCAAAGAGCTCCCAGGAGACTTTGCAAATCTGACTGGGTACTCTGACTCAGGTTCTGCAATTACAGGGTGCAAGAAAACCTTGCAGGAAAGGGCCCTTGTGGCCCCCACGTGTCAAAACCAGGACCTTAGGGATCCATGCCCTTCAATGCTCCTACCCTCACTTGGGGCCCGAAATGATCAGGGTGCCCGGACATAGAAAAGCACCCCAAAAAAGCCAAGGTGTTGAAGATTACACATCATCCACGTACAGAGCTTCTGTTAGTCATCCATATTTGAGGGAAGTGGTTAAGGCCTTTGGCTTTGGAGGCCCAAAAGAAGGCAGTGGAAATAGGGCAGAGTTCAGAGCAGGGAGGCAGCCTCGGCACGCATTCCTGTGTGTGCCAAGGACTGTCACAGAGGCAAGACTGATTCATGGTTCCATTCATTCTTCTGGCCATTCACCCTTCACTCCTTTAGCTCTTCCCAATGTCATGGGCAGGTCAGGATCTGGACAGCCAGGGCAGCCTCTGCCTTGAGGAGTGCACGGCCATGTAGGAGAAGTGAAGGTCACCCAGCCTTCAGGATGGGGGTAGGGTGGGCAATTGGCACAGCCAGATAGCTCTGAGAAGGAGCATGGTAGAGGGCAGGCCTGGGTCTTGGTGAGTGAGCAGGAGAAAGTGGAGTTTTATGGAGCAGCAGAGACCCAGACCCCAGCGGGGCCAGAGACTGCTTCAGAGAGGACCTTCATCAAAAGGCAGAAGCAGGCTGCAGGAGAGGCAGAAATGAAGAGACCCAGAGCCAGCACCGTGATGGCGGGCCCGGGGAAGAGGGCAGAACTGAAGAGAGAGACAGACATCGGCCTTGGTTCCTGCCACAGAGCACGGAGAAAAGTGCGGTTGAAACCTAGACAACCCTAGTTCTGGCCTGAGGCGCTGGAGAGATGTTGGACACAGGGGCAGGTCTGAGGGAGATGATTAGTTCAGACTTTCAATCACACCAGCTGTGTTTCCTTCTAACACAGAAGGTATCATCGACCATCTGTGGATGATTTATGGTCCCCTCCTGTATGTTTTATCATGTGGATTCTCTGCTTCACCACCAGAGGTAGAGAGAGCCTGTCAGAAGGAGAGCCTTTCTCTCCGCCAACACGGATGGCGCCTAATGCACTGGGACTACATCTGCTTCTTGCACACCCTCCCCGTGGCTGCCCTGGAAGTCTGCAAAGTACATGCTTTGGGGGTAGAGGTAGAGAGAGACTTGTCAGCGGTCATACTTGAAGGCACTGAATGTTTCCTGATACACACAGCACTGTGGCCACTGACTGAGGCCACGGCTCCGCCAGCTCCACATCGACGGGACAGGAACAGCATCGGTGGACAGAGGTCCCCTCAGGACCTCGACAGGAATGCTTCCTCTCAGCCCACAATACTGGGTGGCCAGGGGAATGCCTCTGCTGGTTGACCTCGGATCCCCATGAGAGGTTAGGGGTCTGGAGACAAAGGTCAGAGTCCCTGTGGAAGGGCCTCTTGACCTTGAGTGAGGAGTGGTTGAGTTTCCCGGAAACCAAGCCCCCAACTAACGGTCCCACTCTCTTTTCTAATAAATACGTGGCCCGGGGCCCGGCTCCCTTCTCTGCTTTGTCATGAGGGACTCGTTATTTATGACTTGGGAGTGAGTCATAGGCCTTGGCAGAGAGCTAACAGTTCTGGGCCCAATGTATTTTTCCACTCAGTAGCAAATGAGGGAGGAGCTTGTAAATTTTGCCGTCAGAACGACTGGGTAGGTATCTTTTCAGATGCTCCTCCTGGCTTGGCCATAAATTTTTCTCCATGGTAGATGTTCCCGGTGGTCTTTGGCAGCTGCTAGGAGAGTGGGTGGGAGCTCTTGTAGACTCTGGACTCTGCTTCCCAGCCACACAAGTGACTCTGTGCCCAAGAAACTGCCACAGTCTCTCTGAGGATTTCCCCCAGGCAAAATGGGGCAAAGTGAGCTGGGGGAGATGACGGGGTCAGGACAGTGAGTCCTAGAGAAGAAGAAGATGGAACATGGGAGAGAGGTAATAGCATAGTAGTACATCACTGGCTTCTGTGACCCACAGGGCCCAATCAGTCCCTCCCAACTCTGTGTTGGGTCATCATCAACCATACCAGGACCACCCTGGACATGCTGTACTCAAGCACACTACATTGCCTTGTTTCTCTCCAGGCCCCAGGTCCACTCCCCCACTCAGAAGTCCAGGCACCGGGCAGAATTGCATATCTCACTATTTCTCTTACAGATTAGTCGCTCCTAAAGAGTTTTATGCCTCATTTTGCTATTTACCCAACAACCAGGCTCTTGACAGGTTTAGGAAAAGTAAACAAAAACAAAAACAAAAAACCCTGCACACTGAGAGCCTGCCCTTCGCACAGGCTAGTAACACAGCCAACCACAGTTTTCTAGATGAGAGAGACCCAAGACCCTGGGCTTCAGAAACAAAGGACAAATTTGTTTTTGTGTGCTGGTTCCAGGGATGCCTGCCTGTACACACTGAGGGTTGCATCATGGGAGAATCCTGGAGCTGGTGAGACCCCGGGTCTTGTAATAGTCATGAGCATGTCTAAGCTCTGGTCCCTTTGATAAACAGAACTGCTCTGTCTTCCTAAGCTGTACAAAACCCACGGAAAGGGAGCTAGGTGCAAGGGGAGCTGGGTCTGTTGTTGGCAGAAAGTGCAGAAATGGGAGACCCCAGGGGATGAGAGACCCAAGCAGACCCATGTCCTGCCAGGGGTCTCATCTGCCTGTTATTTGTCTCCTAGTGACTATCTCTGTACAGTGCTCCAGCCCAGAGACTCCCAAATCTTGATCACAAATCAGAGTCCTGGGGAGGTTGAGGGAAAAGCAGGATGTAGCCATCTATGGGCAGTCCCATCTTTGTGCCTGTGACTCGAATCAGAGGTGCTGAGGATTGAAAGCTCCTAGGGTATTCCTCAGCCACAGGAACTTAAGGAGGTGGAAGTTAAACACCCTCCTTATTCACTGTGGGTCAAACATCTCCCGCTGTCTCCACTCTCCCCAGTGGCTATTCTTGGTAGGTGCTCAGTACCCTCTCCTCCCCTGACACCACCCTTTATGGGCCTCGTCCTCCCTTTCTCACTTCTGTACTCTCCCAGAGCCTTTCCAGGAACACTCAAGACCTCATCTCTGTGAATCTATCCCAGGACACAGCATATGTGACATAAGACATAACCTAAGTGAGCATGGACACCCTCCACATTTGAAAAGGCCGTGTGCGCTGTGCTCAAAATACAAGGAGTGAAAAATGAAGCTTGATAACAGTGCTTCTAAGACACATAAAGTTTAGCAGTTATTCCTTCCAAGAAGGATGGCTCAAAGAGGGCAGGAAGGGCTTTGGGGGTGGGGTCACCCTAATACAGAACCTGTGGGACCTCCCAAGAACATACTGACTAAATGAGAAGACAGCAAGGTGACAAGGTAGGGTCATTGGTCAGTTAAGTTTGTCCTCAGAGGATGGAGAGGTGGCTCAGCAGTTAAGAGAGCTTCCTGCTCTTGAAGAGGACCCTGGTTCAAGTCTCAGCACCCACCGGGCAGCTCACAACCATCAGTAACTCCAGTTCCCGAGGATCTGATGCCCTCTCCTGGCGTCTGTGGGCATTGCATGCACATAGTGCTCAGACTTACATAGAGGCAATACACCTATATAATTATTTTTTTTTAAAGTTTGCCGTCAGACTTTCCTCCTGTGGAGTTCTCCCAGCATCCCTCTGCCAGGCTTCCTCTTCAGACAAACCCTCCTCTCTTTGAACAATAGACTCACAGAAGATGATGGGCATTCATTTGTGAGACTTTCTATGGCCACATCTCACTGAACCTCTACTTGTACATTCCACTCAAGACAAGGAAAATAAGCTTAGCTTAGAGAACAAAACTTGATGGAAACGCTGCCAACTAGCATATCCAGGCAAGTGGGACTTCCAGGCCGAGACAGAGGTCCGTAAAGGTCACAGAGCTTGTTAACCCTGCAGAGAATCCGAGGAGAATCCTGGATCTCCTTGTGCATGCTAGGTGGGTGTTCCCCACCCCTGCCCCAGGAGCCCCTCTCAAGCAGGTGTCTACAGTGTCAAACCTTGCTCTTGAGGTATATTCTGCACCCAGCACATGGTCTTTAATTGAAGGGATGGGCTAAGTGTGTATGCACACGCATGTGGACACCAGAGGCCAACCTTGAGTGTTATTCCTCATTGTTTTTTTGCCATCCACCTTGTTTATGGCCTGAGGTTCTCCATAGCCAGGAGTTCACAGATTCAGCTAAACTGTCTGATCAGCGAAGTCCTGGGATCCCGCTGTCACTGCCTCCCCAGCACTGGGATACAAGTGTGCATGGCCCTTCCCTTTTTACCTGAGTTCCGGGGATCGAACTCAGCTCTTCAAGCTGATGTGGCAAGTACTTTATCGGCTGAGCTATCTCTTCAACCTCCACACACTTTCTCAACCCTCACAACCTCTCCAGAGAGCTGCTTGCTCTCCCATGGTACTTACAAGGTGCTGTGGAGCTCAGTGTTTCGCATAGGGAAAAGAGCCAGTCGGTGAGGGCTGCTGGCTGGGCAGACGTGGACATGCATAGAGCTAGTTCCCCCTAAGCACAAGCTCAATCAGACCTGACAGCCAGATGTCTGGACTGGTGACGTCAAGGCTTAGGACAAGGCCTGGGGGACAGCCAAGCTCTGGTTGGTAGCCCCCACCCAGACAGTTTCCCATGAGCTGGGAGCCACATGGGAGGCAAATGAAAGACTATGGCAGTGCCTCCCTGCTGAGGACACCCTGCTGATGGGCCTGGGCTGGGGGCTGGTCTTTGTACATCAAAAAGAGGCCTGTGTTTATGGGTTGCTGGGCCCAGACTTCAGCTCCAGCTCCAAGAAAGCAGTCCTTCCTCCATACCTCAGGAGCCCAGAGACTATTCCATCCCCAAATGCCTTTCTCCTCCCTCCTTCCCCTCCCCTCCCATACTGTACCCTATCCTTTCCTCCCCTTCCCTTCCCTCTCCTCTCCTTTCCTCTTCTTTCCTCTCCTCTCCTTCCCACCACTCTCTTCCCTTCCTCTCCTCCATCACAGCCCTCTCTGTTCAGCCAGCAGCATGGGACAGTCCCCTTCCTCTGAGATCTGCCCCATGGGACACCTCTCTTCTCCCTAAGATCCCTCCCTCAGGACACACACCCAAACTGACCTCACTATGCCCTTGCCTGCATGGGGGGTGAGGGGGAGCAAAGGTCATCTTCGTTCCTGTCCACCTTATTTTGTGAGACCCGGAACCCACAGGTAGGCTGGGCAGGATGGCCAGCCAGCGGCAGAGGCTCTCCTGTCTCCACAGAACTGGATGACAAGCCTGTGTCACCTCGCCATCCCTGGCTTCTCATGTGATTCTGGAGGATTGAACTCAGGTCTTCCTGCAAGGCAAGCATTTGGCCAAATGAGCCATCTTCCCTGCCCCAACCACTGCACTTTCTGAACATACCAGGCAAAGCCTCAGGTCATGGGTTGAACTAGTCTCTCGTGGCGTTCTTGAGCTCTGACATGTCTTCTCCAGCAACCCTTGGAGACTCCTGAGTATCCAGATGTTTGATGTCCACTACCTGCTGACCACTAGCCACTGAGACTTCTGGGGAAGGTGGGAGTCAGTTTGCTCAACTCCATTGTAAACAAAAGCATCAATTAGTCTGAGGGAGGGAGGGAGGGAAAGGGAAGGAATAAGTCAAACCCAGCTCCAGAGATACCTGCAGAAGGGACTCCTCAGTCCAGGAGCTGGCACGTACGTGATAAGTGACTACAGCTCACGGAATATTAATTTGCTGATTTCTGATAGCGAACATTGGGGATGAAGCTGTGATCAAATGGCATAGCAACTTCCACTGGCTGGGCACTCAGCCACTGAATTAGCAAGAGTAGGGGTCTGAGTGAGAGAAGATGCCTGGACTCTGTCCAACCTGGTGGGGGCTACACCCTCTGCCTGGAGACAGAGTAGGACAGACTAAGCTTCTCTTGGCTGTAGCGATGGCATTGAACAGAAGCAAAGATGTGTGGGCGTGGGCCAGAACTCTGAACTCTTGTTTGCAGCTTGAACCATATCAGTGTGAGCGTAGCTATTCCTTCACAGCTGCCCGTCCATGGGTGTGTATATCCATATACGTGTGTGTGTGTGTGTGTGTGTGTGTGTGTGTGTGTGTGTGTGTTCATGTGTGCAGGTAGAGTGTGTGTGCGCAGGCACACATGCACATGCCCACATATGTGTGTGAAGGCTAATGGACATCCTTGACTGTCACCCTCAGGAAGCTTCCTCTGTCTTTGAGACAGGGTCTCTCATGGGCCGGAGCTCACCACTTAAGGCCAGGCTGGTGACCAATGAATCCCAGGGATTTGGCTGTCTTCAGCTCCCCAGAGCTGGATTACAAGTGCACAACCACACTGTGCTAATTTTACATGGGTTCTGAGGATGGAACTTAGGTCTCTCTGCTTGTACAGCCAATTGAGCCACCCTCTCATCCCAGAAAGTAGATAATCTTCATTCAGAAAATCCATCCAAGTCACAGCAGGATGCACTGTTGGGAACGTGCTAAGTAACAGTCCATCTCTCTGTGTCTCTGTCTCTCTCTGTCTCTGTCTCTCTGACTCTGTCTCTGTCTGTCTTTGTCTCTGTCTGTCTGTCATCTCTCTCTCTGCCTCCATGAGCTCTCCAGTGTCACACTTACTATTTATATATTTCCACACCATTCCGTCTCCATTCCTACTTAAAAATGTATCAGAAGAGCTGGAGAAATGGCTCCGCAGCTAAGAGCACTGGATGCTCTTCCAGAGGAACTGGCACTCACATGGAGGCTCACAACCATCTGTAATTCCAGTGCCAGAGGATTGGATGCCCTCTTCTGGCACACATGCACACAATAAATAAATAAATCTTCAAAAATACACACCAGAGAAGGGCACTGACTAGCCTTTAAGACAGACGGCTGGTCTTGAGTCAATAAACTAGAACCAGAAAGGAAAGGAACTAAAGGTGAGCCTAGTTTGGGAAATCCTCCAGTGGTGAACACAAGGGCAAGGTCATCGAAGGTCACGGCAGCCCTCGGTCTTCCATCAAACAGATAGGGGAGCAGGAAGGGGGAGGTGAAGGGCGAGGCGCTGGACAGTAGACCAGTTAGACATTGTACCCGACAGACAGGAACAAGAAAACCCGCAGTAAATGCGAGCTGAGAGGACGTAGACCAAGGACCTAAACCGGGTTGGGAGCGGGGGAAGATGGTTGAACTTGAGCCTTGAGGGGCATGTGGGTGCTGAGCAGGGGAAAGGAGGAAACGCCACTCCAGGCTGTAAGAGGAAGGCGAACTGAAAAGCCTGTCACCAGAAATGCTCTAGAAAAAACTTAGAGCCCATCCTCCAGTCAAGGAGAAGCCATGTGATCACAGCTTCATTCAACAAACACCTGACAGATGCTATCATCTCCCAGTCTTACGCCAGGAGCCGGGGACAGGGAAGGCAGCACATGGTCCCGTCCTCTGAGAGCTCCTGGACAGGTGAAAGATCCACTCATTGTAGCCCCTGTATGGGAGATACAGAGGCCAGACTATGGAAGCCAGAGTCCTGTATGAGGTCTTACCTCCCCCACACACCAGAAGGTAGGGAGAAAGGGGTCGCCTGGGGCTGCCATTTAGATCTTGCAAGTGCTGAGTCCTGAACATGTGGTAGGCAGTTGGGGAGGAGAGGCAGGCCTGATGGAGGAAAGTGGTGTGCAGATTTCAGAGCTTGCGGGACTGAAGAAGCAGAGCGGAGGGAGCAAAACAGAAGTGCCTACATTTCAGGGCGCTCTGCAGGCCAAGGAAGCTGGGGGGCGGGGCGTTACTAACAGGGGGAGCGGGGCTTGAAAGCTGTGCGTGAACTCTCATGCTTTTGCAGGTATGCCCAGACAATGCCTGTGATTCCACATGGAGCCGGGAGAGCAGTGACTGTGGCCCAGCAGATCATAACATGACATGAAACGCCATGGGTTTTTCTGTGACTTTTTTTTTTTTTTTTTTAGCTCAACAGCACGGTTCTTGAACATGAACTTTGCAGATGACATCAGGTTGCAATGTCAGAAGGTTGAGTCTGTCTACAGCTCAGAACTGGAGAGGCAGGTGGCATGAGGAGGCAGGGGGACAGCTGACAAGTGGCTGTGAGGCTAGGTGGGGTATGGCTACGGCACACAGATGCGAAGAACACACGGAGGGATGGGGAAGCCAATGAGTTAGGCTGGGGACATGCTGATTTTGATTCTCGGAGGGAATTAACCTAGTTGCAATTTGAGCGTGTGGCCCAAAGTCAGGAGGACCATGCCTGCCAAGGATGGAGACTCAGTGTCATCCCTTGGAGAGGGGGGTGGCCCCATGGAGTGCTCCAAGTCCCAGTGGAGAGCATGCAGAGATGGAAGGGTGCAGGCCAGCACTTCCAGCACTAGCAAGCCTTCAGAGACAGTGCCTCCCGGTGCGTGCTCTTTCCTAGCACAGCAATGGACTTAGCCAGGCACGTGGCTGCCTGGCTTCAGATGGCAGCTGTCTGCCAGGAGTGGCTATGTGCTGACGTTCTACTGAGCTGGTGTGAGCAGCAGTCAGGCACGGCCCAGTCCTACCTTTAAAGAGATCTGCCACTCCTTCCTTCGTCCCCTTCTGTAAGGGCAACAGACTCAAAGCAGCCACTCCACACTGAGAAATGGGGGGAGTGCTTTAAAACAGAACACTAAGAAGAGGGGTGCTCCAAGTCCTGCCCCCCTGTGTGTGTCAAGCATGAGCCCAGCTTTCTACTAGATTGGTTAAACCCTGATTGGAGGTCTTTGGCTTGGCTGGAAGGCAGGGAGGCCAAGGGGGAAGCAGGTCCAGTCAGCTTTGCCAAGGTCACAAGGGAGGTCTGAGATAGTCTTAGTGATGAGCAGAGAGCAGATTCCATAGTGAGGAGGGTGACAAGCTTGGATGGAGGCTGAGCGAGAATCAAGTGAAGACAGCTCCACACGGCAGGCCATGAAAGAAAGGAGCTGTGGGCCAGGTTCTCTGTGTCATGTAGGAAATGATAGGCCCGGAGAACCAGCGGAGGGAGGGGCTTGAACCAG
Organism: Peromyscus eremicus; assembly: GCF_949786415.1. Lineage (NCBI taxonomy): Eukaryota > Metazoa > Chordata > Mammalia > Rodentia > Cricetidae > Peromyscus > Peromyscus eremicus. The sequence continues at coordinate 97,239,311 of NC_081418.1, forward strand.
GGCGAGGGGAAGCCTGGAAATATGGCTTCACCAGGCAAGGGTAGAAGAGGTGTTGTCAACAGCCAGGGGTCTCTCAGAAGGGACCACAAGCCACCCTGAGATCAGGAAGGGGGCCAGGAGCAAGGAGATAATTCCAAAAATGTGGGTGCTCTGGGCTAGAAAGATAGAAGTCTTGTCATAGATTGAAGGAGAATATGCTGGAAGGGCTTGGAATGGTAGGCAAAGCTACTAGAACCTTCCAAAGTCACTACACACAATTGGTTCTGAGGTCTTCCCTACAACTACCTCTCTGATGTAACAGCCTGCCTGGAATCCCCACCTACAGGAGAGGAATATGGGATGTCTGAGCTGAATCCTCTGGATAGGAGCAAGGACGCTCTGGGGCAGATGTGGGCCTGGGGAGGAAGGCAGGAAGGCGAACGGGAATATAGAAGAGGAGGCACCAAGCTTCTGGTTCTAGGCTTTCCATTCCAGAACAGGAAGAGTGTGGAGACTGCAGAGGTCAGGAAGACATGCTGTAGAGACAGCTGGGGACCAGTCAGGTCAGAGGCTCCCCTGGAGAGTAGCTGGGAGACAGAAGCTCCAGTTCTCATGTCACCAGGGTTGAGGGGGAGTATGGCTGGAATGTGCCACAAGCCAGTGTCCATTCCCTGGGGTGGCCAGTGGGGAACCTCCAGCTCTGAAGTCATCACCACCAGAGGAGCCTAGACCTCTCCATGGAAAAAGGGTCCCCCTGGGATGCCTGGCGCCAATGTGGATGAGCTCATCCTTGCTCCCTGTCGCTTTCTTCTTTTCTAGGCATCTCAGATTTCTGGATGCTTGGAGCATCTGCTGAGGACAAGAAGGGGGTTGGGATCCAGATACAAGGTGGACGTGGGATTGCAGGGTTACTCCTTCCTCTTTCTTCAGTCCTAGCCTAGATATGGAAGTTCTACACTCCCACCACACACACCCCTCACCTCCCATTAAGGCACCAAGAACTGTACAGGAGGCCGCCACTTAGAACACACCTCTGAAGACTTTGCTTAGCAAATGGGAGACCTGGACACAAAAATAGCAGGAGCTAGAGGGACTGATCTGGGTGATAGGAGCCTGGTGGGGTGGGGCATCCCTGCAGGAGGCAAGGAGCTGTCACAGGATGACGTAAATGGTGCCAGTGCTAAGAATGTGAGACTTGCTCTTCTCCACTGATGCTGGGTGGCCCTGGGGAAACTGCCTTCTTTCTCAGAGCCCCGTTTCCCCTCTATGAAATGAAAATTTTACCTAACCTTAGGTAGGAAACTTGGAGAATCCCTTGAGTGCTCTGTGGTGAATGTTTCAACCCCTTACAGCTCTTTGCCCTCAAAGGGAAATAATATTAATGCAGACAGTTTTAAATTGTGGCTGTGGCATTGTACAACCCCAGGGACACCATCCCCAGGTGACCTGTAGGTGTGGAATCTCCACCAACCATGGTGTGATCAGTGACCTTAGGAGAGGTAAAGACTTGTGCATATAATCCTTGGGGAAAGTAACTATCTAGAGGGTACCTGGGTGAGGGATGGAATGCTCAGCTGACCATCTGGGTCGCCCTGGAGTAGAAGAGTCCGGCTCCAGGCCACTGTAGTCTAAATGAGTGTGTGCTGCTTCACCAGGGAAACCTGCAGGGAGAAGCTGGCTCGTGCCAGCCCATTACCATCTCATAAACAATGAAGAGACAGGTACACTCCTCCAGATCCAGCACCTTAGTGCTACTTTAAGGCATCCCTGGAGGAGCACTCTGCCCACAACCCTGAGAGTGTATCAGCTAAAAAGTCCTGGGCTGAGGAGGTGGCTCAGTCTCTGAAGTCCCTGTTTTTTAAACACTAGGATATGGGAGCTAGATATGGTGAGGCACTTGTAATCCCAGTGATGAGCAGATGGCGATGGGGATATCCCCGGGGCTTTCTTGACAAATAGCCTAGCCAACTTGCTGACTCTGCTAGTTAGTCTCGGGGGGTTTTTTTTTTTGTCAACTTGACACAAGCTAGGGCTACTTGGGAAGAGGGGATAAAATGTTCCTGTCAGATTGGCCTGTGGCCATGTCTGTGGGGTATTTTCTTGATGGATGATTGATGTGGGAGAGCCCAGCACACTGTGGGCAGTACCACTCCTTAGCAGGCAGTCCTGAGTTCTATAAAAAACAGACTGAACAAGTCATAGAAGGCAAGCCAGTAAGCAGCACTCCTCCATGGCTTCTGCTTCAGTTCCTGCCTCCAGGTTCCTGCTCTGACTCCCCTTCATGATGGACTGTAAGTTTTAAGATGAAATAAACCCTTTCCTTCCCGAGTTACTTTTGTTCAGTGTCTATCACACCAATAGAAAGCAAACTAGAACAGTGAGCTCTGGACTAGTTAGAAACCCTATCTCACACACACAGAAAAGAAGGTCAGTGGCACCAGAGGAACAACACCTGTGGTTGTTCTCTGACCTCTTCACACACATGCACACATGTGTACATATATCTTTCACATGTGTACCTACACATATACTTATATACACACAGAAAGGAAGACAAGGCGGAGTTTCCTGGAGTCACAGAGGTTATGGGACTGTCAGGGTTGTTGGCATCCACAGATCCTTTAGTCAAAGGGTACTGAACACCCAAACCTGGCATCTTCATCGAGATAGCATCTCTACTGCAGAGATCGGTAGCTCAGAAGATGAAAACATCTGCAGCACAAACCTGATGACCTGGGTCTGATCCCTGGAACCCACAGTGGCAAGACAGCACCGACTCCAGGAAGCCGTCCCCTACTCTGTATGTGGGCCTACACCATACACACACACACACACACACACACACACACACACACACACACACACTAAATCTTTAAAGTATTTCTTAAAGCCGGACATGGTATCATATACCTATAATCCCAGTGACTGGGAAGTAGAAACAGACAAATCCCTGGGGTTTAGGGGCCAGCCTACCTAGACTACTTGGTGAGTTCCAGACCAGTGAGAGACTCTGTGGTTCAAAAAATAAGATGGACATAGCCTAAGAAATGACAGCTGAGGTTGACCTCTACATGCACACACATACAAATACATACATATGAAATGCACACACACACACACACACACACACACATACACACACACACACACACACACACACACACACATGCGTATACACATGTGAACGGAAGGGCAGCGGGGGAATCACTTACTTCCTTAACGATCTGTAGTAATTATGCCTCCTATGGATGTCATGTCTCGTCTAAGTTCTAAGTAGACACCTTAGCACTTTGGGGACCCATAGAGTTTGTGGCCTCAGGGGAGAGAGAGACAGGAGACAGATCAAAATAATTGTTCAATCAGGAAAACAGACAGTAGACAGTTTATGAGGAGAACTCAAGAGCCCAGGAGAGGATGCCTGGGAATCAGACAGAGAGGATGGGGCTGAGTAGGGCAGGAGAGTGCAGTATACTTCAGGGATCTCTCTTGAAGTTGTCATGAAGCTGCATGTTCTGCCTCTCTAAAGCATCTCCTGGCATTGTGAGGGCTGCCGTGCTAGAGGTCCTGGTACTTGGGAGGCTGAAGGAATCTGAGATGAGTTGGGTGCTGTCATGGTTCATCACTAACAACTTGAAGAGATTTAGAGTCACCATGGAAACACACCACTGGGCATGTCACTGAGGAAGTGTCCAGACTGGGTCTGACTGTGAGTGGCACAGTCAGTTCCGTGAGCTATGGTGCCAGCCTGAATTAAAAGGAAGAAAGCGAGGTGAGCGTCAATGTTCTCTCTCTGCTTCCTGACTGGACACAATGGGCACAGCTGCTTCAAGGTCTTGCTGCTACACCTTCCCACCATGATGGACTGTACCCTGAAACCATGACCAAAGCCAACCCTGCCCCCCCTCAGACTATGAGGTAGTTGAAAAGCGGCGGGTACTGACCTCATGGCTTAAAAGCAACCTGTCTCTGTTCATCTACTTGCAGGCACAAACTTCTGGGTGAATTTGGTGGTTGACATTTCTAGCCACTAGAACCTTTTAGAGACAGAATAGGCACCCCAGACATAGGAATTCCTCATGGGTAGAGCTCACAAATGGTGTCCTTGGGAGCAGAATTCAAATGTCAGGAGGGGGTTGGGCCCCCAGGCCACCCCCACTCCTGATAGCTCACAGTTCTGTTAAAGTGGCTGAGAAAGTCCTTGGAGTCACTGAGCCAGTGTCTGCTTCCTTGTGGCTTCCTCTCCTCTGAGGAATACTGGGAACTCCTAATCCTCTTGTCTCCACCCACCAAGTGCTAAGATTACAGGCATGTGTCTCCACACTCAGTTTAAAAGAGCTGACACAATTTGGACATTTGGCTCTCCTCCAAATGCCCTCTCTCTTGTTTGGAACGAACACCTAGACCACACTCCCCTGCTTCTCTTACAGCAAGGGACTTCCACGTGGTAAGTTGCCTCCCTCCTATCTGAGCAGAGGCGTCTATTTCCTGTCTGCTCTTCATCCTCTCTCCAGTTCTGTCAGCCAGGACATTGGCAGTCAGGTTGACATTGGAAGCTGTGTGTTGAAGATATCAGTTGCTATCATTGATGGCCATGTGTAAAGAGTTAGTATCCAAGAGGCATGCGGTATCCTCTGAGCAAGGCATGCGGTATCCCCCAAGCAGGGCATGCGGTATCCTCCAACTGGGGCATGCAGCATCCCCCAAGTGGGGCATGCAGCATCCCCCAAGCGAGGCATATGGTATCCCCCAAGCAAAGCATGCAGTATTCCCCAAGCTTGTTTGACTAAGACAAGTTTCGTTTGTGGTTCATGTCACAAAATCTCTCAGTGTGGTATTCCAAGCCCTCTGAGCTCCGTTGGACAGCTTTTCCATTCCTATCTCCTGCTGCAAACTAATGTTCCCCAAGTCTGTCAGATATCTGGGAAGCTAGAAATTCCAGGAGAGGACCACTAGCAAGTAGGGCCAGCCGCTTGCTCCTGCAAGTCCTCCCTCTCAGTGGTCCTCCTTTGTCCCAGCCCCACCCCCACGTGGTCAAGTATGTCTTCCCTGACCACTCCTCTGCACTCCTTGCATTCTCTGAGCAAATAATGCCTCGTGTAGCCTGCAAGGAAGTCTCTTGAACAGTCTGTTCTCTTCTCAGACAAATAAGAAGACTGCATGAGGGCTGGAGAGGTGTCTCAGTGGTTAAGAGCAATGGCTGTCCTTCCAGAGGTCCTGAGTTCAATTCCCGGTAACCACGTGCTGGCTCATGACCATCTGTAATGAGATCTGGCGCCCTCTTCTGGTCTGCAGACATATATGCAGACAGAACACTGTGTACATAATAAACAAATACATCTTTTTAAAACAAAGAAGAAGGAGACGACGACTGCATGCCCCTGGATCTTTGGAACTAGTTTTGAGGGTGGCAAATATAGCTTTGTGGTAGACTGCTTGTTTTGTAAGCATAGGGTCCTGGAAAAGGACACCAAAGGAAACAGAAGATAAAGATGGAGGAGAGAGGAGGGGAAGGAGGGAAAGGAGGGGAAGGAGGGGATGGGGGAAGAGATGGGGGGAGGAAGAAAGAGAAGAATAACTGGTCAGAATTACTCACATTTCCTAGTAAAATGCTGACACAAATGGTGACTTCGGAGCAAAAGCTTGAAAGCCCGGCATGTGTGTGACCAGTCTCCCTCCCTGCTGCAAACCTGGCAAAGATACAGATAGAGGCCCCGGCCTCAGCGTGGGTCCCCCCGGCCTCAGCATGGGTCCCCCGGCCTCAGCGTGGGTCCCAGAATGGAAAGGCAGGTCACAGAGCAGAGCAACAGCCAGCCCATGAAGCATGGAGAGTGTGAGTGCAGAATTCTGTCATCACGTACTGTGGAACATTGCCACCACCTACCCTAGCCCTAGCAGACCAACAGACCCAAACGGAGTCCATCTCAGGCCCTTTGGATTGCCCCAGTGATCAGAAAACACATAGATCTGGATCATCCATCAATAGAACTCTCCTGAGTGACTGAGAGCAAGCCCCACACATCGGCTCGTAATTGTCTGTAGCTTTAGTTCCAAGGGGTCTGACACCCTCTTCTGGCCTCCACAGGTGCATATGGTGCACATCAACTTATGTAAGCATTCACACATATACAAACAGTAATATTGATGGGGCTGGAGACATAGCTCAGTGGCTAAGAATACATACTTTCCTTTCTGAGGACTCAAGTTCAGTTCCCAGCACTCATATTAGGTAGCTCACAACCACCTCTAATTCCAACTCCAAAGGATCTGATGCCTTCTTCTGCCTTCCACAGGCACCTGCTCTCACATGGTTCACACACACACACACACACACACACACACACACACACACACACACACATCCTAGGAAAAGTGCCATTGTTACTTTCTCTGGCACTATCCTTGTTGAATCCTGGGAGTCTCTCACAGCCTCCCTCTTCCTTGTCCCCTCAAGAAGTATTGGAGTGATTACCTGGCCCAAGGACCTCTGCTGGTGCACTCAGGCTGTATGTCTGGCTCACACGGGTAAAGGACGAAGGCTGAGGTCTGCTCCCGTAGGGAGAGGCCTAATCATCTCTCCTTCTCTTGGTCCTGAGCCCTCTTCCCTGCTCCCCTCTCTCCCATGTGGCAGCCACATGGTCCTGGAATGGCCTGAACAGTGGAGCAAAAGCAAGACCTTCCTGTGTTTCTGGAGCTCCTTTTGTGGCTTTCTGGGGAGTGTGGACACATCCAAGACTTGGGTTTGGACCTGGAGGCAGTAGATGGAGCAGGTCTTCAGAGGATTCTGGTTCTGGGCCATTTGGACTGATTTATTTGGGCAAGGCATTTCTCCACGTCATCTAGCATGCCTCACTAGCATTTTCGTTTGTATATTCTATTTAAATCTTAGGGTTTTTTTTTTATCAAAGTAATACATGTACATATTTTGAAGGTAAAATGTTCTACAAGGTTCATAATGAAAAGCACAGTTCCTGGCCCGTCCTGCTCGTGTCTGGGTCTTCTTCTGACACAAGCACTTTGAAGTATTTTAACCTCATCTTGTCTTTATTTCTGTATTTCCAAGTGGTATGTTAAGGCAGACATTTCTCGAGAATCTTATCACCAGGTTCTGTCAGTCTTATCACATAGAAGGCAAGTTTCAGCCCTTTCACACCACCACACTCCACAGTGAGAGCTCGTCTTAGTCATGCTTCTCTTGCTGTGAAGAGACACCATGAACACAACTCTCATAAGAGAAAGCATTTCATTGGGGGCTGGCTTACAGTTTCAGAGGGCTAGTCCATTATCATCAGGACAGCAGTCAGGCAAGCATGGTGCTGGATCACCCTGATCACAAGGAGAGAGAGACTGGGCCTGGGCATGGGCTTTTGAAACCTCCAAGCCCACCCCCAGTGACATACTCCCTCCAACAAGGCCACACCTCCTAATCCTTCTCAAAGAGTTCCACTTCCTGGTGACTAAGCATTCAAATATATGAGCCTATGGGGCCATTCTCATTGAAACCACCATATGCCCCTGGCACATAAACACAACATGTGTGTCGATACAGCCATTTCAGCTCTGATTGCTATTACTACACAAGTGTCATTTATTTTCTCTCTACAGCTTTATGGCTCTCTTAGAGACTGCCTTTTGTTCTCCTTACCATGTACTGTATATAAACAGGTGCGTCCCTACATTGTAAGCCAGTGATTCTCAATCTCCCTAATGCTTCAACCCTTTCAGACAGGTCCTCATGCTGTGGTGACCCCCAACCATAAAATTATTTCATTACTACTTCATAACTGTAATTTTGCTACTGTTATGACTCATAATGCAAATATTTGGTATTTCCGATGGTGTTAGATGACCCCTGTGAAAGAGTCATTTGCCCTCCCAAGGGGTGGAGACCCACAGGTTGAGAACAGCTGTAACAACACAAAATAAAAACCCTGTAATTTCTTTTGACTATACATTGTCATCTTTATTTTTCTTGGGAACCTTACTCCTAGAGCCCTTTGTGTTTAAGACAATTTAGACAAATTATTCTGTGCACATCTTGAAGATTCTCCTCCCAAAATGTTCTTCACTGTGACTCTTGAATTTCTCTTTGAATTTACCCTGAGTTCTACATGACTTGTCTCTGTCTCTTCCTTGATCATATCCTAACTAAGGAGGACAGCATTCTCCCAGGGGCTAATTAGGAAGTAATGTTTCTCAATTAACTTTTAAAAGTATGTGAGGGGCTGGAGAGATGGCTCAGCAGTTAAGAACACTGGCTACTCTTGCAAAGAACCTGGATTTGGTATCCAGCTCCCACATAGTGATTCACAATGGCCTGTAACTTCCATTCCAGAGGGTCCCATACATTTTGCTGGCCTCTGAGGGCACTGCACACACACGATGTACATACATATATGCAGGCAAATACACATAACATAAAAGTTTAAAAATTAAATCTTTGCTGGGTGGTGGTGGAGCACACCTTTAATCCCAGCACTCAGGAGGCAGAGGCAGGTGGATCTCTCTGAGTTCGAGGCCAGCCTGGACTACAGCATGAGTTCCAGGAAAGGCTCCAAAGCTACACAGAGAAACCTTGTCTCAAAAAAAATTAAATCTTTTTAAAAAGTAAAAGTCACATGTGTGTAATGTTATGTTTGTTTTATTGTCATGGTCTATTGCCACAGTGGTGGAGTATGAAAATGTAGTTTGGAAGGCAGGAGCTTCAGAATTTAGACATAACATTAATTTATTTCCAGTTTATATGGTAGTTATGGAGAAAACTTGAAAACAATTTAGATTATCAATAATTTTTAGTTAACTATTTTTCTCCTTTCTGGAAAGACTTAAAATTTTTCTTCTCTAGCTTTGAGATTTTACTTAGTGTGCCTTTGACTGGATTGCTTTTGCCTTTTGTTTTAAAATTTAGTTTATAATGAATTTATAGAAAAATTTCAATCTGTAATTTCATGGTCTCTGGCTCTAGGAAATAATCCTCCTCCTCTTCTTCTCCCTCCTCCTCCTCTTCTTCTCTACCTCTTCCTTGTCCAGTCTCCTCCCTCCTCCCCTCCCTCCTCCCCTCCCTCCTCCCCTTCCTCTTCCTCCTTGCAGTTCGGGTCCTCCATTTCTCTACCTCTCTCTACAGAACTTACATTATTAAATGCTGCTCACAGATCAAACACCTAGTTTTTCTATTAACTCATTTTTTTTTTAGTTTAATTCTTCTTTGGGAAAAATTATCTTGACTTTATCACCTTTATTTTTACTTAGGTTTGATTTTTCAATCAAATATGGGTGTTATATTTATATTTTCCTGGAACTTTCTTTTTCCGATTCCTTTTAAGAAAACAATCCCCAGTTCTCGTTTAAGAGGCACCATCTTTGATCATTCTGAAAATATTAATCTTCATTTGTGCTGTTTCCCTCTCTGCTGTCTCTTCTGGTTTCTGTGATCTCCTGAAGGTTTTCCTTAACTATGAAATGATTCTCAGCTGCCTTTTCATACTTAAATGGGAGGCACTAAAATTCCGGTTGGAAGTATTGAGAGGGGGGGAGAAAAGAGGAGAGGAGAGGAGAGGAGAGGAGAGGAGAGGAGAGGAGAGGAGAGGAGAGGAGAGGAGAGGAGAGGAGAGGAGAGGAGAGGATGGGTGTGTGGGCTTTATCATTAGGTGATGGAGCAGGACATACTGTTACTGGGAAACCAAATGCCTTTTATTTTAAGAAAGTTAGTTTTCAGGAAAAACTCGTTCAATGTCCTCCCATATGATTTCAGCATCCCAGAGCTAGACTGAGGAAGACAGCCTTGGCCTTCAAGAAGTGCATTCATCCTTAATCCCTCCATTGCACAGCCATTTGAGGTGCCCCTGTGTCCAGAACCTTCCTGGTTCAATATCTCAGAGAAAAACTTTCTGTCTTCTGAGTATGGGAGAGACTGATTATATAGGTGCCCAGGTGGAGGAATATTGCTGGGACAGGGACATTCTTCCTGCTTCCTGTAAGAACTCGTTGCCAGCCGGCCCGTTTTCTCAGCCTCATTCCAAATCCCTGCCTTCAGAAGAAACCAGTGCTGTTTCTTCTCGGCCACACTGGGATTCTGAGGTCCCAGAGTTTTGCTACCTGTCTGTTCCCACTGCCTGTCCCCATACCCTCGTAAGTGGGTCTACTCCATCTTCTGTGGCTTGGGCCTCTCTGTTGCTTGTGGTCTGCTAAGTCTGGCGCCGTGCATCCACGTACTTTCTAATTCCCAAACTGCTAGCTCCTCTCACTGCTGCTGTTTCCTCTCCCATTCTCATTTTCCTTGTGGGTTTAGGTCTTCTTCTTCTTTTTTTTAAACATTCCATTAATGACATTTTAGTGGGACTTCTGGAGGTAGCCAAGATAAACATGTGTGTTCAATCAACTATGATTAAGCAGTCTAATGTTCTCTATTATAGCTTAGAGCCAAAGTAACAGTTAATCATATAGCCTTCTTCTACCTTGCTTTGCCTGCCTCCTTCATGCCTTCATCTACTGAGTGGATGACTGGCTGGGAGCAGTCTCATCACGTAGCACCATATGTCACCACGAGGCCACATCAAGTGTAACCTAATCTGTCACGCTGAACAACACAAGTACTGTGACCTCCACGTGGCCTGTATCAACATCAGTACTGTGGCTTTCATCCCCATCACCACTGCTACCCTCCCCTTCACATCACAAATACTTCCATCTTAGCCATCATCACCATGACGACCGCCACCTCTTCCATCACCCCAACCACCTTCTCCATCAGCTTCTCCGTGTTCCCCATCACCACCATCCCTTCCCCCTTCGCAGCCACACCCTCCACTGTCGTTACATCATCATCATGAATGCTATCAACTCTACTGTCACTGCTTCCAATATGCTCACCAAGATCTCCTCTCTCCCCTACTGTGATCTCCCCCAAAAGATGTTTTACATGAAATGTTAATGCACCGTCTCTCCACAGGAGTTACAATCAACCAGGTACTGTGCCATGGGCCTTGTAGTCCCAGCTATGCAGAAAACTGAGGCAGGAGGATTGGTTGAGTCTAAGTATGTGAAACTAGTCCTAGGAAGTATAGCGAGATTCCATTTGAAAGAGAGGAGAGAGAGGGAGAGAGAGGAAGAGAGAGAGAAAGCCAGAGTGGGGTGTGTACAAGTGAATAGTGGTAGGCAACAACATGGAGGAATGATTCTGTCTTTGAATACACACAGTATTCTTCTGAGAGAGGAAAGACTAAAACTGATGTCTCCAGTTCAAGCACCCTACACGCAGCACAGGAGATGCAAAGAAGCAGTATGTCGAGCCCTTCCTAGGAACTGAACACCACAGTAGACACTTTTAGTCATTTTTTTTTCGGGTAAGGAATATTACCCCAGTTTTAAAGGAGGAAACTGAGATTCCCAGATGCAGAATAACACAGTCAAGGCCACACAATTAATAAGCTGTGGAGCCAAGATTCCAACCCTGTGTGACTTCAAAGTCCATATTCTTTCCATTACACTGTGCTGGCGCGAAGTCCCAAGAGTTTGGTTTAAGCACAATGGGATATAACCAAGCAAAGAAAGCCCTTATCTCAGCGAGAGCTGGTCCGATGAGGCACAGGGAAGCCCCTCTCTCAAAAGAGAAAGCCCCCCACAGTTCTGATGAGAAGATCCAAGCACACTCCCACGGAGCTCACACTCCACTGAAGGCCCTACCCAAGAACCCCTTGCAGTGAGTGTCTGAGCCTTGCTACCTCTTCCTGACCCCAGCTCCCAGAGGGAAAGGGAGGGAGCATGGACAGCCAGGCCTGGGAATGCCTGGGCTTGGGAGAACTGGGTTATTTTGGGATTGTTTACATTTGGAATCTTCCTGATCTTTGGTCCCAGAAAAAACACCCACATGTTGGAAAGTCTTCCGAGTTATTCACTGTTGGTTTTTTTTTTTTTTCTTCATCTCCTTCAACTTTTTCTTCTTCTTGGATGGAAAAAAAATGTGCTAGTGATTAGTCACAACCTGTGAGGCTCAGTTTTTGACAGCCCCGCTGAGAAAGCAGAGACAGAGAGGCTCAGAGCGGGGCCCAGGGCAGATGCTTCTGGGAAGGAAGTGTTCATAGCACCGACTCTCCCTCCCCTTACCCCCCACAGCCACCACAGAGTGGTCCGCTCACCTCTGTCTCCCAGGGGACCACCACTCCCTAGATGTTGGGCCTTTGGCTGTTCCATTCCAAGCCCAAGCCCAGCGTCACTAGGGAAGAAATTAGGCCCCCATGTGTGCTCCAAGAAAGCCAGAGGGTCAGGATCTGGACAAGTGGGCTGTGAGGAGAGAGGATCAGGCACTTTGCTGAAGGCCTCCCCTTGGCCATCCCTAACTTCCACGAATCTTACGATCCCTGCAGGGTGATTATGTCTTTGGTCTCATGGATATCACAGGGTGTTAGCGATCCTCTTGATTCTTTTTCAAGAAGGTCAAGGGTTGAATGGGACAAAACAGTGTCCACTGGGCCAGTACGAAGGAGATTGCTTCAGCTAAAAGACTAGGCTTGGGAGGCAGATCTGGATCCAATTTTAAAATCTACGGATTGTGAAACATGGCGGGAAGGAATAATAAAGGGAATCTGGGAGCTCTCCCTTGGTGTGGGTCTTTTAAAAGACCTTTTTAGGCAACTAAGAGAAAAATCAATTAATACAATAAGCAGCAAGATGGCTTAATGTCAGGGGGTGACAGAAGGGCCCCCAGGGTGACTGGAATCTGAGCAAAAAGGATTTCCTTGCCAGGCTCCTGCTGATATAAACAATTTGAGTCATTCAAAATTAGGATGTCAGCACCATTCTGAAATCCCAGTCTCGTGTGATCACACCCACACAAAATACTCCACTCGCCAGGGGAGCCGTCCACAGACCAGACTCCCGGCTAGAACCAAGTGTGGCTTATGGGCCCCACGAGGACCCCACAGGCCTGAGGCCCACCCTCCGTGGCACATGGCTGACCTCACACATGGGGCTTGAAGATCAAGAGAAGAAACAAAAGCAGGGGCCACCCAGGTTCTAGTCCAACTTCAGGAGGCTCCAGCTAGGAACTGCCATCCCCAGTTAGTCCTAGCTCTGGAGGGGTTACAGCAGTTAGAGGAAGACACCCCAAAGCAGGGGACTCTTGTCACCCAGTCTTAGGGAAGTACCAAGGCCCCTCAACAAGCACCTTTTATCTCTGCAGAGTGAGGTGCTGAGGAGTGGGTACCTGTGCTCAGGCCTGGCTCTGTCTTGGGTGGGTAGATAGTTACTTCTCTCATGGGGATAAAATGGCCGACAAAAGCATTTAAGGAAGCAAGGGTTTCTTTGGGCTCACAGACCATCACGGTGGGAAGGTATGCAGCAGGAGCATGAAGTGCTATGCTACAAAAGTATCCAGAGTCAGCAGAGAGAGAGAGAGAGAGAGAGAGAGAGAGAGAGAGAGAGAGAGAGAGAGAGAGAGAGAGAGAGAGAGATGAAGGCCAGTGATCAGCTCCCTCCTTAGAATCAAGTCCAGGGCCACAGCCTGTAGAATGGTGCTACCCACAGTGAAGGTGGGCTCTCCCACCTCAGCCTAATCTAGATGATCCTGTACAGACAGAGCTAAACTCTGCAGCGGTGGCAGTTTGAATGAGAAATGTCCCCCATAGGCTCACAGGTTTGAACACTCGGTCTCCACTTGGTGGCACTCTGAGGAGTTAAGGAACTCTTGTGAGGTTTCCTGAGCCTTGCTGCAGGAAGTACGACACCGGGGGCAGGTTTTGAAGTTTATGCTCTTGGCCAATTCCAGTTCACACCTCTGCTTGGTGTTTGTAGCGGGCCGTGTGATCTCTCAGCTCCCTGTTCTGACTGCCTGCTCTCATGATTATGGTGTTACATAACAGCAACAGAAAGTTACCATTACAATCTTCTGGGTGAATCTAGACCTCTCAAGGTGATGTTGGCCATCATCCCTGAACGTTAGCCACCTCATCCCACCCAGAAGAGAAGGGAGGGCTAAGTACCTCTGGGGCTCAGAGATGAGGATGGAGCAGATCCATAATTGTGTTCTAGAACTATTAGTCATCTATGCCCGAGACTTCTCAAAGGTTGGGTAAGGTGAAACTGGAGCAGGAGATAGGAAGAGTCCCTGGGACAGACCTGCATGTAGGATGTGGGGATAGAGGCCATTGAACTGGTGGGCTTAGCTAGGTTTGGTGGCATCAGGAGGCTGTCAACAGGTCAAGTGACAATACCTTTCTGCTGAGAAAGCCACCATTATTGGTTACAACAGCTCTTTAGAGCAGGATTCTCTAATCTTTTGACACTGTAAAAAGATGCTGCCATCTGCAAATATGTTGGCTGCATTCATAGCTTTCCTGGGATGCACAGCCCATCCTCATATTTGACGATCCACAGAGGAAGATTGGTCATGATGCCTAGAGAAGTTGATGTAAAAGATGTTATCATATCTTTTCACATCCCACCCTTGTTCACAGTAAGGTGCCCAAGGGAGCAGCAGGGTGCCCCAGGGGCTAGTTTCAGCCTATGTTGGGGTGGGGGACTAGGATAGTCCTCCATTCCCCCTTACCCCAGGTAGAATGAAGGGAATCAGAGGTAGCAATGGCCCAGGCCTTGAGAAGGTGGCTCCAGGCAGGAAGGACACCAGGAAGCAGGTTGGCCCTGTTGACCAGGCACCCTTGCCCACTCACCTGCCCCTCTACCTGGCCTGAGCCTGAGCTTGGAACTCCAGGACCTGGAGCCTCGGGAAGCAGCTTCTCACTCTGAGGGGAAGCCTCCAACCTTGTTCTGAACACCTGGATCAATTATGCCCCTTGATGCTGAGACAAAGCCTGAGCCTGACCTCCACCACGAGACTGGGAGCTCTCTGAGGGAATTCCACTCCAATCCTCTTTCTCCCAAGACTCTTTTTCTCCTGTTCCTTTCTCTGTAATAACCTGTGATCTCTTCCCAGAAAGAACTAGCTTTTGACAGTGGACAGGCTCTCCTCCCAGACTGCCATTCATCCAGTTTGGTTTTGCTTCATGGACAGAGTCCCACCACCTGTTTGCCATGGAGCTACTGGTACTGAAGTGTCCCTCTTGACCAGAGAGAAAGCCAGTCTCAGAGAGGCCAGGCAACTTTTCTCTAGAGATGTCCTCTGGGTGGAGCCCCTGGTCTCCCAGCCTGAGTACTTTCCCCTAGACAACCTTGGGCCTGCCCGTCTCACCCCAGCCTCATAGTGGCACCCCACATAAAATCCCAGAGCTGGGACAGGAACTGGGACAAAGAGGAGGACATTGGGGCCCCAGCCTTGACCCCAAGTTTCTATTTATAATCTTTATTCCGGAGACGGCCACTTAAACACACATTCCTGATAACTGAATAATCTTTGGCACCAAGCAAAAAATAGCCTGTGGCCCAGACCACAATTGTACAGCTGGATCGGGGTGAACAGGGACAGCAGGGACCCAATGATGCAGGACAGACTGGAGGTGGGAGGGGCTGGGTTGGGACAAGTGAGTTGGGACAGCAAATATAGCCAGTTAAATATAGTCCTGTCGACCTGGACACCATGCCAACCTGACACTGTGCCAGGCCCCTCTGCCACAAGCTTTCCCCAAATGGGCTCAGTTCCCTTGTTCCCAATGGAAGTGAGCACAGAGGCCAGGTCTGCAGGAGCCAGAGAGACCCTGGTGACAGTGAGCCCTGGGGCTCTGGAGAAGTCAGCAACCAAATCAAGAACCAAGAGCAGAGGCTCAGCTGGCACTCTCTGCAACTGTTAGTCTGCTGGAGGAAGTGTGGCGGCCACGTGCTGAGGCAGGAAATAGAGGACGTTTCATTCGCCAAGGCAGCTGATGGAACCCAGTGCACACCTCCATCCATCAGTGGAGAACTGATGCCACGGTCTCTTCTATGGAAGCCTTAGCAAAAAAACGGAAGTCTCAGCCAGTGGCTGCTGCTGCTCACTGGGGTCCCCTGCAGAATCATCCTCATTCCATACCATCGCTGTCCAGGCCCCCCAGCTCCACAGAATCCAGCACTTCCTCTCAAGCTTGCCATCCAACGGGGGGGGGGGGGGTGAGCGGGGGATGCCCTTTCCATGTGACCTCATGCTTTCTTTTTAATGAAGGCCCCAGACACTCTGGGTTGGGGCACATCCTAAAGACCCCTCTTAACTAAGATCTTCCCTTCAATGGAGTCCACATTCTGAAGCACTGGAGGTTAAAACTCCGACAGCTGAGTTTGAGATGGGGGACGAGCTCGATCTTACTCTTGCAGAACATAATTTGACACCAGAAATTTCAGAGAAACGCACTGCTGGGTCTATGAAGACTCACGGTGGGGGTGCTTTCAACTGAGGACAAACAGAGGAGGAGCAGGTGAGGTCAGCTTTGAACATGATTTTGAGGAATACCCGGCAGGTACCTAGGCTCACACCAGGAGGCCCAAGAGAGGGTGTCTTGACATAAGAGGCTGAGGTGTTCCAAGCAGTGTTGGAAGTCAAGAAAACAGTTTCCTAGGACACATGGAGGAAGAATAAACTCAACAGAGGGCCTGTGCCTCAGGAGCATGGATGTCTAAAAACATCTAAGGCCTAGGCCAGGGAGACTTTGAAGTGGATGGAGAAGAGGCAGCAGAGACCTGGAGGTAGGGGTGCCTCGTGAGCCTGGGGAGGCCAAATTCAAAAAAGAAAGCTGTGGTCTCCTGCCTGTGGGACTGAGCACAGTACTGAACTAGAGATAGCCTGTGGGAATGAGCCTGGAGGAGTGAGCCATGCTGTTCAGATCAGTCATACCAAGGACCATGAGAACAATGTGGGTCGTGTCTAGGAACATAATCTGGGGCTGGAGAGGAGGCTCACAACCACCTGTGAGACCAGCTCCAGGGGTTCTCAGCCTCTCTGGTCTCTGCAGCACCTGAACTTGTTGGTGAACAGAAACACAGACCCACACAATGTTTACAGAGAACATACTCTCAGAGCACAGACTAGCTCATAAGAGAGTCAAGAATGGTGAGGCCACATCCAGAAGGAGGTTTCCCAAAGATGGCTGGGGTGGGGTAGGGGGTGCCCCCAAGCCTGGAGAAGACTTGCCAGTCTGAGAGAAAGCTAGGAAACAACGCTGTGACTTCCCCACATCACTCAGACACACCGAGAGGATGAACGTCTAGGGCCTTCCCCACATCTGGCAGGTGTTCTGCAGATTGAGCTAGGGTCCTAGAGATGCAGCAACAGGAGATAGCTCAGTGGGAAAAGCACTTGACATCCAAGAATGAGGACCTGAGTTCAGACTCTCCAAACACAGGTAAACTCAAAAGCATCTGTAACCCCATGTTCCCATGGTGAGCTGGGAGGTGGAGACAGGAGACTGCCTAGAAGTTCGCAGCCCATCTAGCTTGTCCTATGTAGCCAGAAACAAGAGACTGTCATAAACAAGGAGAAGGCATGGATGGACACCCAGAGTTGTCCTCTGACAACACATGAGCCTTAGCATGCATATACCTACACACACACACACACACACACACACACACACACACACACACACACGGGTGAAAAAGTTAAAAGGTTAGAGCACAAAATGATGAAACAGAAAGCAAACACAATTAATATGATGGAGCCAAGCCTTGAGTCTGCTTTAGAAACTAATGAAACTGACACCCACTAATGGGAATGGGATCAAGGAAAAGGGAATGAGCGGACTCTTGAGACCCACATCAGGGGGAGAAAGCGGCTCTCTCTGCTGAGACCCTTTTAGAACAAGTCAGGACAAACACTACAACAAGGGAAGCCATGTACCAATGAGACACAAGGGAGCTGAGGGCTTCTGGGAGCACAGGGTAACAACCCACTGCCTGTCCTCACAGCGCCTGCCCCCTACAACTAGCAAGGCCTCAGGGGCTCCACCTCCCTGAAGCATGCTTTGACTTCTCAGGGCTAGCTCAGGGAAGAAGGGTCTTGGGACACTTCAGGGACAGATTTTGAATGAACTTACTTAGTTCAAACCAGCCAGAGCCAGCCGGCGCTGTTTGCTCCTCTGCAGTACTTCAATGACTGGCAATCACCCCTAACGCCTGGGGTATGTCCTCCATGGGGGAGCACTCTCTTGGGAGATGGAACAGTGGAGGCTGTTGTCTGTGGGGTCAGGAGCCAGGCTTCCGGGGCTTATCCCTCACCCCAAGATGCATTTACTTATTAGTTCTATATTAAATTTATCCTAACTGATGCATGAAGCATAAAGTCACACACATTTATGGGGTGCGATGTGATTTTTCAGGCCACGTATGTGTTACGCTTTGTTTTAATTTTTAATGATCCTAAGGATTGAGCCTAAAGCCTCATGTACTGAAGGCAAGTTCTCCACCACTGAGCTACAGCCCAGTCATCTTTTTGCTTTTAATTTTGAAATATGATCTCACAAGGTTACCCAGGCTGGCCTTGAACTGCGATCCTCCTGCCTCAGCCTCTTAAGGCACCAGGGCCAGCTCATTGTGTCATATTTAGATCAGGCCAAACATGCCCGTCTCTTTGTACACTGGTCATTCCTTTGTGGCGAAAACATTGCACATTTCATTTTTTAAAGTGAACAGTGTATAACTGCTCCTTATTTCCACCTTACTCTGCAATTGCACCCCACAGCTGCTTTTCTTTGTGCTCACTTATGATGTGATGCCCGCTGATCAGTCCTTTGCCATCCTCCCTCCCAGCTGCTCTGCTAGCTACCGCCCTCCTTTCAACTTCTAGGAGATCCAGGTTTTCAGCTTCTGAATCTCAGCGAGGCTAAGCCATTCTTGGCTCTCTGTGCCTGGCTAACCTCACTTAACATGAAGATAGTTCCAGTCGTGTTGTCGCAGATTTCCTTCTTTGGCTGAAGGATATTCTGTTGTCTTTATGTACCACCTTTTCCTCACCCACTCACCAACTGATAGAAAAATTGCTTCAATGGGTTGGCTGTTGTGAATAGTCAGTGAACGACAGACAGGAGGTATCTCTCTGACACACTGATACATATGCCCGGCCAGCAGTAGGATTGCTGGGTCATGTGACAGGGCTGGTTTTAGTCTTTTGAGGGAGCTCCATCATGGTTGTGCTAATCTACGTTCTGGCCCACAGCATTTGAGCACTGGACCCTTGTCGTCACCTCCTTGCCAAGGCTTGTTTGTTTGTTTGTTTGTTTGTGGGGTTGGTAATAGTAACTGACTGTGGTTTTGATTTGCATTTCTCAGACTGCCATGGTTAATCTTCACAAGTAAGCTGAAAAAACTCAGGATCGCCATGGGAACAGATCTCTGGGCATGGCTGTGAGGGAGTTTCTGGATTAGGCTAATTGAGATGGAAAGACAGACCCTAAATGTGGGTGGCTCTATCCCATGGGATGAGGTCCTGGACAGAATAGAAAGGAAACAGCCAAAGCATAGAGGCCTTTAATCGCAGCACTCAGGAGGCAGAGGGCGGCAGATCTCTATGAATTTGAAGCTAGCCTGGTCTACATGGCAAGTTCCAGGCCATCCAGGGCTATACAGTGAGACCTTGTCTCAAAATAATAGTAATAATAATAGTAATGATAATGAAAGGAGGGGAGGCAGTGAGTGGAGCATCAGAGTTTGTCTTGTCTTTACCTTCTGACTGTGGACACACGTGACCAGCTGCCACACACTCCCGCCACCCTGCTGGACCACACCTTCAAACCAACAGCAGAAATCAAGTGTTCCCTCCTTCCATTGTTTCTGTCAGGCTTTTGTCACAGCGATGAAATGAGTCACTGACCCATCACTGATTAGCGGAGTTGGGCGACCTGCCGGCCACCCTTCTGTCTAAGCCTATGTGGTCTTTTAATTAGCTGTTTGGGCTCTTAGGGTTTTGTTTCTGGACTTCCATAGACACATGGATGCCACCCTTACCAGGTGGCAAACACAAACCTCGACACCAATCTCATGGCTGCTTCTTCAGACGCTCCCTGTATGGTGGAACCCCATTTGTCTCTTTGGGCGGGGGTTGTTTCTTACTTGGGAATCTCACATCGTGCATCTCAATTGCACTCACCTCCCAGTCTTCCCATGTCTGCAACCCTCCCCCATGACCCCCCCCCAATCCTAGAATAAAAAAATTTTAAAAAAAGAACGAGCTCATTTTGTGTGGTCTGTATATTAACTGGAGCATGGTCAAATTCCTAGTGTCCGGGCCCCAAGGGAGGATGTGTCTTTTTCTGCCTACATCTGTGCCAGAAGCCATCAGCTGAGGAGGGCCATGAGGTGGGGAGCAATGTGGGGCTAGCTCTCCTGTGTCCGCAATACTGCCTGTACTGAAGTGCTACGAGCCACCAAGGGGTGGGGCCAGCTCTACTGAGAGGGGCAGGCCACTTCTCCTATGCTCACAGCTGCACTGCCCTGAAGCTACCACCGAGGGGCAGGGCCAGCTCTCCCACAAAGGGTGGGACCAGCTCTCCCATGCCCATAGACATTAACAAGGTTTCAGGTGGCAGTCCAGACCACGGGCATTCACATGGACTTTGGTGGTAACATGGGCCACAGACATCAACATGGCCCTTGGCCATATCAGGACCCCTGACCCACTCATGGCTCTCAGTGGCTGCATGGACCACAAGCCTCAACACCGTCTCTGGTGGTTACATATGACACTCACATCAGAAGTGTGGCTTGCTTGGGTAGCTTCTGGCCACCCTGTGGCCACAGGGTCCCGGGCAGCACTTGCTTGGATTAGGTTTGTTTCTTTTGAGGACTTGTCTGAACACAGCTGGGCTCCTCAGCATTTTTCCCTCTGGTTTCTCCTCAGGGTTTTAAACTTTCACATCTTACATTTATGTCTTTAATTTATTTCATGTTGGTTCTTGTAAGTAGTGAGATTTAGAGCTCTAGACCCATGCCTGTCACGTGGACCTACAATTGACCCAGCATGAGTGACTGAGCAAATTCTCCTTCCTGCAATGCATGTTGTTAGTTTAGATCTTTTTGTCAAAACTCTGTAATAGGTGCACAGAATTTATTTTTATGGTCTCTCTCCCATTCTTTGGCCTCTCTGATGATTTTTCTGTCAGTGTCCATGCTGTTTTGATTATGATAGATTTGTAGTGTATTTTTAGGTAACATGATGTAGTATTGCTTAGTTCTTTTGCTCAGAATTGTGTTACTATTGGTTGCCTTTCATAGTTCCAAATAAGTTGCATGATTTTTTTCCAGTTCTGTGAATAATGTCATGAGCATTTTGATAAGAATTCCATTGACACTGCATCTATAGTTTGGTAGTGTGGACATTTGAACAATATTGATTCTTCCATTCCATGAACATGGGATGTCTTTCTGTTCTTTGTGTCCTTTTCAATTTTTTTCCATCAGTGTTTTATAGTTGCCATTGTAGAGTTTCTGTCACAACTTTGATTAAATTTCTTCCTCCAGAATCTTCTTTGTATCCATCACAGAGCTGACTGCCTCCTTGATTTCTTGTTCAGAAAAATTACTGTAGGCACACAGCAAGATCTCCAATGTTTAAAATATTTATTTATGAGTCCAGGTGCCTGCAAAGGCATCAGATTCCTCTGGGAGGTGGAGTTGTAAGTGGTTGTGAGTAGCCCAGTGTGGATGCTGAGAAATGAAATCTGGTTCTGTGCAAGAGCATATGAGGTCTTAGCCATTGAACCATCTCTCCAGCCATGGGGCTGCTGATTTTTTAATGATGCTTTTATATATTAAAATTTTTTGTGTCTGTTTATTAGGCTCCAAAATCTAATTTATAGCATCCATATTTCAATTTACAAATTTGGAGCAGTAAATTATCAGGAGAAGTTATAGAGTTCATACACACAAAGATTCCAGGGCACTTCATGGCCTGTGCTAAGCACCCAATAATCATTGACAGGAGCAGCTGCTGCTTTGCAGGGAGACAAACTATCATTCTAAACATTGCTCAGTTTGGAGGGAGATTTTTACTCTAGAGAAACCTAGTAAACTATCCCAGCTTTGTATCAGAGACTCCTCCACCACTTCCCATTTATTAAGCCTCTTCTCCTTGACCATGGCTGGAAAGTACCAACCATCTCTTGTTTCTCTGATCTTTTCCATTCTAATCCAACCCAGCCTACCTCACCTGTGCCTCTCATAGACAAGATGCTGCAGGTGTAAACTCAAAAGGCTTTCTTAATGCCAGATACTTTTTTTCATGTAAATGTCATAAAACTGTCTCCATGGGGGGTTACTGTTCCAATGACCTCCAGTTGCACAACTGCCCATTCCAATCAGAATGGCTTGGAGCACAGGTTGGCAAACCATAGCCCTTCCTGATTTTTGTAAAACACGTGAGTTAGGCATCATTTAAGTTTTCAAGAGGAAAAAAACATCACAAGAAGAATAGTATTTCATGGCATATAAAATTATATTGATTTGAAATGTTGAGGAACATAATAAAAGCTGTATTGGAACCAGGCCACACCCACTCATTCTCAATTGTCTCTGGCACTTCCATCAGGCTTGAAGCAGCTACCAGCTCACGCTTTACAGAGATGCTTGCCAACCTCAGGCTTAAAACATCCACTGTCTTTTTACTTACAAACTTTCAGCATGGGATGCTGCTGCTCTTTCTGGTCTCCTCTAGGCTGGATCGAGGCCAAGATTGCCTCATTGTTTAGGGTAGGCGTTGTCTGTCTGACTTAGGGTAGGGATATCAGTTGGCAGAACACCTAGAGGTTCCTGCTTGGCCCCAGAGGTGTGACTGCGGCTCCCTCACAGCATGGCCTCTGAATCACAAGGACAAACATTCTCAATAGACAGAAAGCAAGAGCTGTCACTCTCTAAAGAGGTGGTCTTGAGACCAGCCCAAGTGGAAGGTGTTAGTTTTCCATTATTCTAGTTTCATTTCCACTACTGTAATAAAAATAACCTGACAAAATCCTACTTATGAAAGAATGGGTTTATTTTGCTCACACTTCCAGCTTTGGGGAAGGTCAAGGCAGAAACTTTAAAGCAGCCAATGACATCATATCCACAGTTGAGAGCCAAGAGAAATGAATGCATACATCTTCGTATTTAGCTAACTTTCTCCATTGTTATATAGTTCAGAATCTCTTGCCTAGGGAATGATACTGCCCACAGTGGGCTGGGTCTTCCCACATCAATTAACATTAGTAATCAAGACAATCCCTCACAGACATGCCCACAGGCCAACCTGATCTGGAAGATGTGTCACTGAGACTCTCTTCCCAGGTGACTCTATCTTATGTCAAGTTGACAGTTAACATTAACCATCACAACCATATTCAAGCCAATCGTTACAGAGCACAGTCTGCAGGGGGGCGGGGATACAGATGCCTTCTTCATTAGATTCAAGTCTAGAGAATTCAGCAATCATATCTTCTACACACCACAGGCATAAGGATTCTTGGGAACACGAAGGAACCCTTTTTTTTTTCTCTTTTGTTTTTGTTTTTTTGAGACAGGGTTTCTCTGTGTAGCTTTGGAGCCTGTCCTGGAACTCACTTTGTAGACTAGGCTGGCCTTGAACTCACAGAGAACTGCCTACCACTGCCTCCCGAGTGCTGGGATAAAGGCGTGCGCCACCACGCCCAGTGGAAGGATCCCCTTGAAGAGTGGCTATTATTATGTCCATTGTTGCTCACCAACAGCAAGCAGCACCACCGTGTCTGTTGATGCTTGGCAGAAGACTTTGCTCACAGAGCTCGGGAGACATCCTGTCTCTTCCACTGGGGTCGGTTTGTATCAATTGCTGTCAGAAACTAGTCAGATGTCCTTAGGTTTTTTGTTGTTGTTGTTGTTGTTGTTGTTGTTGTTGTTGTTGTTATTGTTTTGAGACAAGGTCTCACTATATAGCCCCAGCTGGCCTGGAATTTGCTTTGTAGACCAGGCTGGCCTTGAACTCACAGAGATCTGCCTACCTGTGTCTCTCAAGTGCTGGGATTAAAGATGTGCACACCCCCCCAAATCTGGCCAGATGTCTCCAGTTTCTGTGCGTGTGTAGGTCTATTTTTGAATTCAAGTATAGATTAGATGCACATGTGTAGATTGGTATCCTTGTAAATGTGTATGTGTGTTCATGTGCATATGTGTAGCCGTGTGTGGATATGTGTGTGGAGACCAGCGATCATCCTCAGCTGTCGTTCCTCAGACACTGTCCATCTTGGGTTTTGAGACAGGGTTTCTTGCTGGCCTGGAACTCACTAAGTAAGCTAGGCTGGCTGACTTCAGGAACCCACATGTCTTCACCTTCCTAAGGCTGGGGATATAAGCCTGTGTCACAATGCCTGGACATCCTAGATCTGTTTGTTTTTAGTCTCTGCTGGTAAAGCAAGTGTTCCCTCTGGGTTGAGGACTACAGGACACTACAGCATTTCCAGCATCTTCAGAGCCCCGCCCACTGCCGACTGACAGCCCATACTGTGAGGTCCCTGTTCTAGCTCGGAAGGGGGGACTGGAGAACAGAAAACAGCTTTGCCTGTGAATTCCCTGCGAGCCCAGGCCAGGCCTGGAGCACAGAGGGGTCTCCAGTGACAGCACTGAGGATCCCAGGACTACAGGCTTCCTTCCCCAGCAAGCTTTTCCTGACACAGACCCATGCAGCGCAGAGGGATCTGGCCTTCTGCCAGGCTGCCATGTCCCTTTCTGTCCTCACTTCTGCAGGAGCAGACAGCTTCTGAGACAACATATTGACAGATATGCACTTAGAGCAAAGAGGTGGATTGTATTTTCTCTGCCTTGGGTCGAAGTGGGCTTCTTAGTTGTCGAGAAGAGGGTTTAGCTGATGTGAGATGTCACCCAGCCTGTAGCCCTCTGAAGAGTTCTGGCTATGGACAGTGCCAAGCTGAAGCCTGGCCTCCAGATCTAGAGCCTAGAGTCTGGGATGCCATCTTCCATGGCCCCAGGAGGCCCCTCAGATTGTGGCCAAATCCAGGAGTCCTGTCTTTTGGGAGCTTGGGCCTTCTGGCTATTGAGACACAAGCCTCAGTGGTCCTACCACCCCCTCCTTCAGACCTCAGGAAGGTGCTAGAGCTTGGAGCTGATCATGCTGACTCTGGGTCCCTGTGTCATGGTGGAGTGTCCAGGAGACCTTTTGGTGTCTGGACATGGGGAGGGCACTAACCTTGCTGCCAATCTCATCTGCTCCATTTATAGTGAGAGTAAATGGCTCGGAGCCACACTCAGCCTCCTCGGTCACATGCTGTACCCTCAGACTGACCTCAGCCAAGGCCACAGACCATGCCTGATACTGGTCCCAGAGCTGACCCTATCCAAAGGCCATCCCTAGCTTGGCTGCAAAACTAACCCTGACCATGACCCCACAGTGATTCTAGGCTCTGATCAGGGATTGTGGGAGGCACCAAAACCTCACAGGCCCACATTGCCAGTCTTAATTGGCAGCATGTTCTGTGAGGAAAATAATCTGTCCTGCAAGTGCAAGGCCACAGAACGGATGCTATTTTCATTCAGTCTTGAGCTCCAGCCCATGGGATGGTACCATCCATGTTTAGGATGGGCCCACTCACCTGCCTAGAAACTCCCTCACAGACATCCACAGAGAGGTTAGTCTATTAGGTGACCACATATCCCATCAAGCTGACAATCAACATTACCTATCCCAGAAGCCTAGTGGCTGCCAACTGCCCCCTCCCCATCAGCCTCTGTACCTCCACAGTGGAGCTGCCACCAGGCACAGCATCTCCCTCAACTTGCTGCAACTCTGTTAGCCCCAATCCCTCCTGTAGGATTGTCCTGCTTTCAGTGTCCAAAGAGCAAAGCATCCGGGATTGCTGGGCCTGATGGGACATGAGTCTCTGTCATCCTGACAGAGCCAGGAGCCTGTCAGCAGTCCAAGCTCATGAGTGGCCTGGAAGAACAAGGGTACCTGGAGCCTTTGTGTTACCCCTGTGCCTCAAAGTTGTTACCTTAATGCCAAGTTCATGTTCAAGGAGTTCCTATGGGAACACACCGCCTACAGCTAATGCTGTTCTGGCCCCAATTCAAGGCCCTGCCTTTCAGTGTCAAGCATTAGGCCCTGCTCCCACACACTCCCAGTTCCCCACTAACGCTCAACCCACCTGCCCACTCCTCCCTCTACACAGACCCTCACAAGGATCAAGACAATGGGGCTTGTGTCTCCCACCCTCAGAAAGTCCGAGCTTTCTACAGCTAGAGGTCTGAGCAGGCCTATACAGGACAAAGCCAAAGACCACTCTAAGGAAAGAACCTGCATCCCTGGGCACCACCTCCCCTCACTGGAGTCCAGCCTATCATGCAGAAACGGATCTTGATGGGGAAAACTGAGGTTTCAGACACTGGGCTCCCGCTGCACCCTGCAGCCTGGAAGGGACTGTGGGAGAGCCAACTGACTCCCAAGAGCTGTGCAGAGATGAGGACTCAGCCCACAAGCCCTTCCCTAGACTGCAGGGGTGAACTCCAACCATTCCAGGCAACCTGTGGGATAACCCAGATGACCAGCTCTCATCCGTAGAGGTGAGTGATGATAATGTTGTTGCCAACAGCAGGGAAGGGCTGGTGTTTTCAGGCATTCTACTTCAGCTGGATCAGAGCCTGAGGGTGAGAGCAGGACCAGCCCCCAGCAGGTCTGACAGCCTCCTCCTCCAGTCCCTACCAGGGCTCCTGCCCTCTCCCTGTCCCTGTCATGACCACAGCCACGCTAATGCCTTTAGCAGTCTCCAGGTCTGTCTCCAGGGCAGCCTTAGGTTCAAAGATCAAATATACTTTCTGGCAGGCTAGGGCTGGTGGCCAACTGCCAGGAGCCAGAGGGCTGAGCTAGTGCAGAGGGAGCAAGGCTCTTTAGAGTCCTCTTTACGAAGGGACCTCAGACAGGAAAATCTACAGTGTGACCAGAAAGGACCTCCATTTCCAAGCCGGGCTTGGCTCTGCCTTCTCGCCTAGAAGAGGAAGCTAGGGAGGAGGGGGCACAGGAGGAAGCAAAGAGAAGGGCTAAGAGAAAATAAACCAGAGAGGAATCATCTCAAAAAGTCACACTTTTGGGTTCTGGCTCCCCCGCCCCCCCCCCCCCCCATACCCTAAAGCCTAAACCACAGGGTGTAGTGACAAGGTGTGTGTGGTCAGGGACCAGAAACCCAGGGTGGATGAGGAGGGACCAGTGCAGAGGGCAGGCGGAAGTCACCACAGCTTGTCCCTGTCTCACCATCCTTGACTGCCCAGAGACCAGTGTCTTCATGGTTTTTTGATGGGGATGTCACAGCTCAGGATACAGAGTTTCCTTCAAACAAACACCGAAAGCCCTTGCCAGGTGAGTGTCTATGGTTCTGAAAACCAGTTCTCCAGGCCTGCATCTCAGACTTGCCCACAAACCACCTAGGACCTCGTTAATACAGCCTGGGACCCTGCATCTCTCAGGGTTCCCAGGTGGCATGCAGCCCGTGGTGGTCCTAGGAGTAGCAAGGACCACATCTACTGGACAGCACCAATGGCAGTCATGGGCTTGGAGGACAAGCAATGGAAAGTCACTGAGGAAAGTGAACAGTGACCCCACTGAGAGCTTTCTTCTCACTCAGTATCCAGGCAAGGCTGAAGTAGCATGCTGTGAAGACCTCTAGGTCCTCCAGAGGTTTGGTCCCCAAGGAGGTGTTGGCAGAACCTCTGAGGAGAGCGGTGCTGTGGGAGGTCCTTAGGTCACTGGAGGATGGTGACACCAGTCTCTCTCTCTCTCTCTCTCTCTCTCTCTCTCTCTCTCTCTCTCTCTCTCTCTCTCTCTGTGTGTGTGTGTGTGTGTGTGTGTGTGTGTGTGTGTGTGTTCCCTGGATCATAGTATGAGTGGCTTTGCTTCGCTACAGACTCAAAGCCACAGAACAACCTGTCATGGATTAGAACCCCAAGCCTGTGAACTAAGTAAGACAAACTTGCTTTTGTAAGTTAATTCTGTTGAGCACTTTGTTACAGCGAGGAACACTGTCTGCCACAGAACGCTTCTGCTGAGAAACAGGGCTGTTGGCTCCAGCCCTCCCTGCAAGGATGTGGCAGGACTTTAAAACTGATTCTCAGAGAATACAGGAACGTTCAGAGGAGCAGGCCTGAGAAAACCCTAGATGGCTACAAACAGAGCCCAAGGGGGCGATCTGATGAGGGATCAGAAGACCAGAATGCTGCAGGAAGTGTGAGCTGTAAAGACCAGGCTGGACACAAACACTCTCTAACATGGAGACATTTGCTGGCAAAGCTGCTCTCCAGGGACCTGAGACCACTGCTGTAACCAGCAGGGCCAAGAGAGGGCACAGCCGCCAGTCAGTGTTAGGGCCCTTCCAAGAAAGGAAAGGAAGAAAGGAGAGAAAGGGGAAGGGAGGAGAAGGGGAGAAGGGAAAGAAAGAGAGAGGGGAAGAAGAGAGGGAGGAGGAGGAGGGCGAACCTGCCAGCTGGGGCTCTGCACTCTAGCAGACAGGCTGACATTACCAGGCTGAGGCTGACGGTGGCGATGGACCAGTCAGGCAGAGCTGCCCCCGGCTGCTGTCCATCCCCATGAGCAGCAGTGACTGCAGGACTTGGTCAGCCAGTGCTGTGCAGCAGGAGGTCAGGACAGCGGGTCCCACAGATGGAGAACACTAGCTGCACAGAGGCTCTGTGGCAACAGGCTCCGACCCAAGCACCGCTCATCGCCTCCTTCAGTTCATCCTGGTTCCCAGGGCAATCAGGAGCCCTGCCTGATCAAAGTCACTCACCCCTCCCCAAACTTGCTGACTGCAGGACTGGTCTCTCCCTCCCTCCTTCCCTCTTTCTTTCCTTCCTCTCTCTTTCTTCTTCTTTGTTTGGTTTGGTTTTGTTGTTGCTGTTATTTTGATACAGGCTCTCATATATCCCAGGCTGGCACCCAGCTACCTATGTAGCCCAGGATGGCCTTGAACTCTGGACCCCTCTTTCTACTACACTCTACATTCTGAAAGCAGGGGTTACAAGCTGAGCCACCACACCCATCTTTTTTAAGCTATTATAGACTGAATTAAGTTCCCCCAAATCCATCTGCTAGTATCCCAGTGTGACTGGATCTGTACATAAGGTCCTTTTAGGGAGAAGCTGAGGTTCAAGGGGCATAATACTGGGCCCTGATCCATCGGTACTAGAGTTAAGGGTGATATGAAGGTGGCCTGGAGGACCGTGGAAATGAGAGAACTGGGAACAGCAGGAAAGGAATGTGCAGAGATGGATCAATGAGGCTGGTCCCCACCATCTGCACCCCAGCCCCACATTCCTGCCACCTGGCGTGGAGACCTTGGGCACTGGCTGGCTTTTCTAGGCCTTGAAGTACGGAGGTCCTGGCAGCCAGCCCCTCCAAGCCTCTGTTGGGGGAGCATAACCTTGAGAGGGAGGCAGCATGGAATAGTACTTAAGGCGCTTCCCCCACCTCACTTGCACAGGTGGCTGATGGGCGGGCCCCTCCTCAGCATCTGCTCCCCATTTCTAAGTGAACCCCAGCCAATGCTCATAGCCATGTGTTCACCCAAACCAGCTCAGCCCAGAATGGATCCTCATGTGACAGGAGGGGCATGGAGTCAGCACCGCCTCCCCACAGCCCCCACTCACTGCTCCCACCTGAGCTGCCATACCAGGGTCCTGAGGGATGGGGCCGTCAGCGGAGGAGCAGAAGTACTAAGCAGCCATGGACACTCATGTTCCTGAAGGGCCAGGCAAGGTCGGGGGGGGGGGGGGAGGGGGTGGTTGGAGTAATGGTTTGGTGGTGGTGTTGTTTGCTTGGTGTGTGTGTGTGTGTGTGTGTGTGTGTGTGTGTGTGTGTGTGTGTGTACACATCCATGCCCACATGTGCACATTTCTAAGCTCTAAGCATGATTTTCCCATTTGTTACCACGAAAACTAGAAGAGATAAATGACTTACCTTGGTCTGGCCACACGTCAGAATCTCTTGCTCTTTCCCAGGGAGGGTAGCAGCAATTCCCAGACCTCCAGTCACCGAAGGCGAAACTTTAGACAGGGTCAGCGCTGCCTACTCCAGGGAGCAGCAGAACAAGGGACAGACAGATGACAGAGATGGGATCCTGTCACTGCTAGCCACTGTGTGTCTGAAAGGACTTGAGCAAGCTGCCAAGTACCTGATGCCCACCTGAAGTAGGGGTGTCTGCACCAGCGTCCCTTCTCAGGGTCCGTTTGCGGGTTAGAAAAGTTTATATT
Organism: Peromyscus eremicus; assembly: GCF_949786415.1. Classification (NCBI taxonomy): domain Eukaryota; kingdom Metazoa; phylum Chordata; class Mammalia; order Rodentia; family Cricetidae; genus Peromyscus; species Peromyscus eremicus. The sequence continues at coordinate 97,269,389 of NC_081418.1, forward strand.
CACCCTGTCCCTTAGAAGCACTTAGAACAAATGTTGGATTTATTCATTGGTTCCATGTGACTGGGGACCTTGGAGTTGGTACAACTTGACAGATCAAGAAAGAGAATCGTGGTCAAACAGAAGTCTGGGACTCAGCTCTCCTGAGGCCCTGAACTCTGCTCTCTTGGGCACTCACAGAACCCTGCTGACATCAAAGCTGCTTGTCCCCTCTGTCTAATACAGACAGCAAACTCTGGGCCCTGGGGAGGCTCACAAGGGGACCCTGCTGAGGGGGCCAGGCAAAGTGAGGGGAAGGGAGCCAAGGAACACTCAGTGGCTCCCCTGGACTGTGGTGAAGCAAGCAGGGTACCCCAGATCTCTCTCTCTTGTGCTGGGGCCAGCCGCACTTCTCTGCCTCATGACAGTACGAAAGAAGCCAATCTCTAAAGGTCCCCGCCCTTCCTCAGCAAACCCCTCTGCTTCTCTCTGGTGGCAGCCACAGGAAGGTCCAACATCAGAAGGTCCTGGCTGGAGGCTCAATGGCTTCCAGGTGTGGGGGAGGCCCAGCTGGCAGGGCAGGTGTGGGGAGGGCCCAAGCAGCTGCAGGGTGTCTGGAAGGCATTTGAGCGTCTAATGAGCGCGGGATCTAATTAAAATGTTGGAGGAGGAATAAGGGTCCGCACCATGTGGCACAGGAAGTGTAGCTGGGGCTGCCTGAACAGCGGGGCTCTGTGGGAGGAATGCTTGGTGAAGGAGCAGGGGTCAACCCTAGCCCTACCCCTTCAACCCTGCCTCCTCCTCCTCCTCCTCCTCCTCCTCCTCCTCCTCCTCCTCCTCCTCCTCCTCCTCACGATCCTAAGTCAGTGGGTGCTGAAGGGCAGAGACTTCCATGCCAGACACCAGCCTTTCTGCCTGCCCTGCTCAGCCCAAGCCTGTTTCCTGGACAGGTATGCAGGCAACTGTGGCTCACCCTCTGCTGAGCACTACAGAGCAAAGGCAGGGGCTGGGGTACCCTTGTTGGACTGTGATCCAGAATTCAACAGCTTCCAAACAAGGTCTCCAATGTAAGCTCTTCCCCAAAGTCACAGTGTTTCTGAGGGCAGTAGATGAGCTGGGGTGGATGTTCTTCAACCTGACATTCCCTGAACATCATAAAAGTGGGTTGAGCAAGACGTCCCCCTACACTGCCGTCACACAGTCCCTGGGAGCCGGGTCACCCCACCTTCAGCCTGTGATCTGCAAAGCTTTGAGAATGCCCTTCTATCAGTCAACATGGTACCCCCTTTTATCCCTATCACACACACACAGTGTCAACTCCGGCCCAGCAGACACCGGCTTCAGTATGTCTGGTCCATGCTCAGATGTGCCTCTCAGCCTTGCTGTGTCCTAGGCTGCACTTCCAGGCCCAGGGCCTTCCTGTGAAGGGCTCTGGACCCCAGAGGTTGGGAAGAGGGTCTGCAGGTCCTCTTGTGCCCTACCCACCAGCCCGGCCCCTGAGCCAGCTCTCTCCTCCTCCCTGCCCCCTCCCATCTGCTCCTAATAATAAAGCTTTGTCTCCTAGCATGCCCTGCCCTCCCAGTCCCTGCAGGGAGGACAGGGAGGCGAGACACCCCCATGCTGGTCCCTGACTGGGGTGTTAATGAGATCCAGGTTTCCACCCAGCTGTGGGCTTGGCCCTGTGTAGGCAGTTTTCCTTTCTCTTGCCTTAACCTTGTTCCTTCAAGTGTCTCCCCACATACTGGGGTTGAGGTGAGTGACAGGTGAGGGGAAGAGGGAAGAGAGGGAAAAGGAGAAGGAAACTGGACTGGGAGCCTTTGTGGACAGGAGATGCAAAGGAAGCCCCTGGGAGGGTCCTCAGCCTAAGGAAGCTCTTCAGGGTCAACAGGAAGTCAGGTCCACACACACACACCCCGACGGGGGTGGGGAGAGCTGAGCACTGGCTACCCTTACACAAAAACACACAAGCCTCCTCCCGCCAGCCTCACTGGCTGCCTCACCAGGACCACACTCATCCCCACAGGATCTGGGCAGTTTAAGAGTTCTCCCAGAGCCTTCCTAGGGACGCATCCTCCAGCAGAGCTGACCACCCTTCTCTGCAGGGCACAAGGACACCTGCTGGCTCAGCCCTATCCTGTCTACTTACTTCCTCTCCTGCTGCCCACTCTTAGCTCAGCATCTGCTGGTCCAATGAGTGAATGGCACAGGCTGGCATCCCAGAGAGGCTTATGTCAGGAGACCTGCTTACTGTCTACCCCCACCTCGCCATGCCATGCAGGCTTAGGCAGTTTCCTTGGTGTCTCTGGCCTCAGGGATCCCAGTAGATGAGCTGAGGCTGGGGTGCCGCTCTCCCCACATGAGAGGTGCACCCAAGAACTGCTTTGCGAGGGACAAGAAAGACGATCTGTGAGGCTATGGAGGTTGAAACCTTGAAGTCCGTGGCCAACCAGGCTGAAGCAGAGGATCCTGCCTTGCCCTGAGGGGATGGCACAGAGCCTGTACAGCTTTAGGCTTTAGGCATGGCCAAAGTTTGTCCCCATTCTCACTGCCCAGGAGAGAGACTTCACATAGGCATAGATTTCTGGTGCGGGATGCTTTTGGGGGGTACTGTTCGGTTCTTGCTACTGGGTTGTATTCCTTCCCGCTGCCTGACACCATAGTTTCAGCTCAGGGGATCAGCCGAGGACAGAGTACAGGGCTCTGGCCCTGCTGCACTTCTCTGGGTCCTCTCCCCACCCTACTAATGCCCAGCACACCACCCACCACACCAGCAGAGGCAGGGCTTGTGCACAGCACAGGGCCTGCCCTAGATTCTGCTTGAAAGATCCTACCTGCTTAGAGAAGCAGGCCTAAGTGGACGCCATGATGAGACCATTAGTTCTGCCTTCCCTGGATGGACACAGACACTCCGCTTATGTGAATGCACGGTTTTTAGCACCACACTGAGCCCTGGCTTCTCTCCACATTCCCCTAACCCTCCTCCTTAGTAGCCAGATTGGTAAAAAGGTTGTACTCCACTCCTGAGTGCCTATGCCCATACACTAAGCCCCATGCCCTAAACAAAGCCCTCTTCGCACACGTATGAGGTCCACCATGCCTTCCTGTGGCCTCTCACTTACTAACTTTATGGGGGTTTTAGGTTGTGGACTGGCTGAAGCTGACTAAGGAAGGCAGCTAACTGCCCACAGCCCTGTCTAACACACATGTGGACGCTGCCTCTGACCATAATGGAGTGTGCTCCTTCCAGACCACCTGAGGGGTGCTCCCTCAAGATGCTGGCAAGCATTCTCATGGTGAAAGGTTTTGTGGGGAGCTTCCCCAAAGCCTGGCTGCCTCTGGCATGAGTACCAGCTGGCTGACTGCCCCAGCCAGCCGGCGGGAGATTCGGGAGGCATTCACAGAGTCCACGTTCCAGTTCCACGCAGTGAGGGAGGCCTCCAAAGTAGAGCATTCACACCCACACAGGAGGACTTACTCCAGGGCACCTGACCTTTACTACTTGTAGACAGCTCCTCAGAGGGTGGGACAGTCCGTCACCTACCAGACATACCTCCACTATTCCCACAGTGACTTCCTCTCGGGGGTTATCCTGCCGGAAGCTTCTACAGAAGGCTCGGAAGCAATGGCGGACTCTGAAGCCATGGCCATCTGGCAGGCCAACAGAAACCCTCTCAGAACATTCTGTAGTTCAGCTCTGAGCAGGTCATCTCCTGGAAGCCTCCTGTGTTGAGGGCCCTGGTACATAAAGGTTCAGGTGGAGCTGCTCCCATCCCATCAGCCTTCCTTGGACCCAGGCTACCAATCAGAGCCTGACTCTGAGGATCCCAGAGAACACAACCATGGATGTGGATCTGAGGAGCTCCTCAGTCTCTGTCCTGAGGCTTGCTGTGTCCTCCACCTTCGCCCTGGCCCTGGTTACAGGTTTCTCCCCCTTTCTAGAACTGCCACTGTTGAGCAGCCAAGCACTACCCAACTTACTGAGTCCACTGACAGTCCTCTGGTTGTCCTGGCACCTCTCGCTGTTCAGCCTGCCTCTGACAAGAACAACACAACATTTTCCTCTCCTCCATCTCCCTCCCTTCCTGCTAGGCCTCACTGGAGCTCTTCCTCCCTGCTTCTAGGGAAACCATGTCTACCGAGACTCCCTACCATGCACACACCCATCCAGCCATTTGTCCTAAGGGTCTCCACCATATGACTGTGGGCTCACTAAGAACACTGTCCTACCTCAGAATCTGTGTTCTCTGAGGACAATGGCCTTGCCTTGTTTATGTTGAGATGTCCAGTTCCAAGATGGCTGCCTTCAGACAGAGGGCCCCTGGAGCAAGGAGGAAGTTTCTCACACATGTCACCCAGGGATTCACAGGGAATAATACTCTGTCTCCCCATAGTGCAGATTCAGTGGGCTATACTGCCTCTATTTCCAACCTATGGGTCCAATAGAGAACAGGCTATATTCCCCTATCAAACCTGGGGCTCTGCAGAGGCAGGCGGCCTCCTCCATCAGACCCAAGCTATGTAAGTCACAAAGCCTAGGACAAAATAAAATGTGAGGGCCTTCAATCAAGACGGTTACAGCAGGGTGTAGATGGAGCTTGGGATCCTGGTCTACTGCCCAAGGCACAAACCCACGGAGGCTCCCACACCTCCTAGTGGAATAGACGCTGAGGCCCTGAGCAACAGGCAGACCAGAGAGCCAAGAGAATGGCCAGAGACCTGGAGGTGAGCAGGGCTGCCCTCAGGCCTGAGGCAGGACACCCAGGGTCACCTTCCTGAACAACGAGGCATTCATGAGCATCCTGGCTTCCAAGCAAGGCACGCTGTAATGCCAGGCCTGGCCCTGCAATCTGTGCTCTGTGCTCTGAGCTCTGAGCCCAGCACTGGCTGGGGCTCAAGTGGGAGAAAGTTGCTGTTGCTGCTGCTGCTGCTGAGGTAGCGCTATGGAAACATCTATTTTTACCCTGGCCGGCAAGGAACAGGTCAGCAATGGAGTAAGTCATGGAGCAGCCACCACGGGGACCAGGGAGGGCCTCGGCAGGGGCAGCCATGATAAAGTGAGGATTGTAGAGGCACAGCCCAGAGCAGCTGAGGGCCACCCAGGCAGCCCACTTCACCGCAGTACACTAGTCCAGCTAGGAGCCAGCAAAGATGTCCCAGAGACAGACCTTAGCAGGGTTGCTGGTACAACTATCCCCAGCTCAGGTTCTCTGACACACTGGTCCTTGCCCTGGACCAGAGATGGAGACACATGAAGCTCTGTCCCCATTTCAGCCCCCCTTCCTTCTTCCCTGAGGATGTTGGGGGTCTCGAAAGTTAGGGAGGGCAGAGGGAGGAGTTGGGGGACATCTCACCTCACAGGACTTGCTCAGTGGCCCTGCTTGGGAGTGGTGGCTGGGCAGCCCTTAAGTGAGGAGCTGAGAGAGAGTTGCAAAGCCACCTCTACTTGCCTCTAGCAGCCAACACAAGGCCCCCACCTGTCCCCACAGTAGGTAGAACACTGTGTGCCTAGGTGCTTACGTTACATAAACCCAACCACACTCACCAAGACCGTTTGCGGCTCTCCCTGACTAATAAAAAAGCAAATGTCTCCTTGAGCAAAGCCAGGCTGGGCTCCCTGCCACTAACCTCGATCCTTTCTGACTCCAGGCTTCCTTTGGTCCCCCACCAGCATATGACCACTACTCACCTCTGCCTGCCCTGCTGGGCTGCCTGAGGGAGGAAAGCAGACCACCACCCGCTCCCAGACAGAAGCCAAGGGAGTGTGATACCCTGTGCCCCGCTCTGAGTGGCCTCCAGGAGCCATTGAGCTATAGAGGAGAATGCCTGTCTTTCCTTGGGCAGCATCCCACTCTGGGGAGGCCCTCTCCTCATCAAAGGTACTACTCAGAGGCCCTGGCCCCACTCCTCTGCCCCTGCCTCATCCATCACATCTGTAGCATCTCAACAAACACTCCTGTAGGGTTCTGAACCTATGGAACATTTTAACCCAGAACCAAGTTCCCCTCCTTCCTTCCTATCAAGGGTCCCTTTCCTCTGTACTGTTGAGTTAACAATCCCCCGCTTTCAAATGGAAAGGTGAGGTCAGACATCCTGGAGACAGGAACATGCTGGAAGGTAGAGCCAAGCATAAGAAAAGGGAGGCAAAGAAGACATCCATCAACTTGTAGCTGCTTGCATTCTGTCTTCTACAGCCCAGGGAGGGGCTGCCAGCCACCTCATTGTCCTTAAGACTGGGGCCCTTCCGGTGAGGCAGTGTCCAATCTGCGCCACCTTATAGAGTACCCCTGCTGGCTTCCCAGGAACAAGGGATATGATCTAGGCATGCCAGGGAAGCACTCACTCCTTACAGGGCTTCTGAAGAGCCCCGGGGCCATTCCCTAACAAGCCCAGCCTGTTCTATAGGGCCAAGCCATAAACCATAGAGCTCTGAACTTCCAGGGGAGAGTGGGGGCCTGGCCCCAGACCCCACCTTCTGTCTATGGTAGGAGGCTGCAGACAGTTTTTACACTTCAAGTTAATGAGGGTCAGGCAGGGGCGCCCACTGGCAGGACAGAATAAATGGGAGGAAGGGGAGGTGGAAGGGGGCAAGTGCTCTGGACCAAGGAGGAGGGCTGAACACTTAGTCATAAAAACGTCTGACAGATGTACACTCACACTCACACAGGTCAGCGTCATGCAGGCTTCCCACGTCCTGTAGTGGGCCAGCCTGGCATGGAGGCTAAGAAGAAGGGTCTTGGGCACAATGGCTTACAGAACTTAGGAGGATCCCTTACAGCCTGGGCTACCTATGAAGTTCCAGGCCAGCATTCCCAGCAGACATCTTCTGACCACTCCAAATGGTATACTGATGATGGAGAGGGATGGCTTACAGTGAGAGCGAGAGCCATCATGGACAGGATGGTGGAGTGTGGAGAAGAAACCTGCAGAGACGTCCCCAGAACAAAGGAAAACATCTGCCTTCTACACCCTTTCAGGGCATGGCAGAAATTCCCATACCATGTGATTTGGTCAGAAGCAACGGAGGACCATAAGTTGGGGACTGTGACATATCAAGGCTAGCACATCATCAGGCTTCTTAATTTTCTGTCCAAAGGAAAAGGGGTGTGGGGGAGTTTGGTTTCATCAGGCTGTGGGATCCGACTAGCTTAGAGAGACCAGCATCCTAAACATATATATGATGTAGCATATATATGTTCATGTGGTTGTGTATGAACGGGTATGAAGGCCAGAGACTGACATCTAATACATTCTTCCAGTGCTTCCCACCTTAATTTGGGGGGACAGTGTCTCTTCCTGAACCTGGAACTCAGCGATTGCCTAGACTGGCTGGCTGATGGGGTCCAGGGATCCCCTGGCTCTGCCTCCCTGTGGCATCCCTGAGTGCTGGGGTTACAGATGCTGAGGGCTGTGCCTGGCTTTTTATACTGGGGTCCAAACTTGGGACCCCATGTTTGTGTGACAAGCACTTTTTCTACCGAGCCGTCTCATCAGCACCTTCTTTGGGTTGGTTTAAATCCACTGTACATAGCACTAGATTTTAGACAGGCATGTGCGTGGACGCAAGTGCATTCTGTAGTTTGACCATCTTCTCCTCTACCTCCCCCCACTCTCCCTCTTCTCACCCTCAGCAGGTCCCATTGGTCGCCTTCGTCTCCCACACATTGTCACTCTGCTTTCACGTTATAGATGCACACGATTCTGTGTGTCCATATAAAATCCAGGAAGCACAAATGAGAGAAAACATACAGGAGTTATCATTCCAAGTCTGATTTCATTGGCTTACTCTGACTATCTCTGATTGCACCCATTTTTTTTCGTAAATGACATAATTTCATTCTTTATGACTAAATAAAAGTGCACTGTGAAAACATAGCACAGTTCCTTTATCCGTTCCTTTGTTGACACTTACAGTCCTAGCTCAGTTTCTGTTACTGTGATAAAATACCCTAATGAAAAGCAAGTTAGTGGAGAAATGGTTTATTTTTAGCTCACAGTTCCAGGTCACAGTCCATGACAGCAGGGAAGTGAAGGTGTCGAGAACTTGAAACAGTTACCCAGCCTGTTCTATAGAACATAACCACATTCACAGTCAGGAGCCAAGAGCAATGCACACCCCTTAGGGTTCAGCTAGCTTTCTCTACTCTTACACAGTCTAGGTCCCAGACCTAGGGAATGGCGCTGCCCACTTTCAGGCTGGGTCTTCCCACACCAACTGATGTAATTGATACTCTCTCCCACCAGACATACCCACAGGCCAACCTGGTCTAGACAATCCTTCACTGAGACTCTAGGTGAATCTCGATTGTGGCAAGTTGACGATTAGAACTAACCATCACACCTATATATGCTGGTAACATTAAAGGGATGTAATAAAATGTTAAACATAAAATTCAGAATAATGAAAGTAGAACTTGGATGGACCATCCTAGGGAACTCTAAAACACAGGGAATATTGTTATGGTATAGAAATACTATCTGACACAGAAACACAAAATGAGTGAAAGGGAACATTCTAATTCTTCAACTGCTGGTGTGGAAACTAGTGTTGGTTTTACTGCCAGCCTTTAAATCTTATACATTATAAATGTTCATAATCTATTCATTATGTTGTTGTTTGAGACAAGGGCTCACTTTGTAGCCCCAGGTGGCCTAGAACTCACTATGTAGACCAGGCTGACTTTAAACCCACAGAAATGCCTCTGCCTCTGCCTCTGCCTCCTGAGTGCTGGGATAAAAAGTGTGTGCCACCATGCCAGCCCACCCTGTTCAGTATTTAATAAAAGAGATTCCAGGGAAACAGACTAACTTGCTTGCTTGTTTGAGACATGGTCCCCCACGTAACCCAGACCGGCCTCAAACTCAAACCTTTCTGTCTCTGATACCAGAACTCTGGGGTTGCAGGTGGATGCCACTAGACCAGGCTTACTACCATGTGTTTTATATATGGGAAATTCTAGAATTAAGTGGCAGCAACAGTTCTTCTGGGTAATGGGATTAGTGGCTACTTCATACTCTGCCCTTTTCTAGCTGTTTTCTCAAATTTCTATAATGAACATATATTATTTTTGTAATACGACAAAAACCAATAAAAGCTATTTTTAAAAATAAAATAAATAGTCTCTCTTGCCCATCTGGAAAGAGTATGTTGTCCAAATCCCCAGTGAGGGTTAGAGTGGGCAGTGAAGAGTGTCAACTTCTAAAGCACTTCCCAGAGCCCAGGCTGGGTTCCAGGCAGCCAACCATGGGAAAGGAGACAGCCAAGGGGCTCTGTGCCCACGTCACCAGTCCAGCCGAGAGTGGATGAGGGCGTCCACATGGGTCCCAGCAAAGGCCAAGCAAAGCTGTAAGCTAGAGCCCAGAATCCTTCTCTGGCTTAACTGGTTACTTTGCAAATTGCTGTGACAAAATACCCCACAGAAGCATCTAAAGGGAAGGTTGACTTTAGCTCACTGTTCAAGGGGACAGTCCATGGGGGCGGGGGGGGGGGGGGTCATGGTAGCGGGAGCTTGAGGCAGCTGGTCACATGGTATTCACAGTCAGGAAGCAGAGAGATGAATGTTGGTGCTCAGCTCATCTTTCTCCTTGTTATTCAGTCTGAGACCCCAGTACATTGAATGATACTGTCCACACAGGGTGGGTCTTCCTACCTCCGTGAACCTGAACTGAATCTAGTTAACTCCCCACAGACTCCGCCAAAGATTTGTTTCCATGGTGATTCTAAATCCCATCAAGTTGACAATCAAGACCAACAGGTTACATTGGTCCAAAAGTTTAAGGTGAATTACACAAGAGACAGGGACCACAGCCCAAGCCTATTCCTTTTCTTGGGTCCGTTGCACAGGTTTTGCACGTGACCTCTACGGGGAATGCTCTCCCTAGATTTACATGGCTACCTCTCATTTCAGTCTCCCCCTGAACGGGGAGGGAAGTCATCTCAGAGAAAGGTTCACATTCCATTTTAAAATCTCACCTGACTTCATTTTTCTAGCCGTCACTTAATCAGTCTCCACGTGAAGTCCACATTCTCAGGCACTGTGATTGAAACCTTTTTTTTTTTTTTTTTTTTTTTTTTTAACCACGGGCAAGGCTTCCATGGTTAGCTCCCAGTCAGAACATGACAGCTACTCCAGAAACATCATCAAGTAAAGGCAAACGCTGCCTTTGTCATGAGGCCAGTGCTACCTCTGCACATTGGTCCCTGCCTGCCTCCTGCCTCCCACCCCTCCCCCCACCAGGGCTCTAGGAACGTTTGGGAGCCACAGTGTGAGATTGGTTGAGGCACAGGACGAGAGTTGGGTTCACCTTTCCTTAACAGCTCTATGACACCCCTGAGTTTAACATTTCTCATCTGAAAACTGGGGCTTAAAATAGCTATTTCAAAACCAGCTATGGAGGTACAAGCCTGTGATCTCAGCCCTTAGGAGGTGGAGACAGGAGGATCCAGAGGTCAAGGATGCCTTCAGCCACATAGTGAGTTTGGGGCTAACTTGGGCTAGAGATCTTGTCTCTGAAACAATGACTACCTGTTGCCAATGCCAATTAAGTAGCCGGTGTGCACAGTCCAGAACTGGCTTGGGGGTGGGGAGCAGGGCTCCTTCTAAGACCTTGCAGGGAGATTGGCCTCCAGCTTCAGCCTCACCCCCAAATGAAGCAGCTCTGGAGGTGGAGGAGGTTGGGTTTCCGGAAGCTCACTGGCCTCTTCTCTTTCCTGAGGTTGTCTACCTCACATGGACAGGAGAGGGGATACAAGATGGAGCAGGCCTCTACCCGGCTCTGGGACGAAGAGCTGCCACAGCAACCCACTGCACACACACTCCCCGGATCCCAGTCTCTCCTCCCCTCTCCCCTCCTCCCGTCCTCCATGTTTGGAGGTGTTCCTTGGGCCCAGTCTCATTCTTGGGGCAACCTGAGCTCTAGGGGATGAGGCCTAGGTTGCCTCCAAGACCCCCTGAGGTGCTGCCTCAACCCAAGGTGCTGCTTACAAGGCCTCCCCAGTGAGAACTTTACTCGGAGGAGTTTTGGCTCCACATAACCCCTGTGAAGGTCACCAAGGCCATTTCTTTCTCACTTTCCTTTCTCTGAGCTTCATTGTCTCTAATGATTACTCAAAACCCACCCACTCTCCACTCAACACACACACACACACACACACACACACACACACACATGCACACACACACACTGAAAACTGTTTCCACCAGTCTATCCACCCTTTCAGACTCAACCACTACCCACTCTCTCTGAACCAACCATACCCATTCTCTTCACATTGCTAGGTCTGGGCAGAAGTCATCTCTGTCCTCTGTTAGAGAGGGAGTGCAGCTGGCTAGACCAGGACAGGCATGAACACAACCCACAGAAAGGGGACCCACAAGGGCAGTCTGACCTCTGGGGGACATTCTTGAGCTAAGAGGTTCCCCCAGGCCTGTCTGTAAACTAAGACCTTGGTTTAGGAGGGTCTAAAGACAAACCAGGCCCTGCTCAGCAGAGTCCAGGGAGACCTCTGGGCAGCTCCACCAAGACAATATACTCCATCTGAGAGGCGGTGTTCTCCTCCCTGATGGGCGAGCATGTGAGCTGTGAGGCCTCACTGGGCCTGGGGCCCCTGGGCCTCCTTAGGGAGCCTCAGCCAGGACTTCTCTGTCTGTTCTGTCTCCTCCACTTCCACACTTCCCCCATGCCTCCAGGCCAGCTTGTGAGCTGACTGGGGACTAGGGAATGTCTGCCACTCTTTCCTGGATCTGGGACAACAGCAGGGGGATAAGGGGCAGATCCAGAAGGGTCCCCTGCCCTGGCCCATTTTCCAGGCCTAGCCACGTACTTCCTCGTCCCCTCATTTCAGTAGCTGGCAGAGAGTCGTAATTGAATTTGCAGCTGAACTGAGAACGAAGAAAGCAAGCACTTTACATGTCTGGGATTAATTTATCCCGGATGACGGCCACATCCATGCACTCTTTTCTGCCTGAGTTTCCAGCGTGTCTTCTGGCTGACAGTGAGAAACACACACACACACACACACACACACACACACACACAGGCATGCACACTCAGAGGGAAAGCTCCCTCTTGTGTGTGCCTGTGTCTGCCTATGGTCAGGTCTACAAAGACCGTGACCAGATATACTTGACCCCACAGGTGGGTCTGTCTACAGGATCTGCAGCACATTTGGGGTGCTCACAGAACGTTGTGAAACAAGGTCACACCTGGACTCACTGGTGGAGACAAGGGTGGGTAGTGGTCCAGGTTCAGATGTCAAGAGGTGCCCCCAGCTCCTTCCCTACATCTAGCACTTCTTGGTGTCCTCATCACCCTCAGAGTGGAGGAGCCCATCATCTTTCCAGTCTTCTTCAGCAACCTCTTTCAGCACCCAGAGGATCCCAGAGCTTCTCTGCGAAGGCAGGACAAGCACCTGTGACAGGCTCATCAGTGGAGTCCTCACAAACCCCAGGGAGGGCCGTCATTATTCCCAAGGTTGGAATGCTGTTTGGAGACCTGTCAACAGGACACAGAGCACTACGGATTCCAGATACCTTATCCTTAACCACCATACCCCAGAAGCTCTGTAACCTGGAATCTTGCAGCTGGTGATTCTCTGGCCCTGGAAGAAGTGTGCCACACTGCTCTGGCACTTGGGCCCCTGCAGTAGGGTACTCTCCCAAGTTGAACATCAGTGGGGATGCTCCCAAGCCAGCCAGCCTGTAGAGAAGGTGCTCTGAAGCCATCCACCTGCTAGTAGTGGTGCTCCCAAGCTGGCCATTCTCCAGTGAGGATGCTCCAAAGCCAGCAAGGCCCCTGTGGGAGTGCTCCTAAGCCATCTATCCCCAGTGGCAGCCCCTGAGCCAGCCAGCTGCATCTGCACTTCTGGAGAGGTCAAGAAGGTACTGTTCCTGGAGTTTTGGGCAGTGCTGTCCTGTCCTTTTCCCTTTGGGGCATCTTTAATTCCTCCTCCTCTTCTCTGAGGTTGGTCTGGTAGGGAGGACCAAGCAGGTCAGGGTGAGAATGATGTAGAAGGCATTTAGACTCACTACCCTTGTGTGTGTGAATGGTCTCACTATGTGCCTGTGAATGGTCCCACTGTGTGTACATGTTTGTGTCTGTTATTTATGGTTCCATTCTGTGTGTGCTTGTTTCCCCACACCCCCGTGTGTGTGTGTGTGTGTGTGTGTGTGTGTGTGTGTGTATGTGTGTATGTGTGTATGTGTGTGTGTGTGTGTGTAAAAATGGGCCCACTCCTGTGAATGATTTTCTTGTAGACTTTGGTCTTTTACCATTTGTTCTTGTTCAAGTTTGAAAACTGATCTTCCGAAAGTTCCCGGGACTATTTGCTGAACCAGCACAAAAGCAGTTTCCTGCCAAGGCCTGAACCAGGCAAGGCACAGGTGGGTCCAAGGCCAGCGTGAGGACAAGGGTTGGGTCAGCTCCTGCCCTCTCCTAGAGCAGAACATACCCCTCTAACACACACACACACACACACACACACACACACACGCACGCACGCATGCACGCACGCACGCATGCACGCACATGCACACGCGCGCACACACACACACACACACACACACACACACGCATACACATGCACACACACAAAGAAAGTGGAACCTTAGGGAAGCCCTGAGCCCACAGCCAGCTGGGTTAGGAAAACCGGATGCCAGGCCAGCCCAGCTGAGTGTGGGGCTTACACAGGGTGTGTCCTTGCTCTTCCTCCTTTTCTCACACATTTTGAGTGAGTGGAGAAGGCCGAGAGGAGCTGGCTCTGTCCACCAGGGGACGAGCGAGAGGCCTGAGCTCCGGCTGCAGGTGCTAGGCCTCTCTCCTGGAGCGCTGTCACTGTCCTTCTGCCTGTCTGCCTCCGTCTCTCACAACACATCAGTTTCTGCCCACATCTACCTCGTCCATCAGAGAGGAAGAGAAAGGGACGGAAGTGAGGCCAAACCCAGCAGCAGGTCGCAGGGAGGAGCTGGGGTGGGCACTGTTTCCCCAGAGCGTGGGTCAGGAAAGTCACTGTGTGTGTCGGTATCCTTCAGGGAGGAGGGGACTGGTGACCCGGGTGAACCCTCACAACACCCTGGCTGTCACCAGCTCCCGGGCAGGGGATACCCACCTGGCTCCTCTGGAAATCCCGTAATCCCACATTTATGAAACACGTGAAGAGAGGATTGAGACAAACTTGAGGTCCCCAGAGTTGGGGCATAAAGGGGAGGAGCAGAGCAGTCGCTCCGTGTGTCCAGCGCTTTCTTGGTCTGCTCACTTTCCTGTCTGCCCAGCCAGAACTGTCCACACCAGACCAGAAAAAAAAGCAGAAAACGATGTGGATTTCAATGTCTACCAGTGTGTGGGTGTGTGCATGTGCATGTGTTTGTTCGTGTCTGTGTGATGTGTGTTTTCATGGGCACATATTTGTGGGTACATGCTTAGGTATATGCATATACAGTGTTTTGTATGTGCCTTTTGTGTGTATTTGCATATACATGTTCGTATATGCATATATGTATTCATATGTATTTGTTTTCACATTTGCAAGGAGTATACCTATTTGTATGTTTATGTATATGCATGTATGGTGTTTTTGTGTGTTTGTATTTGTACTTGTGCATGTGTACTGATATTTGTATAAGACAAACATGTATGTACACATGATTTGTATTACATGGTTGTGCTAATGGATGTGCATGTGGGTTTGTGTATGTGTTTGTGTATATGTGTTTTGTGCATTTACATGTTTGTGTAGGTATGCATGTGTGCATGTGTGTAGAATCTCTCATGAAAATCTTTAAAAACAGCAGAGGCAGGAATATAAGAGGTCATACCTTTGACTGAACTGATTTTTAACAGGGAGATTTTTTTTTTTCTCCTCACTTTGCCACCGGAATGATCTCCAGTGTTGGAAACTGACAGGATTTTCAAACATAAGGTCCTTTTGAGTGGGTTCTGAGAGTCTGGCTGTTTAAGGGACTTTGCGGTCAGCCCTGAACAAAATCCCTTCAGTGAAAGAAGTAGAGGACTCAACTGAAGACAGAGATGTGACCCCAGCTCTGGAAACATGTTGGGGACTCTTGGACTGCAGCCATCTCAGTGCTGTGCTAAGGAGGTCAGGGCCAGGAGGGGCAGAGCAGCAGGGGCAGGGGGAGGTTAGTCTCACTCCCTCCTGAGGCAGTGAAGGAAGCCAGGGGCCAGGGGAGGCCAGGGGACAGGAGAGGCCAGGGGCCAGGGGAGGCCAGGGGACAGGGGAGGCCAGGGGACAGGGGAGGCCAGGGGACAGGGGAGGCCAGGGGACGGGAGAGGCCAGGGGACAGGGGAGGCCAGGGGACGGGAGAGGCCAGGGTACAGGAGAGGCCAGGGGACAGGAGAGGCCAGGGGACGGGAGAGGCCAGGGGACAGGGAGAAGAGGACTAGAGAATAAGGCAAAAGGCGGGGCTCTACACTTCATGGAGGCAGGAGGCTGGGCATGATAGTATGTGAGCCCTGACACTGGGCTGAGAAGTAGCCTGTTCGCAGGATACCGGAGCACCAGCATCAGCTCTGCTGAGTGTGGGTGTCTGGGAAGTCAGGGCTTTGGTACACTTCCATGTCCAGCCTCATGCCTGGGCAGCGGACGTAAGTGCAGAGTGAGAATCTTGGTCAGCACCATGCAGGTGAGTGAGGGGACCCACCATCACCCTCGGGGCATAAGGCACCTGTTCCGGCTTCCTTCCCATCACTGCGATAAAACATTCTGACTCAAAAGCAACTTAGAGGAGAAATGGGTTTATTTGCCTCACACTTTCAGGTCACAGTCCATCGTTGAGGGGACTTGAGCAGGAACTGAAACAGAAATCATAGGAGAATGCCACTTGCTGGCTCACACGCTGCTGGCTTATACTCAGCTAGTGTTCTTACGCAGCTGAGGACCACCTGCCCAGGGAGTGCTCATGTCCATGCTGGGCTGTGCCTCTTGTATCAACAGTCAAGACAATTCCCCACAGGCCAACCTGATAAAGACCGTTATTCAGCTGAGACTCTTCTGGGGAGATTCTAAGCTGCTTCAAGTCCACAGTTCATGCTAACTAGGACAACTTCAGCTCAGACAGAAGCTGGGCTAGACGGACTGGTAGAATCACTCTGGTCAAGGAAAGCCAGAGAGGTTGCCTGTGAGATCTGCAGTGGGAGATCAGAAGCCATAAAAGACCCTGGGGACACTCTAGATTCACAGGCAATCCAAGCCCAGAGAGAGGAGGAAGCTGTGGGTGCTGTGGAAGCTATGGACTGTTTACGAAGAGGCCGAGGAGCCCTGAGCTCTGAGAGCCAGGAAGGGTGGTAGAGGCTTGGGAAGGGTTAGGCAGTGCCTTTGCATGAATTAGGAAAAGGCACCACTTCCTGGAGGGTAAGTTATGCTACCAGGACACTACAGCAATGTATGGGTTTTATTGGAATAAAACACGTGGCTACATCTGGTGGGAAAGTACTGTAATAAATAATGTGTATAATATGAATTGGGAAGATGGCCAAGTGGGTAAAGTGCCCGCCACAGAAGCACAAGGATCCGAGTTCAGAGCCCGCAGCACCCACTTAAAAAACCAGGCATGGTTACGCATGTTGGTAATCCTCATGCTGGGGAAGCAAAAACAGGCAGGTCCCTGGAGCTCACTGGCTAGCCAGCATAGGCAACCAGTGAGCTCCAGGTTCAGTGAGAGACCCTGTCAAAAAAAGATAAGAGCGTGACTAACCTTTGGCTGTCACACACACACACACACACACACACACACACACACACACACACAGAGACACTCAACTCACACATAGAGCATGTGATGTTGTGGTACCCACACACGCCTTATTCGGGGTGGTGGAAGTTTAAACAGGTTTCGGGGAGTGAGTGGAGCTCAGCAGCCAGGAAACACAACCAATGGGGGGCTTGAGTTATAGGGAGTTTGTGATGCTGCATGCAGGGTATCTGGGCTAGAGTCAGACAGCTAAGGGCTTGGTTCCTTCCCCTCCATTCTGCCAGGCTCTGTGTGTCAGCTCCTTGGCCCGGTCCGGCTCAATCCCAGGACAACAGTCACTGATGCCATCACTCCATTTTCCCACAAGAGGAAGAGCAAGAAGATGACACGTCTCTTTGTGTGTTTTTATTTGGTAGAAAACCTTTCTAGAAATGCCCAAGGCTCCCTCACTTCCTCACCACCTTCCCTTGTCACAATGCCCCTTCCCAGAGCTGCCATTGCCAAGGACAGTGGCTTTACTTTGATCTGTCTGATCATAATAGGTGGAGAAGAGAGGACAAGGTAAGGCTATAGGGAAGAAGCTTTCTAGAACTTTCTATAAAGGTGGGGAGAGAGAGCCCAATACCTGATACCTAAATGCATTTGAATCCACTTGTCCAAAAGGGATTTGATAAACAGTCCCACTGTCTGCTGCAGATAAAACCAGACAGTACAGGGTGGCTTGGGACTTATCTGCCATCCCACAGTCCTGGAACCTCAGGCCATGCATGGGGATTGCACTGTGTGATCCTATTCATCCCTAAAGTTCAGGGGCAGGGACTGTACGGCCCAGCCTTTGTATGGAGCACCCTGCTCTCCCCACAGCAGCTCTGGGATCTGAACCGTATCCAGACCTTGCCACCGAGCAGGATGTGTGGAGAGAAAAGCAGCCTGGCTGGAAGCCTGTGCCTGAGCCTTCCTGTGTGGGGATTCCATTCCCGTGAAGGTCTGTCTTTGCAAACCTTTGCTTCTCCTTCCCTGCTCTTGACTCAGTACACCTGCCAGCCCGCACCTCCTTCTCCAAGTGCAGGGTTATGCCTATCTTATAAAACCTTGCTCCTTGCCTCGTACCAGCCCCCACTCCATGTACATTTCTTATCGGAATGAGTGAGTGAATTACCTTTAACTTCTGATTACTGGGCCAGCCTTCTGCAACAGCCTTCAGACACCAGCTGCTCAGCATCCTGTTGGCCTTTGTGACCTAAGGCCACTCTGAGACATGAATGAGCTCCCAGCCTCTGTCTCCAACAGGACAGTCCTCCACTGTGGTTACATACTTAAAGCTACTCTGATCCTACAGGACTCTCATCTCCCAGGAGAAAACTAGACTAGAATTATTTTTTTAAACACATGGTTCTGACCAAGGTCAGCCCACCTTTGCATCCACCCTCCTGTGTTCTCTTGTTGCCTCATATGAAGTTCAGTCTCCTTAGTATCCAAGGGTCTTTGCACTTGGCCTTGCCCTCCCTTCTTCTCTGGAACCACTTGAAGTTCTGTCCTGCTGACTAGCTGACTCCATGGGGCTCTAGGGCTCTCTCTCTCTCTCTGTTGTAAGGATTCTGTCCTTAATTACGTCATCAGCCTGCGATGGCGTCCCAGCCTAAAAAGCGGGTGGGCCCTCTGTGCGTCCCTCTCTTTCATTTCTGCTCCTTCCTTCTGTCTGTCCCCTCTCTCCCTCTCTCCCTCTCTCTCTCTCTCTCTCTCTCTCTCTCTCTCTCTCTCTCTCTCTCTCTCTCCCTCTCTTTTCCTCTCTCCCAATAAAGCTCTAAAAAGGTAACCATGGCCTATGACTCTCCTCCAGCACTGTCCTCCATCACGGGCGGTGGCCAGCCACGAGCAGCATGCTGTTTAACCAACATCTGTCAGACTCTCTGCCCTGCTGACTAGCTGACTCCATGGTGCTCTATGGCTCTCTTCATCTGTCAGTGCTTTGAACACCCTCCTGTTGGCCAGGACACAGTTCAGCCCTGTTCAAATGTTATCATTGTGCCCCCAAAGAAGGTCTCCCACCCTCCCAGTCCCAGAGCAGTGTGCCTCTCTGAAGCTCCTCCCCTTGAGAAGATGTTTCTTCAGCCTATAGGAGCCATATGCCACTCAGTGAGAACAGCCTTGGAGACCACCCTAGGCCTGCCACATGAAGCAATTCAATATCATACATGTTGGCCAGATATGTATTCCCTGGGCAACCATCCCACAACCCCACTCCCATGCTTGAGATTTGCTTAATGGCTTGTGTGGTCTCAGGAAGCAGCTTCAAGCCCAATTCTAGGAACAGGGTGAACTGTAAACAGAAACCAACCCAAGGGGTGCAGAGAAGAGAAAGATCACAAGACCCTAGGTGTGAAGCTGGATCAAGCCTTGCCTGAAGCCTGTCCTTTGGTATGTTTCATTTCTATGAAACCATTGAGTTCTTTTTGCTCATCTGAGTAGATTTTCTATTACTTATCATCCAGAATAGAAAAATAAATAGTGTTCACAGTAGCCCTCCAGACCCTTTCAAAGCAGTTGGGAGACCTGGGGAAAACATGGACTTACTTATTTACTGGATTTCTTTCCCTTTCCAAATTAACATTTTCTCTGTCGGCAGAAACCACCTCTGCTCCACCCTCCACTGTATCTCTGATTCTTCCTCCTCCATGCCTTCAGAAATCCTCAGGACATCCTAAGGGCAAAGCTCCCTAACCCATCCTGAGGTGAGCAACCTCCGCTTCCTCTCCTCTGGTTCCTCCAAAGGCTACCACCATCCCTCCCGCCACACAATGGTGGACACAGCATGGACCTAGCAAAGCCTCCTCACGAGATGGGACCTTCTCAAAGAGCTTGCAGCCCTGTCCCTGCTCTGCTTTCTGGGTGAGGTGTGTCCCTGGCTCTTGGGCTCAGGCAGCAAGCCTTCAGGGCCTGGCTGCCAGGTTCTCTTGGCTCAGCATGAAGCAAGAGTAACAGGGTACCAGCTCCATCATGTCAATCCGGTGGCGCCTCAGCCTGAATCCCACAGTCCTGGGAGGGTCAGAGGAGTGGGGGATAATAGAGGGGTGTAGGGGGAGGATCCCTCCAGGGCCCAGGGACCTGGGCCAGGGGAACCAGCTCATAGCAGGAAATAGGAGAAGCCTCCCGGTTGACAGGAAGAGACAGCCAGCGTTCCATGCCCTGAGGCAGAGGCCTCTCTTCTGAAGCCTTGGAGCAAAGCCTTCCAGCTCTGCGTTTTCTCAGTGCGGTCCTGCTGCTCCTGAGGATTAGTCTGGTTCCCGCAGGAAATTTCAGAACAACGCCAAGGCCAAGCTTCAGACCACAAGGAAAAGGTGTCTGAATCCAGGCAGATATTTTAAGCAGGGTGTGGAAGCGGAGAGGAGGGAGGAAGTGTGTGTGACGAGGTCAAAGTCAGAGGTCAGGCCACCCTCCCAGTCCGAGTCTCTTACCTGAACAAATGATAGCCTCCCCAGAAAGGTGGGGGTTCAAGCGGGGAGGGGGGAGGGGTTCTTCAGAAGGGAGGGGGCAGATGGTACTGGCCACTGGGCCGGATATCAAGCCTCAAGGCCTCCATCCCAGCTGCTTCCGCCTCCAAAATGCTGGCCCAGAACTGACAACACCCCACTGGCACCCTGGTCTCCGCAGACCCCTACCACCCACAGTCTCCCTCATTCAGGGACTGTAGACACACAGTAACACAGTCTGGGGATCTGTCTGCTTTATCCTGAGATAGTCAAGAGTTCATTCAAAAGAGAGTTGGGTTGGGGGAGAAAAGGATGATGAAAATAGGGTAATCCCAAGAACTCAGGGAGCATGTGCAAGACCACCAGGCCCCGGAGGAACGAAGGAGCAGCCAGTCCTGGGCCAGGAAGCAGCCTGTGCCCCCTTCTCCAGAGTAGACATCTTCAGCTAAAGGGCTTCACCAGCTTCATGGCAGCATAGTTCTAGGAGGAAGACAAGGATACAGACACGTGGTCAGCCCTTCAGGGAAAGCTCGGTGGGAGCTGTTCTCACTGGGGCTGAGGACAGCTGCAGGTGGGCATTTAGGCTCCTGGGTCTTCACTACTCGCCTGCAGCCTGCCTTGCCCACCCACCAGCCCACGACAGGCTCCACACTCTGCCCTTACGGCACTCTCATCCACCCAGCAAAGCTGACTCCGGCCATTTCCACCATTCCTAGCCCCCTACTCTCATACACGCAAAGGGGAGGCCCAGGGCTAACTCATCACCAAGTCACTATCCAGCAAGCCAGAGAGTGGGGTGTGGGTACCTAGGACAACCCATAACAGGGGCCAGCATCAGAGATGGGTCACCCTCCACAAAGCCCTTCCTGCTGCAGGCCTGACGGGAGCCTCTCCTCTCCACCACTCCTCCCAGACGCCATGAAAACACACAACACAACACGGGGCTCTTAATTGGGACAGTATGTTCTCCAGCGCCGGCCTGGAAAGCCAACCCTGGAAACAAAGCCGGCCCTCCTTCCCCGCCAAATCGCTTCTGCTGCCCCAATCTGGCCCCGCTCCCAGCAGGCTCAGAGGGGCCAGAGGAGTCAGAAGTCCCCCCTCACCCCTCCTAGGGGACTCTCCAAGACTGTGGGGGTGGTCTGACAAGATGGGTGCCCTGCACTGGCTAGAACAGGCCCTCTGCCCTACCTGGCTGAAAGCAGGTAAGCTGACACGCCCAGCCTTCATGAAAGAGGCCAGGTGACTGGGGACTTGGATAGACAGAGATGGGATTGTGGGCTGTAGCCAGGCCTGCACACAGAAGGTATATATCCTGATCCTGCTGGCTCCCCCGAAGCCTGAAGCCCTGGCCTGAATCCACCTGTGTTCCACATGCTGCTCCAGGAGGTCAGTACATAAAGAAGACGCTCAGGGAAATGAAAGGAGTGTAACTTAGCTACTGGAGCCCAGGCACCAGAGGAGACTCTCTGCTCAGAGTCCCCAGAAGTGTTCC
Source organism: Peromyscus eremicus (assembly GCF_949786415.1). Lineage (NCBI taxonomy): Eukaryota > Metazoa > Chordata > Mammalia > Rodentia > Cricetidae > Peromyscus > Peromyscus eremicus. The sequence continues at coordinate 97,291,030 of NC_081418.1, forward strand.
TCAGCTGTCTTCAAGAGCCAGGAGCAAGAAGACCTCCAGGCTAGATGGGACTGGCCTTTCTTCCAGCCACAGCTCTGAGACCTAAGCCAGCCACTCATGGGCCTCACAGGGCTGGGCCCAGCTGGGCAGGGTAGGTACCAAAATAACCATGGTGATGGCACTTGGGGCAGGCACTTGCTCTCCAGGCCCTTAAGTAAGAGACTCAGCTTAACACGCAGCAGCTCGAAAAGACAAACAAACCCGACCTGTGCCCATCAGAAACTTGGGCCTCACACAGTCCAGCCCCTTCCACACACAAGGTCACACACACAGAGGCTGGTGGGAAGTCGGTGGAACCCATGTTCCTAAGTTCAAGAACAATGCTCCATCTCCTACAACAGAGGGTTACTCCTTCCTTCCTGTGCCAGAGGGCAGCGTCCTGCTGAGCCAGCCCAGAACTCTGCATCCCAGGAGTTTCCCAGCAACACCGAAGCGGATGCTGCCTGGACCATAGCTGGAGAAGCAGAGTAGACACCAGCTCTGCCTTCTAACTCACGGCCGTAATCATCAGTGTCCTAACTACTGCCTAGGGCATCTGCCTCACAGCTTCTCCCTTGTGGCCCCCAGGCCCTCCCCTCCTGGACATACACACCTACTTCCTCAAGCCACCCCATTCTCTGAGTAGAAGCCGACCATACCAAGTGAGAGAATGTGACTTGAGTCAGGCCAGAAGAGGGGGCTAGACCTCTACCTCACGTCCCCAGCCCTAGCTGGCCCAACTGCCAGACACCGATTCCGGGTCACCTTTGGTGGCAGCTCAGCCCACCCAGAGGAGACCTGACTTGGACACTGTATTTGTTGTCTGACTTTCCTTGAAGTGTCCCCTTAAATGGCACGAACTTCGACCCTCACAGCCTGGACCCACCCAGGACCTCAGTCAGTTTGGCCAGTCCTGCTCAGTCCAGCAAGTATTTCAATAGGAGGTGGAGGACAGAGGCTTGCCCCACACCACCACAGGCAGAGCCAGGGAGCTAAGGACCAAGCAGCCCTGGATGGTATGGCCATGGTGGCCCTGGTATCTCTTGGTCAGATGCCAGTTGATTCCTACCAGATGAAAGGGACCCCAAGTGTGTACCCTGCCATTGAGGGACTCCAGATGCAGTCCCTGCTTGTTCCTACTTTCTCCAAGCCCCCACTCTATCAAGGTCCTCAGAGGACCTAGCAAGTGCTGTCCTCTGTTCCACCACCTCATACTTTCCCTTCCCCATGCAGCTCCACCCCACCCTTCAACAGGCTCCCCTGCCACCCTAGGTCCAAGCCTCCTGTTGTGTGAATTTCCCCCAAACTGATCTTGTTAAAGCTCAGGAAGCAAACAAAACTTACAAGTCCCAGGATGCTCCTGAAACTTACAAGATTCACAAGTCCCTCCCCCAAGGCTATTCCAGTATTACACAGTGCTAGGAAGAAGAGACTCTCCAGCTAGTGGAGCTTCCTGTGCAAGTCATGCATGCAGGTAGCTCCAGGAATGCATCTTCTGAGTGTTCCCAGCCATGCTGGGGTAGGCTTTTCAGTGGTGTAACTGCCTCTGAGTCTCACATGCTGGAGTAACTGCAATCAACTCATTGGCTCACCAGGCTAGCCACTTATTCACATGTCTCCAGGAAGTCACACAACCCCTCCCCGCCTGCCTGTCCCTTGATAGCCATTCTTAGGCACTTGCTCAATGAGTAAGGATTCCCCAGGGACAAGGCTTTATCTCCCTCCTACCAGTTAGGGGACACCGAGACCTGGGGTTCTACCTCCTCATTGGAGCAGGTCACTGGTTGCCACCAGACTCTGGGAACACATGGAAAACAAGGGACTCCCCCAAGGCAGCATCTCCCACATCAGGCCTGCTCACCGGGAAGGCGTAGACGAAGATGCCCAGGAAGAGCAGGAGGATAAAAAGGATGATGAAGAGGATGATGGCACACCGGAAGCGTCGCCACAAGATGAACTTCATGGTCTTGTACGGAGAGGTAAACCACAGGAAAGAGGTGTCAGGGCGCCTGGAGGTGAGATCCCAGGGGTCAGCAGAGCTCCTCTGCCGGACTGTTTCCTTCAGACTCTGCTCTCAGCTGGGACAGTGGGTCAAACAGCCTGGCTATGGGAGAGGCGCACCCTGCCTCCATGGCCTCTGCCCCTCCTCCCAGAGCCTCTGCTGAGGTGATGCTTGCCTGTGCCACCTGTGTTCTTGGTGCTGCTGAGCCCCATCTTCAGGACCCCTTGCTTATGGCCCTCTTCCCTTCTAAACCCGTACTCAGCCACAGATCGCTCCCAATCATGTGATCTGTGGCTAAGCTTCCAGGATGCCTTGTTTGGTGAGTGAGGGTACACTGGCCCCCAGATAAGCCAGGCTGGCTGCCTCTGGGGACCTGGCTGGGCTGGACATTGGGAGGATGGAGAAGCCATAAAAGCCCATTGCACTCACCCACTCCCAACAAAGAGCTGCAAACCCCACCCCTCGATCAGTAAAACAACTCAAAGAACACAGAGAGCTTTGTGTCTCACTCTCGGCCTTTGTAACATCTGCTGGCTAGCTCTGGGTCTTGGGACTTCCTCCTTTGTCCATCGGATCCCAGCATGCTGGGGTAAAGGTGCCTCTCCCTGCTCTCTAACCCCACAGCTTGGGGACAGCACTGTGATAAAGTGAGCCACCTACACTCCCTTTCAAGAACACCATGGTGAGTGGTGTCAAAAACAGAACTGAGTCCCAAAAGCGTCATCAGCAACTGCCCAGGAGGCTGGAGGACTTCAGCTGTCCCTCTCCCATTTTGTTTTAAGCTGGAATGACCTCATTTAACTTTGGTGAGCTGAGTCTCATCTATGAAATGGAGGCAACTACCCAGCAGGGGAGATTCCAGGACACTGGACTCTAATATAGTATGTTTGACACAAACCCACAGGGAACAGCTTCTTTGGGTGCCTGTTTCTTTTTGCTTTATTTGTTTTTGTGTTTTGGATTTTGAGACAGTGTCTTGCTATGTAGGCCAGGTTGGCCTGGAACTCACTATCCTCCTGCCTCAGTCTCTCAACTACCAGGATAACAGGCCTGGCCCTTCTGCCTGGCTTTGTACCTGCTTCATGAATTAGTTGAAGAGCCCAGTGTTCGATAGGGCTGTGTCCATGGCCTGCATCTCTCTAAACCATGGTAAAGCTATGTACCTGGTGCTTCCCAGATGGCACTGGCCTGCATCCTGAGACAAGTGACTGACCTTGGATCCTCTAGCTTCGGATTCATGTTAGGTTCATCCCGACCCTGGCCAGCGGGCCGTTCCTCATGTTCACTCTCTGCAACGATCTCCAAGGTCATTTCCAGCTTGCCCTGTGAACACCAATGGAACCTTATTGGCACCTCTGGACAGTGCAGAGCCAGCCCATGACAAACAGAAGGACTACATTGTCATTTTTATTTTTTAAAATACAAGGTTGCGGGGCTAGGGTCGTGGTTTAGCAGTGCTTACTGCTCAATTTCCAGCTCACAGAGAGATGGCGATTCACAACCACCGTACCCTCTTCTGACACCTACTGGACCCTGTACACCTATGGTACACATACATACATCAGGCACAAACAAACACAGACACATCAAATAAAATAAGCACATCATAGTTAGTGTCAGTTACCTACTCCACACAAAATGGAGTCAAATGAGAAGAGACTACTCTCAGCTGAGGAACTGTCTAGAAAACATTGGCCTTCGGGCATGTCTGTGGAGTATTTTCTTAATTGTCGATTGATGTGAGTGATGCTGTCCCTGGGCAGGTGGTCCTGGGCTGTATAAGAAAAGGTAGCTGAGCAGGTCAAAAGAGGCAAGCCAGTAAGCAGCACTCCTCCATGGCCTCCACTTCAGCTCCTGTCTCCAGGTTCTTATCTTAAATTCTACAGTAATGGACAATGGGACAATGACCTGTAAGTCAAATAAACAAACCTTTTCCTCCTCAAGCTGAATTTGTTCATGGTGTTTTATCACAGTAACAGAAAAGCAAACTATGGCTATATATATATAGATAGATAGATATAGATATAGATAGATAGATAAATATAGATATAGATATAGATATATAGATATATAGATATCAAAGCATTGGGTTGTTCTAATCACAAAAGCGTTCAGAAATTAAAGAACTATATAAAGAAAGGGCAGTCACCCCACTTACTCGATGTGGAGACAGGTATTCCCCGCATTCTTTTTTACCATTTTAACCTTTGTGTTACTTTATCTTATTTTATTGGTTTATTTTTAATTGTGTGTGTTTTAATTAAATGGGTGACTGAGAAGGCCAGAAGAGGGTACTGGATCCCCTTGAGCTGGAGTTACAGATAATTGTGAGCCAACCAATGTGGGTGCTGGGAACTGAACTAGGGTTTTCTAGAGTAAGACTGAGCCATCCCTCCAGGCCCCTGTCCCAACATTCTCACTCACTAGAGCTGCAAGTGTAGGAGGCACGGCACTGTGTGTGCAGCTCTGTAGCTTTTGCCCTTGCAGAGACATTTCTCCATATAATTATACATCATTTAAAGTTTGGTTCCTAATGATTGTAAAGCACCCTATGGTTGGTTGACCATAATTTATTTAATACTACTTATTTTGGCTCATTTTATGTTTTTTTTCAATTATTTGAAAAGAATAAATAACAGTACAACAAACATCCCAGAACCTAAATTTTTATTTTTATCCAGTTATTTTTTGAGATGGGAGTTTAGCCGTGGGATGGCAAAGTCCAAGGGTATAGACATTGTTAATCCTACGTTGTGTGGTGCCCAATTGCTTCCCCACAGAGTGAAACAAACCATGCCTTCCCCGGCAGAAGGAACTGAGGTCTGTCTCCCAAAACTTTACCAATGTGAATGTTTCTGGTTTGTTTGTTTTGTTAACCTAATTTAATAGACCAAAAAGCATCTTTTAAAATAGTTCTTTAGTTACTAGGAAATAACTCTCTTCTCGTGTGTAATGAGTGTCTATGCTGTGAATTAGCTCTGCATTTAGCTTGCTTCCTTTCCCTCTGGGATGTGTCCCTTATTGGTTATCACAAGTCTTTGTACAAGGACATTTTCCTTCAAAGGCCACTTGAGGGCTGGCCAACTACTCTCTCTAAAGAACCAGTCAGAGCTTAACTTCCTCCCTGGTGCTGCTTTGGACTCCAGGGGAGGACTGTTCACCCCAGTCCTCTAGTCACCCCTCCCCCACCCACCAGAGCAGACCCCTGTCAGGCAAGAATGATCCTTGAGTGGGTCCTGCACCAACAGAAGAGGCATGGCCTCTGTCCATCCAACAGGAAGCCCCATTCAGAAACATTCGGAACCAATCTCTATAAGGCCATTTGTCCAATTCAGCAGGTCTCCCCTGCATCAGGAGCCTTGAGAGAGGAAGGCTGGAATAGGAAGGGGGAGAAACCCTTAGAAAATAGAGGAGACAGAGAGGAGGGCTCAGTCAATAAAGCGCTTGTCCTGCAAGAGTTAGGACCTGAGCTAGATCCCCAGAACCCACACGGACCCCCAGGCATGGTGATGTGCTTGAAATTCCAGGATTTGGGGAGCAGAGACAGGCTGTTTCCTGGGGCATGCTGGCCAGACAGCCTAGCCTAATGAATGAGCCAGAAGCCAACGAGAACTCCTGTCTTCGAAATCAATCCTGGCACCTGAGGATTAGCACCAGAGATTGACCTTTGGCCACCTCCCCCGGCCCAAACCTGTCCATTCACATACACACAAGCATGCACATCTACACACAGAGAGAAGAAGGGGGAACAGTGTGTGCCGGTGTCCCTGGGTTCCATGGGAGAGACAGCCCATGCCCTCCACCGCACTAGAGAGAATGGACTCACCGCCAGCATCTTCTTCTCACCCTCCTCTGTCACGCAAGGCCACCATCCTTTCACTGTCTTCTGCTCAAAAAGGGACACGAACCATTCAGGGTGGAAGGTGTCATCCAGCTGGTCCAAGGAGCACTTCTCAGCCGTCTTGGCTGGCTTGGGCATGCGGTTGAGATCCAGTTGCAGGGAGCCTGTGGCAGAGGGATGCTCTTAGTGGATGTAGCAATCGCTGTCTATTCAGGACCACTCTGGGTGGGCACATTCAGGAGCCCATTGTCACCTCCTCAGCTTGTCCAAGGGGTTAGCTCCACCAGCTCCCCAGCTCTTGTCCATTTCCTCTTCCCTCGACACAGCCTCCCATCATCCATTCATTCAGGCATGAGTATGTAATCTACCCATTCTGTTTCCTCACCTCACCCTGAGCACAGATGCCCACTTCTGCAGTATATCTAATCGTACAAGCCCTTCACACACCCATGGCCTCCACACACTCATCCATTCGTTTGCTTAAAATGATTTTTATCATGGTAAAATATATACATAGATATATACACACATATATATGTATATATAATATATTATATATATATATATACATCCATATAGTGTAGGTGTGTGTGTGTGTGTGTGTGTGTGTGTGTGTGTGTATGTTTGTGTGTGTATATGTGTGCTGGTTAGGTTTGTTTATTCCACTTGACACAAGCGAGGATCATCTGGGAAGAGGGAACCTTGCCTGAAAAAATACCTCCATTAGAAAACACCTGTTGCCATTTTCTTGATTAATGATTGATGTGGGAAGGCCCAGCCCACTCTAGGCAGTGCCACCCCTAGGCAGGTGGTCTTGAGTTGTATAAGAAAGCATGCTGAACAAGCCATGGGGAGCAAGCAAGTAAGCAGCATTCCTCCATGGTTTCTGCTCTTGTTCCATGTCTCCAGGTTCCTTCATGCCTTAATTTCCTATTTTGGCTTCCCTTGATGATGGACTGTAACCCATAAACCAAGCAAACATTTTCCTCTTCCACTTGTTTTTTTTTTTTTTTCTTTTTTTTTTTTCCACTTGTTTTTGGTCGTGATGTTTATCACAGCAATTAGAAAGCAAACTAGGACAGGGTGTGTGGGTGAGTACACAGAGGTATGGGGATGTGCATGTGAGTGTGCATTTATGTAGAAGCCAACGGTTGATATTGGGTGTTGTGGTGGTTTGAAAAAAAATGGTCTCCATAGACTCAGGAAGTGGCACTATTAGGAGGTGTGGCCTTATTAGAGTAGGTGTGGCCTTGTTGGAGGAAGTGTGTCACTAGGCTTTGAGGGCTCAGATGTTCAAGCCAGGCCAGTGGCTGCCTGCCAATCAGGATGTAGATCTCTCAGATACCTCTCCAGCACCATGTCTGCCTGCATGCTGCCTTGCTTCCTGCCATGGCAATAATGAACTAACCCTCTGAAACTGTAAGCCAGCCCCAATTAAATGTTTTTCTTTATAAGAGTTGCCGTGATCATGGTGTCTCTTCACAGCAATAGAAGCCCTAACTAAGACAGATGTCTTCCCTAGTCACTCTCCACCTCATTTTCTGAGACAGCACCTCTCACTGAACCTGGAGCTCAAAGATCAGTTGACTGGTCAGTGAGCCTGTCTCCACCTCCTCAGCACTGGGATTATAGACACAAGCTGACACACTTGTTTCTTTACGGGTGCTGGGGTCCAAACTCAAATCCTCATCCTTCTGCATGGAAAACATTTTACCCACAGAGCCATCTGCCAACCCCCACTAATTCCAACTCAGTGGCATTAGATAGCATCGTGATGTTACACAGCTGTCTCCACTATTTCCAGAAAGTTCTCATCCTCAAAGAGGAACTGTCTGCTAAGCAGTAACTAACTCTCTTGTCCCCTCAGCCCTGGATACCAGTGTTATCTTGTCTGTGTGGACATGACTCTTATAGTTACAAACATCTGCCCTTAGGTGTCTGATTTATTTCATTGAGCAAAATGTTTTCAGTCTGTCCATATCCCTGTATGTCAATATGTCTTTTACAGTTGAATCATATTGCCGTAGGGAGACAATACATTTTATTTATCCAATCATCTGTTGGTGGACATGAATCATCTTCCTCCCATGATGCCTACAGACTTCTGATGGCATACATGGGCCAAGTTCTCTGTTTCTCTTTTGAGACATAAAATATGTGATTAGGAAATGCAGTCTAGGGTGGAGAAGAGAAATCTGAGGTACCCAAAGGCAGTATTTGTTAATGGTTTAAGTTTCATTTAAAAAAAAACCTGTTTACCACTTTGAATGTTGTTTATTTTCTCAGGAAAAATGAAATTTTCTTTTGAAATAAACTTTCCAAAGCCTCCTTCATAAAGGATAGACTGATGCCAAAATATCTGTTTTTTAAAAAAGATTTCATGCAAAATTTAAAGGCAGGGTCCAGAGAGATGGCTCAGTGGGTAAGAACATGTATAGGACCCTCCCAGCTTCCATGCTGGACAGCTCACAACCACCTGTAATTCTAGTTCTAGCAGAAGCACATGCCTCTAAACTCCACTGGCATCTGCATTCATGTGTAGAAACATACACACAGACACATATTAAGAATTAAATAAAAATAAAAATGGTAGAAATTATTTGTAATGTATCCTTAATATATAAAAATCTCTGAACATTACAAATAATTAAAAAATGAACATTCCAAAACCACGAAAAAGAATCACCAATAGTATAACAATAGATATATTTTAAAGTTCTACCTCAAAAACAACAAATACAAATGAGAAATAAAATAGCATGTTAGGAATTATTTTTAAAAAAAATAATAGCAAAAGCCAGTGTTTAGGCGCAGTGGTGCCCTTGTTCATACAGAGCACAGGGGAAACCTTCCTGAGCAGCAGCTGAACAAAGTGTTTCAATCTGTGAAAATGTGCAAAGACTTAAGAGATCTTTTGCCTGGAGTGAGAAACTGTGAACAATGAGTTCAAAGATGGATACTGAGGGTGGGAACCACTCACACTGGAGAACCTGAAGATAGCCAACATCCCCCAAGAGATACAGCCAATCAAAACAGGGTACATCTGCCTGATGGAATGCCAGGCAGACATCTGTGTGGTAATGCAGATGTCTACGTAGACAGACACCTACTACGGTCAGGAGAGGACAAGCCCATTCACACACACAGGGAGATATTCAAGTATACACATCATACATGTGTATATGTATAAAATGTGGATATGATGCAAAAGTGTTCATTTATATTCATATATGCCAGGCTATCTCTAAATGATGAAATAGGGAAAAAATACATTGTTTAGTTCTATTTTTCTATAAGAATCCTGCATAGAACAGATAAAATAACAAGATTCAAACTTAGAGTCATCATTTTTACACCCCACTATTACAATGAACTCCCCAAAATAGCCCCATCCCATGTGTCACAGCTGGCCCTGGAGTGACAGGGGAGAGGAGGTGGGCAGGAAAACCAGCACACAGGCAGGCAGGCATGCCCATCAGGACCTAGAGCTATGCAAAAACACACTCCTCTCTGACTTCTGTAGACAAGGGCCACCCAGGAGGGCATCTGTGACCTGTCCAGAGCCCCCTTGCTGCCAGATGATGGGGCAGAACTTGAAACCAGGGATCCTGACCTCCCAGGCTGCCTTTGTTATGATTTTACTATTTGTTTTCAACAGTGGTAAAATTCACACAACACAAAATACACCACTCTAGGGGCTGGAGATGCCCAGCAGTTAAGAGCACTTGCTGCCCTTGCAGAGGACCCAGGTTTGATACCCAGCTCCCACAAGATGGATCACAACCATCTGTAACTCCAGTTACAGGGAATCTTGCTGTGGGATGGTCTGCGCCTCCTCCTCAGTTTTAAGCAGTCATGTACCCAGAAAAAAAACACGCCTCTATCAGGCCAGATACCCCAAGGTCACTGGCGGAGCGAATTCTCACAACAGGATCTGATGCCCTCTTCTGGCCTCTGTGGGCACTGGTAATGGACATGGTGCACATACATGATTGCAGACCAAATACTCATATGTATAAAGTAAAAACAAATCTTGAATTTCTAAAAAAATCCACCACTCTGAGCATGTTCAAATCTATGGTCAGGAGTTGTGCTATCATAGACCTCCACCTAATTCCAAATATTTCCAGCACCTAGAAAGAAACCTGTCTTTTTGCCTACCAGACACTGGCTCCCCACGCTTCCCGTTAGTCTACTCTTTCCTGCTTTGGATGTGTGTGTGTGTGTGTGTGTGTGTGTGTGTGTGTGTGTGTGTGTGTACATGTTTGTACAGACGTACATTTGTGTGTACATGTACCTGTGCCTTTAAAGGCCAGAAATCAACCTCAGATGTTGTTCCTCAGGGGCTATCCACCTTGTTTTCTGAGACAAGGTCTTTCACTAGCCTGGAGCTGGCCAAGTAGACTACATTGAGTCCCTAATGAGTATCAAGAATCTGCCTATCTCTACCTCCCCAGCTCTGAGATCACAAGTAAGTGCCGCCACATCTGGCTTTAAAAAAAAAAACACCAAAAACACGTAAGTTTTGGGCTTAAAGCCAAGTGCTCAGGCTTGCACACCAAGCACTTTGCTGACAGAATCGCCTCCCTGGCCTTCTTCCCCTCTTTAGATCTGCTGGGTGTGGGCTAGATGTGGAATTATGTAGTACTTGTCTCTCCTCCTCTGCCACTTAGCATGTTTTCAAGGTCCCCCAAATGGAGTCGGGAGCAGTACCTCTTTTCTTTGTGTAAATGAACAATGTACAGGTATGGACAGACCACGTTTCATCATTTTCCTACTTTCGGTAGCACTGTTACTAACCTGTTTCTCTCCCAGCACCCCCTGCTGGCCCCATACCACTCCCCCTTGTCTTCATGCCTACCCTTCGGCCCAGCTCCCCATGCCTCAGCTTGGCTTCTCAGGCTGGCCAACCACAGCCCTGTTCATCAGGAGAGTCTCTGAGTCACAAAGATAAGCAGTGACCTGGTCCTCACAATGTCTGGCCTCTGCACTGCTAAACGGTCAGAAGAGAGGCCAGGCAGCTGCGATGACCAGCGTACCCCTGCACCGGCTTCTGCCCACGCCCCTGCTCTTCCTCATGAGTTCCACTATCTAACACAGCTCAAGGATCACCTCTGCTAAGGACCCACTCCAAAGCCACCCTGATCTGACAGTGTTCTGTGTTACATACTGCACTGAAGCTGGAGACTCACTGACCCTGAACTTCTTGAGGGAAGCTAGAAGGATAGAAATGAGACTTACCCAGAAAGTCATCAAAAGAGAACTTGTCATTGTCCCAAATCTGGAAGACCACACGTGCTGGGATCTTGCTCTCTGTCTTGTCAAGTCTCCAGAAGGCATCCTGACCCAGAGTAGGATTAAGGAAGCAAGGTTAGAAAAGTTTATCCACAGCCACAAACAGGGAAGCTCTGCTAGCCTGGGAGGCTACAGGGTACAGGCTGGAGCAGTGTATCCCTGAGGGTCATGTCCAAGCCAGGTCCTAGCAGAAAGACTAGGAAGGGCCTGACCATGGTCAGGGGTGTGATAGCTGGTTTTTAATGTCAACTTGCCACAACTTAGAATCACCTGAAATAAGAGTCTCAGTTGAGGAACTGTCTAGATGATGTCGGCCTGAGGCATGTCTGTGGGGAATTGTCTTAATTGTTAATTGATATAGGAAGGATCTGGCTTATTGTGGGTGGCACCATTCCCTAGGCTGGGTCCTCAACTGTCTTCCATCATTCTAAGAAGGAGATGCAAACTTTCAGCTGAGAAACTCAAAGCACATAGAGTGTCCAAGGACACAGAATAGGGAGTGGCAAGCTGGGATTCAAACCCAGGCAGTCAGGTTCCAGGGTCCTGCTCTCAGCCCTAAACTGGGCTTTGCATATGTGGTCTCTGGAACGTGTGGGCTGGCAGAGAGCATCAGAGTGTACCCCCAGCTATTGTTGAGAGGAAGCAAAGCACACTGCTGTAAGTAGCTGGCAATGAAGCAGGTCCCCAGATCCTCCTTCCTACTCCTCTAGCTCACCCCCACCTCCAGGGCCCACCAAGAAGTTTCCCCTTCCTGCTAGAAGAGGACACTTGGCCTCATGGCTTCTCTCCCATAGCCCACAGGTCAGTTCCTTCCGGAACCAGGCATCTGAGAGATGTGGGAGTGAGTTGGCCAATGGGTCTAAGCATTCTCCACCTGGAGGACTGTCACTGGGCTTCTCTGTTCACTGTGGAACAACCTGAGCAGGTAGCACGTATAAGAAACATCCTGTGGGGCCAACCTAAGACCTGGCCCCACATCTCCTGGTACGAGCTGGGGAATTAGATCAGGTTAGCCCAGGTAACCACAAGAGTGTCTGGCCCCAGATGCCATGGAGATGGTTAATCTTCTATGTCAACTTGACAGTATTTAGAATAACCTAGGAGACACACATAGAGCTGTGTCTGTGAGGGTGTTTCCAGGAAGGTTTAACAGGGGAAACATCCTCCCTGCAGGAGGCATCGTCTCAGGGGCTGGGTTCCCAGAATGAATAGAAAGGGGGAGAGGAGGAGGACAGCTAAGTACTAGCCGCCTCCCGCCCTTGCTTCCAGTTCTGTGGAGAAGTCACTGCACATTCCCCACACTACGCCTTCCATGATGGACTGTCTCTCTTTAAACCATCAGCCCAAATAAACATTTCATCCCTTACATTTCTATCAGAGACAGTGTTACAGCAACAGCAACAAGTAGCTGACGAGCCCACCAAACCTGCCACGAACATCCCAGCCTTCATAGTCACACACACACACACACACACACACACACACACACACACACACACACCTCACCAAGCTTCCTAAGGGAAGACCGTGGCCACTGTCCACAAAAAGTGGCCATTACGCACAGCGCCATAGCCTGGGCTGCGGCCTGCATTGAAGGAAAGCAGACCAAGGCTGGCCCCAGCCACCCCTCTCTGTCTCTGCCTCCTGCTTGGCTGCCTGGCCCAGCCTCCTGCAGGTGCCTGCTTCCTCTAGCCAGCTTTTACAGCCAGCTCCAGGCTGCCTGCAGGGCTGCCAGCAACCTCCATTCCTCAGCAGGCTGGTTTACGGGCTCAGTAATGAGCCCGAGGTTCAAACAGCCCCTGGTGGGAGCAGCTGGTCAGGGGCTCAGCCTGGGGAACGAGCCCCCCCAGGTCCCAGGCGCTCATTATGCTCCCGGCCTGGGCCCTTTTACTGGCTGTTTATTTGCAGGGTGGGGTCCTGCCTGCACGGCAGACCCCGGTGGGTGTGCTGGACTCCAGGTGGGGAAGAAGGCTGAACAACCAGCGGTGGTTCAAAAAAGTGGGATGAAAGGAGACCTTGTGTTTTATGACAGTCTCGTCTGGTTAATGGGGTCCCTGGAGGGCCTGCCCGCCTGCCAGGGGCCCCAAAGCTCATGGCAGAGGGCTGCTTCTGCAGCCAGAACCTGGGAGCCCACAGCCTTTGCAGCCCCCGCCCTCACCCCCCCCCATCCTGTCTTCAGACCAGCTAATCAGTGCCCCACTGTGGGCAAGCTCCACCTGCCTCTCAGGATCCAGCCCTAGAAGTGTCTCCTAGCCCTGCTGCCCTCCTGGCCATTTCTACTTGATCTGTCTCTCCTGTCTCTGTCAGCCATTCTCTGCGTGGGGACTCGTCTCCTCCTCCTCCTCCTCCCTAGACGTGTGTTGCCTCACTCCTGGGCACCTTCCTCCTCTGCATCCCACTCCCTTTGTGGGCCCTTCCTTCTTCCATCAGGCCAATGACACTCTTTCCCTGTGGCCTAAACAAGCCATTCTGTTTGGACTCCCTTTGTGAGTCCGCCAGCTTGCCTTTCTTACCAGGGCCTTCAACAGAAACAAAACACCATGGGTGCCAGAGCAGGGCCAGCCTGGCTGTTAGCCAGCCCCTGCGACTGGTCCTCAGAACTGACAGGTGACAACTCCCCGCTACCAACCTGCAGGCCCTCACCCCATCCCTCCGCCACTCCCTCCTTACGCGGCCGCATGTGCCTGCCTGGGTGCATGTCTCTCGTCATCATTACAGCTACTCCCCATTTTTCCATCCATCTCAAATCACTTGTCCTAGTGCCAAATTCTCTTCTTACTTCACTGAAGGAAACAGGAAGCCCTTGCTCCAGACATGCCTGGCCACATCCCCCCCAATGTGGTAAAAAAAGGCTGTGGCCCCTCCCATTCTAGCAACCCATGTGCATCTCTGCCTCAATTTCCCCACCCAGGCCTACCCCGTTGTAGGGCTCCCTGAGCCCTGGAGATGGTGTGTACAGTGCTGGTCTTTCTGCTTTGCTCCTAGCCTCACCCTCCCCGTCCACAGCTAGAGGAGAGGTCCTTGTGTATTCGATGAAGGCTCTCAGACAGGCACAGTGTCTGCTGAAGCTCAAAGCCTGTAGAGAGCCTGGGCGCTGCTGGACTTCACACAACCCTGCTGCTAAATTCGGCTTTCTTTTCCGGTGGCCCCTACTGCCGTCTCTGGGTTGAAGAATCCCTGTAGCCCTGATAAATCCCTATTTTCTTTTGGATGGCTTCTGAATGTTTGGCAAGACACTCTGGTTTCTCTGAGGTGCAGATGAGTCTGTGTGTTGGGCTGGGCCGGTTCAGGCGGGGGAGGGGCAATGAAGAGAATTCAGAGGTCCAGGAAGCCAGTGTATTTGGACTTTCCTTCAAGGTAAAGGCACACTGGGGCCTGGGGAGACAGGTGTCGCTGAGGCTGTGATGAGCTGCCTCTGGGTAGAAATCAGACCAACAGTACCCAAGCACATGCAGGCACGCACTCTGAGAGGGGAGCACCTCCAGGAGCCATTGGTATCAAAGGAGGAAGGGGCTGAACGCATCACCGGGCCTTCCTCAGACCATCCTGGCTGAAGACCCACATAGTCCCATGCCCATGCATTGTGCTGTGCTGCCCTCATAGGGTAGATCAGGTGTGGGGAAGAGGCTGCCATCTTGAACTTGGACCATTCAAGACTGCAGAGACCAATATTTAGATGAGACCTAAATTTAGAGCTGCTAAGAATCTAAGCCACCCCCCATCCCCACCCCCACCCTGAGCAGGCCAGCTCTGCCCTTCAAGGAGTATACAGCTGGTTCTCCCCTCTGCCCCTGTGATGGCCATGCTGGGCCTCCAGACTCTTCTGCCTCAAGCCCCAGGATCTTCCACGCTGCTAAGTGTACGTGTGGAATGGTAAGATAGGCAGTGGCAGCAGAGCTTGAACTTGACTGTGTGTTAGGTGTGTGCTGTGTGGTTGTGGGTCATCCTGACAGGTAGAGACACTGGCAACAGTAATACTCGCCAAAAAAGAAAAAGACATGGGGTACAGAGATGGTGGTGACACCCTTGAGGGTAACAGGGATAGGGGTCAGAGCTGCCGGGGTAGTAGAGAGAATGCATCAGTGTCAGCCGTAATCACATTAGCAGTGTGAAGCCACGAGAGCCTGATCCCCAGGCCAAGGGCCACTCACCTTCTTGGCGACAGCACAGACTTGCTCAGCGGGCAGATAATCGAATGGGAACACAAACCTCCAGTTGAAATTACCCTCGCCACCAAGGGAGCGGTAGTGCACATCTGTCTTCTGTTTGTGTTCTTCAAATCCCACCATCCAGCTAGCCACACATGGAAGAGGACAGTCCTCATCAGCCCAAAGCTCACAAATTCCAGGACATTTCCCACAGACCTCCACAACCAGGTGGGCAACCTTGACTTGGACCAGTAAAGAGTTTGGAAGGGAAAGAACTTGGTAAAGGAATTCCCAGGAAATCTCCATGGTGCCCATGGCATACCACAGAAAAAGACCATCTAATGTCTCAGCAGGTCCCCCAAGAGCATCCTCGGTCCTCGCCATTTTATAGTTCAAAGAAATTGAGGGAAATGACTCCCCAAAGGTGCAGACCACCACTGTGAGACCTTCCTTGGATGGGCATCTTCTCTATCTCCACACCACAGATCTGCACAGGGAACACCCCCACCCACCCCATGGGAGCTGGGGGGTGCCTGGAGCTGGCCCAGGTGAAAAACAACAGGATCCTACCCTTTCACATAGATGTCACTCATCTTCTCCCCCGTGAGGCTAAGGTCATCCAAGATCACATCTTTTGTGTTCCAAATAATACAACGCAGGAAAAACCTGTGGGGGTAGGCAGGGAGAATGTATCTGCATAGGTACTCCAGCAAGGATATGATGTCCCCACCTGACTGGCCAGCTCATCCAAGGAGTCCTTCCACCTGGCTGGCTGGACACTTAGCCAGACCAAACAAGCTGTGTTCCAAGATCCCAGTGAACCCGAACCTGTCCAACAGGCAACCTTCTTCCTCTCTCCCACAGTTCACAGTTGTGGTGGCCCTTCTGCCTCCAGCCCAGCTAGAGCCCATGGCCAGGCTAGTACCTTCTAGCTCTCCGTGGGGTGATGTTGAAAGGGGGTCCAGGCCGGCCCAGCACCTTTGGAAATAGGTCAATCCACATCTGTAACTTCCCCTGTAAAGACACAAGCAGTTTATTCATGTTCTACATGAATGCGTGTATGCACGCGCGCGCGCACACACACACACACACACACACACACACACACACACATTTCTCATTGCATCCATAGTTTCTGTACATGCCTAGTGTGCACACCTGGATATCAGGACAAAGGCTCAGCACCTAGGAAAGGAGGGACCCTAAATAGATCGATGCAGGACCCACCACAGACCAGAGACCACAGCCCTCCAGGCACAGGCTGCTCAGAGACACTGATGTGTCTGTCAGCTGTGGCCCAGTGTACAGAGTGATGTGTGCAATGCCGCAGAGGGCCAGGGAGCCAGAGTATTCATAAGGACTCAGGTCTCTGTGACAGAAGCCACTTTCCCTGCCTAGTTCCCTCGGCAAACCCAGGAAATTTTCTCTCTCTTAAAATGCAAGAATTAAAGTAACTTGGTTCAGTAACATCTGTAGGATCAAGGGGCTGAAGGACGAGAGAGTTTAACCTGGGCTGCTCTGGGAGGCTGGGAGCCAGCCCACCTAGGAAAGAACCTGCTCCTCTCAGAGACATCCTCAGAGCTTCCCCTGGCTTCCTCCAACCAGCCTGGCTGCTAGTCTTAAGCTTGTTCTCCTTGTTCACCTGTCTTCCAGAAGGGGAGCCTCCAGCCCCCTAACCACTCTCCGTGGGCCTCTGCTTTCTAGATGTCCTGGATCTAGTCTGAGCCCTCAGCTGTAGCTCAGTACAGGACGACCTTCTGGGACTAAACCACTATCAACGGCAGATAGAGGACACCCTTAGGCAGGGTTGAAATGGAAAGGCTTCAGACGCCCAGGCAAGGCAGAAGCCAGGCTCACCTGTGCCTAAAGCAAGCTCTAGCTTTGTGTCCCAGGCAGTAAGGGCCAGACCCTGAAAGCCCATGTAGATGACTCTGGGAAGAAATGAGCCACCCATGGAGAGAGTGACAGATCTCCAAGTCCCCCAGGGTGTTTTGGCTGTTGTGGCCATCCTTGGGATGTAGCTCTCTGGGGTCCAAGGACTCCACAGCTCAAGGGACAAGGACTTACCTGCTCAATATCTGGCTGCAGAGGGCTGTAAAGAGGCCGTGACTCCACATGCTCAGGGACCAGGCCTTGCTGCTGAAGGACATGCAGGGCTAAGCGTTCCTCCACTGGGCCTAGGTGTGGGTTCGGGAGTCTACCAGCCTCTGCCCCGGAAAAAACAAGAAGTGACCGGGGATGTGAGAGACAGCAGTGCTGCCTTCCTCTGAACGT
This sequence comes from Peromyscus eremicus, assembly GCF_949786415.1. NCBI lineage: Eukaryota > Metazoa > Chordata > Mammalia > Rodentia > Cricetidae > Peromyscus > Peromyscus eremicus. The sequence continues at coordinate 97,308,608 of NC_081418.1, forward strand.
TGGGTAGAACTCCTGGGGGTCACAGGGAATCCCTCTTCATGGCAGACCATCCCCACAAAGATGCACCGTGCTGGTCTTTATGCCTCGCTTTCTACGAGGGAAATGTCACCGCCCACAGACTCCAGACTTCAAATACAGATTCCCTGTTGCTCTCCTTTCTTACAAGTCTTTTCTAGAAAATTCTTAGTTTCCATCCACACAATCTTCCTTGTCTTCCAAAGCCCACTCATCCGTCTATTCTTAAGTACTCCAAACTCTGAGCTCCAGCAACCTGTACGTACAACCTGTACAAACCTGGTAGCACTCAGATGCCAGAATGATGCCCTGGTTCACCTAAGTTGTCGTGTGAATGGCAGTAGCTACACTCGGAAATCACAATGAATACTTCTACAGAGGACCCGTGTGCCATGCGCTGCTCACATAAATGTTAGCATATCTGATCCCTAGAAGGACCCTAGGGGCTGATTACCACTGACATCCCCATTTCACAGATATGAACCCTGCAGAAGCCCTACACCTGTGCACTGGGGCAGCTGGGATCCGACTCGTTAGGAAAGGTAAACACGTGCTTCTTCTGCCTCCCGCTTCTGGTGGGACAGCTCCCCACTGCCAGGTGACTTGGAGACAGGTGCTCTGAAGGGAAGAAGCCAGGCTCATCTCTGTACCCAAGGCCTTGGCTACAGGAGTGCAGGAATGATGAAACCCATATGCACCCCCACACTCACACACCCACTCACTCACCCATGCACCCACTCATGTATGCTGTTGGGTTACCGTTCTTTGGAGTCAAGCACACTGTCATATGGTGGGTGCTGCAGGGCCAAGAGTGTGGCCTGCACACAGCTGACTGGTGACTTTGGGAAGGTCATTAAGTACCCCTGGCCAAGGTGAGGCAGATGCTGGACCTCAGGATTTAATGACCTAGAGCCCCTGTGCTAAAGTTGCTAGCCGAGCAGCGGTTGCCCCCAGAGGAAATGAGACTCCCCCCTCAACCAGACGCACATTCTTAATGGCTGAGCCTGGCTCAAGCCCTGGGAGAGTCGGGAACACAGAGCAAGGAGGAGGGGGTGGGGCACAGGCATCAAAGCTGCCATTTCCTTTTTTATAACCTCAGCACCAGCCCTGACATCAAACATCTCTGCAACAAGCAGGAGGCGCAGGGCCAGCTGGGCCTGTAAACACCTCAGGGAGTTGGAGCTGCTCTAGGTGGGCGATGTGGGAGTGTGGGCATCTCAGACACATGGAGAGCATGTGGCAGGGCATCTCAGCTATCCCACTGGGCGGAGCCAAGGGCAAGGATGAGGTGTGGCAAGGCCTGTGGGCTGCCCGCGGATGCTTAGGTGTAGGGGCTTGGAAATGTTCACCAAGGTCAAACAAGCAGGCTAGCACAACTCAGTAGCAAGAGCTCCTCAGAAGCGCATGTACCACAAGCTCTGACTAAAGTCTGACCACCAAAAGGAGACAGATTCTGCCCGACCTCAGTCCTGCCCACACACTTGCCTGAAATCCCGCCTTCTGTTCGAGTTTGCTTTCTTTTCTGGTGATAAAACACTCTGGCCCAAAGCAGCTTAGAGGAGGGAAGGACTGACTTGGCTTACACTTCCGGGTTATATTCTGTCATTGAGGGGCAGTCAGCACAGGGCTGAAGAACCAGAGGAACGCTGCTTACTGGCTCACTCACCCGCTCGTGCTCAGCTTGCTTTTTTCCACAGCCCAGGTCCACCTACCTAGAGATGGTGCTGCCCACAGTGGGCTGAGCCCTCCCCCATCAACCAAGACAATCTCTCACAGACATGGCCACAGATCAACCCGATCTAGACAATTCCTCAATCAAGGCTCCTCTCAGATTACTCCAGGCCATGCCAAGTTGGCAATCAAGGCTAACCCAGATACCCTCCGACGACTTCACCATGGTTCTGGACAGAGATCTGGCGTGGCTCCACCTTGACCTCTGACCTACAACCCAGTACTCCTTTACTCTGCTGATGTGGTGTGTGTCCACCTGGGCCTTTCCGATGAGACAAAAAGCCCACTATGGCTGGGACAACAGGGCAGCTCACCTATCTCCTCAATGGTGTATTCCTTATCCTGAAATGTCACTCGGTTTGTCCGGTACACGGGGGCCTTGACCCTGTGCTGCTGGCAGAAGAGCTGGAGGAGTTGTGAGGGGCGGAGCTGGTCTCTCCACTGGTTTGGTCCAGAGCTGAAGCCCAAGAACAGGACGAAGATGAGACCCTCCGAGAACACAGAGGGGGTGCCCTCAGTAGCCTGTGTACCCCACGCTCACACGGCATTGCCTGCCCTTCACCGTCACAGCGCATGCCCCTTCTGCATAGCTCAGCGTCCCCATCTCACAGGTGGGGAAACAGAGGCCCAAAGAGCAAAGGACTGACTGAAGCGCTCATGAAACTGGAACTCAAATGCCACACACAAAGGCCCCTGCCAGTCACAGAACTCCCTCAGAACCAGCTGAAGCTCCTTCATACTATCTTCTCCTTTCCTTCTCTCCATCATCCCTCCCTCTCTCCTTCCGGGCACCCAGTCCCCTGCAGACCTTGGTGTGTGTCACAGGACACTGGAGCCGGGTATTAGTGGCACATGCCTTTAATCTCAGCACTCAGAAGGCACAGGCAGGTGGACCTCCGAGTCTAAGGATAGCTTGGTCTACAGAGGGTGTCCCTGGACAGCCAGGGCTATACTGAAAGGCTGCATACACTGATTCAAATTCTAATCTTGCCAGTTACAAGCCTCTGTTTCCACGTCTGTGGGGTGGGAGCAGTTGGGTTCAAGGAGAGAACACCTGGGCTGGCACCTTGCACTAAGTAAGAATCAGGCTTGGCCACTTACACACAGTAGGTCTGTGGGAGCCCACAGCCAGCCTAGGGCACTTACACACAGTAGGTCTGTGGGAGCCCACAGCCAGCCTTGGCCACTTACACACAGTAGGTCTGTGGGAGCCCACAGCCAGCCTTGGCCACTTACACACAGTAGGTCTGTGGGAGCCCACAGCCAGCCTTGGCCACTTACACACAGTAGGTCTGTGGGAGCCCACAGCCAGCCCTGGGCACTTACACACAGTAGGTCTGTGGGGGCCCACAGCCAGCCTTGGCCACTTACACACAGTAGGTCTGTGGGAGCCCACAGCCAGCCTAGGATACTTACACACAGTAGGTCTGTGGGAGCCCACAGCCAGCCTTGGGCACTTACACACAGTAGGTCTGTGGGAGCCCACAGCCAGCCTAGGGCACTTACACACAGCAGATCTGTGGGGGCCCACAGCCAGCCTTGAGCACTTACACACAGTAGGTCTGTGGGAGCCCATAGCCAGCCCTGGGCACTTACACACAGCAGGTCTGTGGGGGCCCACAGCCAGCCTTGAGCACTTACACACAGTAGGTCTGTGGGAGCCCACAGCCAGCCTTGGCCACTTACACACAGTAGGTCTGTGGGAGCCCACAGCCAGCCTTGGCCACTTACACACAGTAGGTCTGTGGGAGCCCACAGCCAGCCTAGGATACTTACACACAGTAGGTCTGTGGGAGCCCACAGCCAGCCTTGGGCACTTACACACAGTAGGTCTGTGGGAGCCCACAGCCAGCCTTGGGCACTTACACACAGCAGATCTGTGGGGGCCCACAGCCAGCCTTGAGCACTTACACACAGTAGGTCTGTGGGAGCCCACAGCCAGCCCTGGGCACTTACACACAGTAGGTCTGTGGGAGCCCACAGCGAGCTCCAAACTTGGACAGCAGCCTGTTCTCCAGGTCGATGACTGTCTCCCCAATCTTCTCGTCCTTGGAGAGGAGGTCATAGTCATAGAGTGTGATCCTCAGGTCCTTCTCCAGAGGCAGGGTGCAGGTGAGCTCGAACATCCTGCAGGAGAGCCGGCAGAGTCAGACACTGCAAACCCGGAGGCATCCACCCAGTGTGGGGGAGTCAAGGGGCTAAGAGCAGAAGACTGAAAACCATCCTAGGGGTTCCCCCCTCAGGTCTCCCGTCACTTCTAGAACACGCCACCCATAGTGCAGCTGTACTTGGCATGTCTCTGTGCCTTTGTGTGTGCATGTGCACGTGTGTGTGTGTGCACATGTGTGTGTGCATGTGTTCATGTGTGTCAGGTTTTCCTAAACTGAGCTGGCTGCTTGGTTCATGCACCCCATAATGAATAGATGAATGAGATGGAACACAACACTGACACCTGTGTTTCTCTGTGGCGCCAGGAGACAGAGATGGGAAACTCTGTAACGGAGGGCATTCCCAGAACCTACTTTCAGGACTCCCGGGGCTGTACACCAACTTCCAAGATGGAATGGAAATGGCTCTTGGGAGGGAGCTCCTGTGAAGTCTATGCGCGCGCGCACACACACACACATACACACACACACACACACACACACACACACACACACACACACCACATAACCACTACCCCTGTGCCAGGTGCCAGAGCTCATGAAACCCCTTCTCTCCACCCCCCATCCTCTCCTAAGCATGGCAGCAAACTACTGCTCGCTGGCTCTGGGGCTGTCTCTCCAAAAGCTGCAGCCAGAGTGACTTCAACTGAGCCAACAGATGCCAGCATGGATGCTGCATGGGAAGACCAGGATTCCACAGGTGCTAGAGAAACAGCCATGGGCCTCCCCCACCTCAGAACACTTATGAGCAAACTGCAACTCGGGCCCCCAGGAGCCAGCCACATGCCGCAGCGCTCAGCCCTCTCCTCTTGCTGGGGCCCCCGGGAGCCAGCCACGTGCCGCAGCGCTCAGCCCTCTCCTCTTGCCTTAGAGTTGCTCATGCCCTGGCTGTCTTGGGTCTACCCTTCATCCCCTAGCTGACTACCATAAAAGCATGTGGGCACTAAAAGAATAACTGCTGGTAACTTGGCATTTGCAATGGACAGGGACAGTAAGGGACACTGGTGGACAACCAGTGAGCCCTCATAAAGACTCCTGGCTAATCATAACATACCAGCGACAACATCCTCATTTAGGCAAAGGTACCAGTCAGGTAAGCTGCTAATGAGGAACTGGGGGAAGGGTATATGGGAACTCCAGTCTGTAAGAAATGCACCTTCTGAGTACTCATGCAGTCTCTGGTCTTTGAGGTGACTGTCTCTGTGCTTATCCATGAGCTCCTGACAAGGTTTGAGCATGCGCTTGCAGACATAAAAGATCCATAATAAAGGCTCTGCTCCACGAGACAAAGACTTCCTAAGTGGCAGTCACATCTGCCCACTGAACTGTGTGTTTTCCATGCCAGCCCCTCTACCCCAAACCCAAGCCACTTCCCACTTACTTTCCAAATACGGGCTCCAGGGTGCAAGGGATGTAGTTATCCTGGTCACTCACTGATTTCTTCCCTATGGAGATCTTGATGTAAGGGTCACACTGGAAGACACAGAAATGAACAAATAAAATCACTGGGTCAAAGTGTCTTTGGGGCTTCTGGCTTCCAATGGCCATCAGAGAGCTGTGATGCAGATAGTGTCCTGTCCGGCCCGGGGCCCATCCTCCACATGACACCACACCACACCACACCACAATACACTATACTATACCATGTCAGACCTACCACACCACGCCATACCATACCTTATCACATCGTACCATACCACATCACACTACACTGCACCACACCACAGCATACATACCACATCATACTATAACACACCACAGCATACCATGCCACACCATACTGTAACACATCACAGCCTACTATGCCACACTGTACTGTAACACATCACAACATACCATGCCACACTATATTATAACACACCACATCTTACCACACCACACCACACCACACCATTCTGCACCTTACCACACTACAGCACAATACACTATACCATACACACCATGTCAGACCCACCACACCACACCATACCATACCTTATCACATCGTACCATACCACATCACACTACACTGCACCACACCACAGCATACATACCACACCTTACCACACCATTATACTACACCATACCATGCCATACCATACTATACTCTGTCACGTCATACCATACCACACCATACCATGCCACATTGCATCACACCACAGCATACCACACCTCACCACATTACACTGTACCATACCACATCACCTCACCATGACATACCTCACCCTGTCCCCCCTATGGCCAGACAGGTCTTCTAGCCTCTCACACCTAGCAGTGGAAAGGGTGAGTGTCCTATACTCCTGACCCACTGGCACATGGGAAGAGGTAGGTGTGGTTAGACCCCAACCCTCACACACACATGACCATATATTCCTAGGCCAGCTTGGGGTTCTCTCTATTTTCAAGTGGCCTGTTTCCAAAGATGGAATGAGACAGACAGGGCCACATTTTGTCCACAAGAACAGCCTGGGCCTGTCTTCTGGACGCTACCTCTAAGCAGCAGCAGACTTGGCACCATCCTGCGGGAATATGACGAGAGAGAAGAGCAAAGGCCAGCGCAGTGCCGGGAAGCCTTGAAGACTACAAGCCAGGGTGACAGCCGTATCCTGGAGGCCATCCGTGCTGCCCAGGCCAGAGTGCTGACTTCTCGTCTTTGAAAGGCAAGGCTGTGGGGATTGGAAACCAGGCTTCTGCCCCAACCTTAAGGACACACACTGGAGCCTGAACCCATCTAAGAGGACAAGGAAGGAACTGAGGCTTGAACCTCTAAACTCCAAGCGCCCACTCCTGCCTTGCTGTTCTCTCTCTTTCCAGTTCTTCTCTCTCCACCAGCTCCTCTCCTTCAGCCCTCCCTCCTCCATCTCCGGCCAGGACTTAGCTCTGTCTCTTGCTTCAGACATGAAATTTAAGGGAAGATCTAAAAACTCAGTAATCCAGAGAAATGATATTTTGTTGTGGTATTTTGTGAGTTGGAGAGATGGCTCAGAGGTTAAAAACTGGCTGCTCTTCCAGAGGACCCAAATTCTATTCCCAGCACCCACGTGGCATCTCACAACTGTCTCTAACTCCAGTTCCAGAGGATCCAATGATGCACTCTTCTGGCCTCTGCAGACACCAGGCACATATGTGCTACACAGATAGATGATAGATAGATGATAGATAGATAGATAGATAGATAGATAGATAGATAGATAGATAGATAGATAGATGACAGATAGATAGATAGATAAATGATTGATAGATGATAGACAGATAGATAGATAGATAGATAGATAGATAGATAGATAGATGACAGATAGATAGATAGATAGATAGATAGATAGATAGAAAGATAGATAGAGGATAGATAGATAGATAGATAGATAGGTAGATAGATAGATAGATAGATAGATAGATAGATAGATAGATGATAGATAGATGGATGGATGCACAAATACTTATACACATAAAATAATAATAAAAATAACTTTTACAAAGTCAGTACCAACAGCTTGTGATGCACAGAGCGTCAACATTGGCAGAACAAGCCTTCCTGGTTTTCCTGGGCCTCCAGCCCCATGGCCCACGGAAGTCACCAATCCTGTGCCTCCCTCCCTGGGCTCCTTCCCTCCGAGCACTAAAACCTCACCAGATTCAGCCCGAACCTCTGCCCACTTTACCACAGGCCAGAGCCCGGTTCTACCTGTGAACTGAGCAGTCGGCTTTCAAGCCTTCACCTGTGTTCCAGCCACCCTTAAAATCCAACTTCCGCCGGGCAGTGGTGGCGCACGCCTTTAATCCCAGCACTCGGGAGGCAGAGCCAGGCGGATCTCTGTGAGTTCGAGGCCGGCCTGGGCTACCAAGTGAGTTCCAGGAAAGGCGCAAAGCTACACAGAGAAACCCTGTCTCGAAAAACCAAAAAACCAAAAAAAAAAAAAAAAAAAAAAAAAAACCAAAAAAAAAAAAAATCCAACTTCCTGTCCCTCCTGGCCTCCCAGTGTTCCTGTGTCCACAGGGTCCTTTTCCTTCCTTCAAGGTTTCCCCATTCTTCCAGAGCTCCAAACAGACTCTAGCCTCCCTGACCGCTTGGGGTTGCTCCTCACAAAGATCCCTCGGCTCCCGTTCAGCTCTGCAAGTGTCTTTGGGTTTCCTGGTTCACTGTGGCCTTCCTGGGACAGAAATTCTGTCTGCCTTCCTCAGGTCAAGCTTGCTATTGTTCTCAAGGGACCAAGGGCCCCAAGAATGTTACCTTGCCATTGGGATCCTTGGGTTGTAAGCCAAATGCTCGTACGATGTAAATACGGACCAAGCATTCCTGGGGGCCCTGGGCAGCCAGCTGGTGGAATTGTCTCGGGGGTACCGGGATGGCTGGATCTTCTGGGAGGGGATAAATTTTGAAGAGACCCTAAAAGAAATGGGGACTTGATTTTCATTTTTGTCATCATTGTCAATAATACAGTAAGCAACAGGACCATTACTCTCATTTCTGAGCACCGTCACCATGGAGACCATGGAGCCAAGCCCCAAACTACCCCACACCACTATCCAATCCTGCATCAGCCACAAGGTCACCCCCAAGGACACCAGCAGCAGCACCATGACCACAGTGGCCACTACTTCTCCCCCACTCATTTATTGCTGCAACCTCCCAATCTTAGGCAAAGCCAGGGACAGACCTTAAATTCCCCGATGACAGACGGGTCTTCTGCCTCCTCCTGAGTCTTGCCCCGGTAAAGCTTGAAGGTATTACAAAAGTCCGACAGGCCTTCAAAAGCCTCCACATTCTCTAACGGTGTGTCATAGACCTGTCGCCAGCCGGGATGAGAAAAGACTCAAGAGCAAGAAATTCGGGGCCAGAAAGGGAAGAAACCGGAAAGGAAGGCAAGCAGGCAGTGTGAGTGAAGGAAGAGAAGAGACAGAAGAGAAGACAGGCGTTGGACAGGGTCAAAAGTTAACAGAGGAACAAGAGCAAACAGGAGGGTGGGGTTGGAGGGTGGAGGAGGGGAAGCCAAGGAGGAAAAAGGAGAGAAAGAAATGGAAAGAAACCAGGAAGGCAGAGGAGGGAAGGTGCTTGTTAGTCTATTAGGATGTAGAGTTTCAGCTTAATCAAATTTTCAAGTTACCCGAGACTCACAGAAGTGACACATTTTAAGGGATTAAGATTAGAAACAAATGAAAAGTTAACCTTCTGTGTGAAGAGTCAGTCATAATCCTCATATAGTCTAGAATTCACTTTATTTTAATTATTTGATCTCAGATTGGCTGTTTAATTGGTTTCTAATCTCTTATAATTAACATGAGTTCTTAAGGCTAAAAATGGCTCTGAATGCTACCTTACCTAAGTAAAGTTCAAGGCCTAACGTTTTATGGCTGTCTCCTTAATATTCAATAGTTTGGGTTTGTTTCCTCTTCTTCTCAAAACTTTTTTTTTTTTTGAAGTGTGAAGGGGAGTGTGGTGGTTTATGCTTGTGATCCCCGTACTCAGGCACTGTAGGATCAGAAGCTCACAGTCATCCTCACTACATGGTGAATCTGAGGACAGCCTAGGGCACATAAGTTCCTGTGCCCCCCAAAAGTGTTTAACAATATGATTTATTTTGAATTCTCCAGGTAAAGGAGGCTATGGGGATTTTTGATCTTGTTATTAATTTTTAGTTTTAAAGCTTTATGGCCAGAAAGTGGTACATGTGGCATTGCCTCTTAAAAACTCATCAAGGCTTTCTTCACAACCTGGTACATGGTCAGCTTTTCTACCTTGAATCTATCTATTGTAGTTAGATGTCCATTCAAGATCTGATGTAAAATGTTGCAATAAGGCCAGGCATGGGGGCCCACACCTTTAATCCCAGAACTCAGGAGACAGAGAGGCAGGTGGATCTTTGTGAGTTTCAGGCCAGCTTGGTCCACATAGTGAGTTCCAGGCCAGCAAGGGCTATACAAGGAAGAAGTGGTGTGGGGGCAGCGGCAGAGGAAGGGGATGTTGTAATGAGTGAGTGGCGCTACATATACTGATAGGGGAGATAGCTTGGGTCTAAGGTTTACATATATTTTATATTTACATAGTCAGGTAAGTTTCTAGTTTCATATTTGTTTTCCTAAAATTCTTTCCACAGTCTGTTCTCCCTCTCCATCCCTGTTCCTCTCCTCTTCTTCTTCCTCACCCCCATCACCCAGTTTCTCCTCCTCGGTGTTTACCTGACACTATTTGCTTAGACTCTACTTATACACATAACTTATCAACTTGAGAAAAGAGCTGCCGACTCCATTATTCTACAGCTAGTGTTCTTATTGTGCATCTCACCTTTCCTCCTTCTCCACCTAACGTTTATCATTATTACACTGCTACATCTTCAATAAGAACGATGTTTCCGTGGTCTGGTTACCCTGACCCTCCCACTTGTTCACCTGGGTGCCAAGGACAGTGTGGTCACAACTAGTCCCTCTGCTGCGCTCTTTCCAAGTCCCAGTTTGTTGGTCCCAGGAACAACTTTGGGAAGTGCTAAACCTCCTAACGAGCAGGCCGTTGCCTGAGTGCTTGTCAGGCAGTATGGCTGATGCTCAAATCCTGTCACTGTGTCACTGACAACCCTATGTGTGCTGTTTCAGGGTCTCTGGATTTTTATAGTCAGTGAAACTGAAGACACCTTGATTTATTTTCTATTTTAAATAGCTTTGGTATTTTAAGGGGAGTGGGAACAATAGGTATGACTACCCAAAGAATTCCTTTTTCACCTTTGAAGTATATGTGTCCTATTCTAGGCTATGTCTGAGGTTGGCCACTGGGTCAATCTGGGTCAACTGTCCTCACTCACACTGGACTTTTCAAGCCGTATATTCAAGCATCCTTTCACAACAGTGAAATCTGATTAAACAATTACGCGTTTCTCTATTTAATTTCACTGTTTGGGGTGTCATCCTCTGATTAGAGCAGGGTCTGGTCTCCTGCTCCTGGCTTCTACACCTGCCACTTTCTCTTTATGCCTCGGAAATTTTTCTCCCCATTTTCTTTTTGTCCTGATTACCACCTCTACCCTCTATGTCCCAACTGTGTTTTCCATCTGGCCATTCTGCCCTGTCCACCACTCAAGATTATGCTTTCTCTCTTGCCAGAGTCCTTCCAGTTCATGGACCTTGTCCATTCTTGAGTTCCTTCCTTCATGCTTCACATTCTGAAGTTTCCTTTCTACAAAGTTCACAGCAAAACATTCCTTCTCCTGTGCTTGGTAAAACAGTTCTGGTAGGCACATGTCCTCCTTTATTGGTTTGATTTCTACTTTCTCTTCATTTCTCCACTTTGGAGTTTTGAATTAATGCTATGCAATTACATTTACTAACCACTAAATGAGTTGGCTTCCCCTAGCCTGGCTATTCCCTTCCTTCCCACCACGGAGACACAAAACCTCCTACAGACATGGCCCCTCCATGCCGCTCCACCTTCCCAGCTCCTTTGAATTAAACCAGGTCTAGGCTTCAGCAGTCAGCTTGACCTGCCTTCAAAGCCCCTGCAGCTTTGGAAATAAAGGGCATACTTCCTACTTCATGTTGCAAGCATTTCATTTTGAAACTATTATGAAAATTTCCAACTATAGGAAAGTAAAGAGAAACAGCAATGGACCCCCATGCATCCACCCCACATCTGACACAGTTACCACATTCTCCCATTTGGAAGTACACTTTCACAGGGGTGTATGAGAGCCCCTGTCCCCATGAGCTGCCATCATCCTTCATGTCCCACGGCCCCTGCCCAATCTCAGTTGTCCTTGAGCAGCCCTTACTTATATTTTGGAGTCTGCGGCTTTTATTTGTTTCCAGCTTTTCTGAAAAATGGATTTTGTGGGTTTGAATAATTTCCAAGGAAAAAGGGGGAAAATGCTGACTTATGCAGGCATGTTCATGCTGGGAGTCCGAATGAAATACTTTGTAAATTTCCAACTGGATGGGCTTTTTGTTTAAACTTATTAATTTCTCAATTTATTGCATTTTAATATGTCCTGACTGATTTCTGTCTTGAGTAACTTATTTATTACTAACCTAATTTGTGATCAGGTTTTGTAAATGTTCTCTGAGCATTAGGTAGAAAATGTATTCTTTATTTTGTATTACTTTTGTCTTCCATTTTCAAATTATTTTTGTTGCCTGTTTCAAGGCTACAAATTTAGCATTTTATTAAGCTGCAATGTAACTAGCTGTGACTTAAAAAAAAAGCCTTAGCTTGTAGTTTGGTTCTTTTATTTACTATTATTTACTGTCTGTTTGGTCAAAGAGGTGGTATATTAAAATTTCCTCTTCAACTTTAATCTCTGCTATTTTGAGATGCTACTTTGTAAGATGTACGTTTATATATTCCTAACTATTTTTGCTCTAAGTATTTCAAGGCTTTGGGAGTCTTTATTTGGGAAGTACATCTTTTATAAAAGAAAGAAAACCACTATTTTGTTCTTTGTTTTTTACTTTAAATTCTACCTGATTCCTCTTTCTTTATACTTATCCTGATTATGTCTCCCAAGATAGTATAGAAATATTGCCTCCTGAAATGCTCTTTCCCCCAGCCATTCTATTATTTTTTAAGTGTCTTTTAAGAAGAGTGAAATGAATTTTGACTTTTTTTTCAAGACAGAGTTTCTCTGTGTAACAGCCCTAGCTGTCCTGGATCTCCCTCTGTAGACCAGACTGGCCTTGAATTCACAGAGATCCACCTGCCTCTGCCTCCCGAGTGCTGGGATTAAAGACTTGTGCCACTACCGCCTGGCAAATTTTGACTTTGAATGCAGTCCAGAAGTCCTTATCACTTAGCAAGAGAGTCTGATCCATTCTTGTTTATTAGGAAAGTTAATATGTTCTTCACTTTTCCTGCATTTTTCCTGATTTCTGATTTTAATGTATTGTTGCTATGCCCTGTAATTTCTTTACTTTCCTATTTAGACCATGAACTTGCCTTTACCTCCTTTGCTAGTGATTTCCAAAGTGATTTTTTTCTCCCTGTATTCATCTCTCTACCATACTATAAGCTGGTTTTGATGGTAATGGTGGTCATCTTCCATTTACTGATATTAAAGCACCAGCATTCCTTCCAGGTCTAGTTTTACCCAGAAATAGTTTGGATGCCTTTGTTCTGGAGAGCCTCTGTTCGCTTGGCTGCTGTTGGAGACCTCCTTGGAGAGGTCAAGCCGGAGGCCGAGTGCCAGCTCCGCATCCGGCATCCTCCTGAGGAGCGAGGGGCTGGGGCCTCCGGCCACCCTGGCAGCAACCCTCACTCTTGCCTGCCTTGTCACATTTCTTGGCAAGGCCATAGCACCATACGCCAGACCTAACTGGCCAAACCTTCTTCCTGGTACGCAAACAGTTCTGTCTGTCTGCCCAACTTCACACACCCAGCCAGGAAGCCAGAAGCGCTTGCTGCCTGAGGCGCTGCTGGGCGCCTGCAGCTTCATGGCAGGACACCCAGGACTCTAGGTACAGCACACCAGACAGCATCCAGTGGATCCGAGGAACACTGCCACTTTGTGAAACTGCCTCCTGCAGAGTCCCCACCCAGGGCTTTCAGAGGCAGAGGACACAGCCCACAGCACTCCAGCTAGCTGAAACTTTCCCTAGTCCAGCCACTTGACAGCACCCCCATCTCCTAGCCCGAGTCCTGTGCTTGCTCTCCTAACCATGATGAGGCTGTGAAGTGCAAGCCATCATTTAGAGTCCAGAAGAAACAACATAGGTCATCTGATTGTACTCATCTCGGATAGATAAGAAATCATTTTCAGGGGTCCTGTGCCATATTTAAGGCATACCTAACCTTAAAAATCGTACATTATATCTGACATTTGGATGCAGTTGGCCACCTGACAATGGAAACCACGTAACACCTTGGAGAACAATTTTTGAGTCGTCTTTGGTTATCTTTCTAAAAACTAGTCTACCTTGAAAAAGTGTATTGGTAGAATTTCCTCAAAATACCAGAAATTGGAGGACACGTCTCTGTTTTTATTCACAGAAATAAAACTTAGCATCTTAATTATATTTGCTAGATAACATCTGTGCCTCTTGTAGGGGTCAAAGGTGCCTCTTGTAGGGGTCAAAGGTTTGGGGTCAGAGTTATATTCTTAATTGGATTTCACAATTTTAATAATTCTTTACTTTTAAAATCTGTGGAAGGGCCGGCCACCCTTACTTTCCTTCTTTCTTTAGGGAGAGAATTTTAAAGTAAACCCTAAACATTATTTCACCTATAGACGCTTCAACATTTTCTCCTTTCTCAGTAGTTTCTTCTTTCTTTCTTTCTTTCTTTCTTTCTTTCTTTCTTTATTTATTTATTTATTTATTTACTTAGTGTGTGTACACACGCTCAAGTACTCATGCCATGGCACACATAGACTTCTACCATGTAGGTTCAGGGGATCAAGCTTGGATTGTCAGCCTTGGTGGAAAGCACTTTTACCCCCAGCCATCTTTCTGGTCGGTTCCATTTTTCTTTCATCCCTTGCTCCCAGGGATTAACCCCAGAACCCCACAGATGCTGGCCAGCACTCCCGAGAGCTCACCCCACAGCCATCACTCCAGGATGGTCAACACTCTCCCACCAACGCTTTCTCGCTCACCCTTGTCCACGTGGAGTTCTTGTTCCAAATCCACGCTCTGAAGTAGGGCGACCTTTCATTAGACTCAGACACATGAGAACACCTCTGGTCTTCCACTGTAACCCCCTACTGCTCATCCCTGAATCTAACAACCGCTAGAGGACTGGGGGACGCATTCTGGAGAGCGGTCTCACCTTCAGGGTGTCAAAATCCTTCTCCAGGTAGGAACCACACTTTTCCCTCTCCCCGACAGAGGCAAAGAACTTGCTCCACCAGTCAATGAACTCTTCCTCCTGAGCAAAGAGAAAGGAGGAGAGGGTTTAGGAGACCATCTGCCCATCAAGGCCTTCTGAAGGGTAATTTTCCTCTTATGACTTCAGGCTGACCTGGGTCCCAAGGCTTGCCTGCAAGTGATTAGGGGGGCATGGAAAACAGGGAGCCAGAAACTCCGCCTCTTTGGGGCAAAAGCCGTGCAGACTGGGGAAGCCTGCAACACCTGAATGTTGCTGAGCAGCTGAGGCTCAGGCATGGCTCCATCCCTGTTCCTGTGTTCCCACCAGGCTCTCAGGCCTTTCTTGTCTTTCTGTGAAGCAGGGATAACCACAGTAGCATGTAGCATCCCAGGGATAAATTGGCTGAGGTCCAAGGAGTAAGCAGGGTTCTCTGCAGGGAGGATGTCAAGAATGCATTGCCTGAAAGTATGGTAAGGTAGAGCCCAGGGGAAGCTCAAGGACCTGCCCACCCCTCCGCTTTCTGAACTGGGAACCAGAATGTAGACTTCTCAAAGTGGAATCAAGGTAGAGCTCTAAAAATCAGCAAGCATTTGTTAACTGACTTTTATTTAAAAGATGTTGTTAAGTGTAGGCAGCTAGGAGAGTAGACATAAGCTATGACAACTCAGTCTTCCCTTTCTGTCCTTCATCAGTCATAGTCACTGGAAGGGACCCACTGCCTGCCCTACAAACCTCCCTCCACACCTTCCAGCTCAGCTCCTGCCTCAGCCCTTCCCCAGTTGTGTCCTAGAATGTGCCTCTCCCTTTGAAAATCAGCAAGCTCCCTGAAGAGTTTGCCCCAGAAACCTACTCAGGGCATGGCCCTCAGGCTAAGGCCTCTCCATATCACTGAGAAGGCTAAAAGCAAGATGTCTATAGATAACATTCTGAAATGATAACTGAAGGCTGAGTAAGACATCTCCTAGAAGCTGCATCAGCCTACATAGTGAACTGAGTATCTGTCATAAGCATGAGCATGCTTAAGCCTCCTCTAAGTCAAACCCTTTGAGTTCCCGCTTTTGAATGAACCAGGTCAAGGAATCTAAGCAGGCAGTGAGGGTACCAGAGGTGCCCAGAGTTCCTATCCACCCTAGAAATGTAGTCCTAGCACTCTGAGAACCCCAAACAGCAGAGAATTTGTGTCAGCATGAGGCTGTCACTTACCCAGAAGAACTTCTGCAGCCACAAAAGAAAAAACAGGTTGAGATGGGTTAAAGCAATGCAAAGAACTGCTGGAGGGCAGACGCTCACTGAACACACATGAAGACCAGCGCACATGAGACGATGTTTACAGTCACATCCAAGGGAGATGAATGTGCAGAATCATCCATGTACTCCCACAGAAAACACATAGGACGTACAGGAACACAGAGACAGGCACGTAGACTTAGGTGGGAGTGGTCTATGTGGAACCCTGTTCAGCTGTTTGGCTCTTGCTAACATTTATTTCCTTTCCCAGCCCAGGTATTTAAAATTTTGACTTGTTAAGTCAGGCAAGACAGGCAGCCAAGCAGCATACTTTACACAAAGAAAAGACAGAAACACAAGAGTTGTGGTACAGATATTATACACCACTCTGTCTTTAAATATACACACACACTGGGGGGCGGTGCTAGGAGACAGAGGAGAATAAAACCATCAACAATGACACCCAAAGAGAAGGCTTCTTGAAAACTGAAAACAGGAAATGTACCTTCGTTTCTGGCACCCTTGGAGCACTTAGGGGGAAAAGAGCCAAAGGTAAATCTCAATAAAAACTAAGAAATAAACTCATGGTGGTCACCTCTCTGACCATTCAATAAAGCTTAAAATTAATAAGAAACAATAAAATGAAAATCCCAGGATGTTAGACAGTTAAAGACATGTTCTTATAACCCCACTGAGTCAGAGAAAACCAGAACTAGATTCAAGACACCCAGATCGCAGACACATAGGTACAGGAAAACTCAATCTGAAATGTTCTCACTTTTATACAGAAAAAATGAAAAGAAATAACCTGATAATTTATGAGAACAGATAAAGCAAAAAAAAAGTAAGTAAAACATAAAATGTAAATCTAAAGTAAAACTGTAAGGAAATAAACTTATCAGAAAGGGAAATATTATAGTTGATAATTACCCTCAAAAAGATAAATATCAAACTATTTTCAAAGAGTAGATACACATTGACAACAGAAAGATGAAATAAAAAGACACTATGGGGAAGAATAAAATAGGCCTAAATTCATGACAAAATCCTGGAAAATCCGGATGAACTAGGAAATTTTCTAGAAAAATATGAATGCCAACATCAATGCAAAAATAATAGAAAACAAGAAGAGATTTCTGGCCTTGAAAGTGAAAGCAATTCCAAAAAATACCTGCCAAGGGAACTATCAAGCCAGGAGACTTTTTGTTTGGAAGAAAGTTCTACAAGTCTTTAAAGAATAAATTATTATTTGGTGCACAGCACAGAAAAAAAAAAAAAGATGAAAAACTTTCTCATTCAGTTTAGGAAACAAAGCCTGACAAAGAAACAGAGAGAAGAGACAGAGGGAGGGAATGTGAATAACCCTCACTCCTGAATTCAGAGACAAAAATTCCAAATGCACAGACCTGGTGGGATCCAGCTAGGTCATAGCAGAGCATGAGAAAGGTTCGCCAGAGATGGCTAAGAATCATGGGCCAGGCAAGCTGGTGCACACCTATCATCCCTAGAGGCTGAGGCAGGAGCATTTCCACCAGTGGGACCCTGACTCAAGGGGAAAAAAAGAAGTTTGAGGGGCTGGAGAGATGGTTCAAAAGCTAGGAGTGGTAGCCACTCTTGAAAATGACCCAGGTTTTTCCTAGCTTACAACTATTGGTAACTCTAGTTCCAGGGCATCCAACTCCCTCTTCTGGCCTCCTCAGGCACTGCAAACGTGGTATACATGCATACATACAGGCAAACACGTAAAATAAAAATAAGTAAACCTTTTAAAAATAATATAATAAAACATGAATGTTTTAGTATGAAGAGTAAACATAAAAAATTTATAGTGACTGCTTCTGAATGAACAGAGTATAAGTATTTTTATTTGTTATGTGCTTTTAGGAACCACACAAATAATTTTGATTTTTCATTGAGTATTATGTAAAACTAGCTTGTTGTGCTTTTTAAGTGTTTATTAGTGTGTGTGTTTGGGGGGAGGGATGCATGCAATAGATCTCAGGACAATGTTGTTGCGTTGGTCCTCTCCTTCCGCATCTATATACACGGGTTATAGAAACCAAACTTAGTTCCCCAACAGTGTACAGCAAATGCTTTACCCATTGGATCATCTCACTGCCCCCTCCCCCAAAAACGCACTGTTTCAAATTTAGGTTAAAAAAAACAAAAAACAAAAAACCAGTAGCATGCTTCCAAAGACACTGCCAAGACTGGGAAGAGAACAGTTGGAAGGACGGGAGGAAAATGTTTGTAAATCATCCATCTGATAAGAAACTGCATCTAGAATGCGTAGAGAACTCACACAACTCTGTAACTTTTAAAATACAACTTAGAAGTGGGCAAAGGGGGCTGGAGAGATGGTTCATCAGTTAAGAATTCATACTGCTCTTGCAGAGGACCCAGGTTCAAACCCCAGCACTCATGTGGTCCCTCAGAACCACCTGTAACTCCAGTTCCAGGAATGAATCTGGCACCCTCTTCTGATCTCCAAGGATTCCTGTATGTACATGGTGCACATAAACTCACACAGAGATACATCAATGAGACAAAAAAATAAATCTTTGAAAGTGGGCAATGGCCTTAAGATTACATTGCTCCAGGGAAGATACATAGCAGCCAATGAGAAATAAAAAGGTGGTCACTGCAAACCAAAACCACAACCAGAAACAGATAGCACACTAGGGTGGCTGTCCTCAGAGAGGCAGGGAACACAGTGTCAGCTGGGGGTGGTGGTGATATTTTATTTGTGCTGAAATGTGGTGATAACTTTATTTGTGCTTTGATAAATAAAGCTTGCCTGGAGATCAAGAGGAAAGGGCCAGCTGTTTTAAGTAAACAAAGTTAGGTAGCACACGCCCTTAATCCAATCACTTAGCAGGCAGGGTCTCTGTGTGTTCAAGGCCATACTAGGGAACAGAGCCAAGCGTGGTGACACACGCCTTTAATCCCAGGACCAACCATAGAGACCTAGAGGTCTGTATAGACAGGCAGTGATGAGGAAGTGAGGTGGCTGGGCTAAGAGCCAATGAGAGGGCAGAAAAGCAAGGCATATAAAGGTGTGGGTAGACAGGAAGTAGCTCGCATTCAGAAGCTATAGAGTTGGTGAGGTAAGGTTGGCTGGTGGCTTTTCCTATTTCCTTGATCTCTAAGGCTTTCGCCCCTATATTTGGCTCAGTGTTTTTTATTTAATAAGACCATTTAGAAATCCATCTACAGGGTGGTGGGAGAAGCCAGTGAGAACATAAAACATGATGGACACTGTGGAACACCCTGACCATTCTGAAAAGTGGCAAGCAGTGCATTCCCTGTGACCCCCATTCTGCTCTTGATACATACACATCTTAGAGAAATTGGAATGATCCAAAATCATGTACTTGGAAGTTCAGTGCAACCTTTTTCAGAATGGCTACCAGGGGGGCATGACCCGCCTGGGTCTTCTGAAGAATGTTATCAGGACAACGTTTGGCCACATGCTACAGCCTGGATGAACCCCGAAAACATGATAAGCAAAAGAAGTCGATCACAAAAGAACACATATTGCATAGTTGCATTTATATGAAAGGAGACCAAGAGCAAAGTAGAGCTAGAGATGGTTGGAGGCTGCAGGGAGTAGGTGCTCTTTCCTGCAGCCAGGAAAATCTTCTAAAATGGATGGTGGGGATGACTGCACGACTCTTTTAACACCCAGGGGGACATCTGCCAAACTGCACACCTTAAATAAGGGCTTTGCTAACACAAACATCTCAACACAACTATTAGAAAAAAGGACAAATGACCAAACACCAGCTTAGAAACTCACACTCAAGAAAAGTAGGTAGCCGGGCAGTGGTGGCGCACGCCTTTAATCCCAGCACTCGGGAAGCAGAGGCAAGTGGATCTTAGTGTAGCTTTGTGCCTTTCCTGGAACTCACTTTGTAGCCCAGGCTGGCCTCGAACTCACAGAGATCTGCCTGCCTCAGCTTCCTGAGTGCTGGGATTAAAGGTGTGCACTGCCACCACCAGCAGCTATACTCATATTTCTTAAGAACAACTTTTTGTTCATTTGTTTGTTTCGTTTGAGATAGGACCTCTCAGAGTAGCCCTGGCTGTCCTGAAACTCGCTATATCGACCAGGCTGATCGCGAACTCACAGATATCCAATTGCCTCTGCCTCCCCAGTGCTGGGATGTTTTTGCCTAACAAGAACATCTTTTGTTGCTATTGCTGTTGTTGTTTTGAGGCAAAGTCCTACGTCTAGCAGGCTGGCCTTACACTTGCTATATAGCAGAAGATAACCTGGAACTCCTGATCCTCCTGCCTCTACCTTCCAAGTGCTGTGTGATTACAGCTATGTACCATCAAGCCTGGCTTATACAGAGCCTGGAATGTAACCCAGGGATCTGTGCATGCTGGGCTAGTGCTCTACCCACTGAGCTCCACGTCCAGCTTTGTCTATGGTTCTTGTCTTGTCCTTCTCTCTGATCTACCCAAACATATTTATATGGCCATTAATGACTCATGCCTCCAAAAGTCTAGTGGAGTAGTACCCAGCGGCAGCTCCTCCTCTGTCCCTGATGCATGTCCCCTTGCCTGTCATCTCACTGCCACACCTCTCAGCCTTCACTGCTGACATTCACTACTCACTCTGAGGTCCTCTGAGTATGCCCAAATCAGTTATCCAACCCTCCTATCTTCTATAGGCACCCTCTCTTGGAATCCCCCTCCAGTCCTACTCTTTAAATAAAGTGGACATTGACTTGTCTCGTGGTAGACAGCCTAAATGACTCCTCCAAACCCCAGCTGCCTGGTGTATGTCTGCCACTGTATGCCTATGAGCCTCTCTAATGCCCTGCCAGGTCCAGTTATCAGCAGGCCACTGGCTCCTCCTACAGCCTCCCTCCGATAAATGAACTGGAAGCCCCTCCTTCCAGATGCGCAGACCAGCTGTAGACTCTGCTTCCTCATCCCCACGTGCAGCCCTCAGCCATTCTCAGTTTCAGCTCCAGAGCACATTCTGAATCTGCCATTCCCCACCCCTACCCATCGCTGCTACTCTGGTCAAGCCCTGTCCCCTGATACTGGTCTCAACTGGCCTCCCATCTCTCTCCTCTTGCCGCCCTGTCTCTAAACCCACTCACACCATCACAGCCCTATAATCTGTAAGTGGATCCTGGCCGTCTGTGTACAAAGCCTTCTGATGTCTTGTCACCTGACTGGGACTAAGCTAAAGCCTTTACAAGAACCTCATATGACTCAGAGGCCAGAGCCTGCAGTACCCAGTCTCCCACCTTCTGCCCTCTTGCCAGCTCACTCTCTTCCATCCATACTGATCCCAAGTTTGTCTAACATTCTCTTGCCTTTCTCTTGAAGGGCCTCTATCATCTTGAGGGGAGGAATCATCAATGCCTACCACCTCCTTATAAGATCCCAACTACAAACCAAAGTATGTTTCCACCAAAGTTCACCCTGAGGAACCAGCGAGTTTAAAGAGCTTGAGTAAGAGAAGCATGGGTGACCTCCAAGCAGCCTCACTGGAAAGTCTTCACTCAGCGTAGATAATGGCTTCCTCATAGCCACATAGGTAGCTCCCCTTCAACTAACCTTCACCCTATACTCTCGCACCTCCCAAGACCCCCCAGGAATTTGTGTAATTAGGGCGGAACTGCATCCAAATGGAGAGGAGCAGACTCTCAGGTGAAGGTCCATTGACCCTCCCCAACCCCTCTTCAATGAGGAAATGCCAACAGTCAACAGCTCCAATCCTGATGGCCTCTTGTAGGCAGGCAAAGCTGATCTGATGAAGACTGCATCCAATTTGCTCCAAGGATTATGTTCTACAACACGGATCCATGACCACTTCCTTTCCCGCAAGTCTGCCTCCAACGCACTCTCAACCTTTCTCTCCCATTCTCTCTGTTTCAAACTACAGCTTCCTTCCCAGCAATCTCTACCCTCCTCAAACTTGTTTTGTCTATACAGCAATAATCCCCACCAGACATTAGCTAGACCTCATTTAAGTCTTTATTGTTGAGTGTCTTCCCGTGAGGGCCGGGTCCCACACCTTTGATCACATGACCAGTGTCAGTTCTTAGATCAGTTCCTGGTACTAGCCTGCATCTCAGGAGATATTTGATGAGTATATGAATTCTTAGACATCAGAGGAGGGGAAACAAGTGACAGTCTTTGGTACCAAATACCAAGAACAGATAATGTGCCATCAAATTATGTATTTAAGGGACTGGGGATGTGGCTCAGTTGACAGAATGTTTGCCTAGTCTATATGAAGTTTTAGGTTTGATCCCTGGCCCTGCACAAACTAGGTGTGGTGGTG
This sequence comes from Peromyscus eremicus, assembly GCF_949786415.1. Lineage (NCBI taxonomy): Eukaryota > Metazoa > Chordata > Mammalia > Rodentia > Cricetidae > Peromyscus > Peromyscus eremicus. The sequence continues at coordinate 97,330,818 of NC_081418.1, forward strand.
CACACCTGTAACCCCAGCCCTGCACAAACCAGGTTTGGTGGTACACACCTGTAATCCCAGCCCTGCACAAACCAGATGTGGTGGTGCACACCTGTAACCCCAGCCCTGCACAAACCAGGTGTGGTGGTGCACACCTGTAACCCCAGCCCTGCACAAACCAGGTGTGGTGGTGCACATCTGTAATCCCAGCCCTGCACAAACCAGGTGTGGTGGTGCACACCTGTAATCCCAGCAGCTGGAAGGTAAAGGAATGAAGATCAGGAGTTCAAGATTATCCTCAGTTATCCATAGTGAGTCTGAGGCCAGCCTGGGATCTATGAGACCTATCTCAAAAAAATAGTTGGAGTAATTGGCTTAAGAAAGCCATTTTGTCCAGCCAGTTCTTCTCCATCAGAGAATAAGAAGATGGACATTTGGGGGCCACAAAAGCAAGAACCAGAGAGGTGTGGTGGTTTCGGGCAAGCCATCCTAACTCTGCCCTGGATTCATCCTCCATGAACCGCAGGATTCGGTATACCGCTAGCCAGTGTCCAGAGGACCTGTGCCAGGGCACTGGTCAGGAAGCTGCACAGATATAATAAAAGAAAGTCCTTGGCGCTTCCCGTAGACCTCAGAGTGGCATGGGACATTAGTGTTCCACACTCCACAGCTAAGCCTGCAGATTAGGAGAGGAGGGAGGAGGCCTGGGAAGGAAGAGGAAAGAGCAGAAGAGAAGACTGGACAGAGGACCGGAGATGTGGGACTAAGAGAAGATGTCAGAAAGTGCAATGTGATCCGTGTGTCCCCAAGTCAGAGCCCAGAGACGCCAGGGTGGACTAGTACCGGGAACCAGGCTGCCTTCCCTGGAGAAATAACACTAAGGAAGGCCAAACCAGAATTTAGCCACCACCCCCCACTCTGGGGTGTGGAGGGGAAAAGTAAGCCCAAAGTGACTAAGTTTAAACCTAAAATGCCTAAGATTACCAGGGATTTTCTGCCATTAGGAAAAAATGAGAGCTCAAACGGGAGATTAAGTTGACTTACAGAAAATAAAGTGATATTTTTAACACACTCATGGATATGGCTTGAAAATAACATTCCTGCCATTACCCCAGCCTGGCTTCTGGGGGAGTTGTCTCAAGCCCATTTCACCTGCCAAAGAAGTTCCAGAATAAGTTAGTACAGCCTTGAGGTGAACCTTCCAGGCTCACCTTAGCCAGGTGTGCCCAGCAGCTGAGTCTCCACCCCCACAAAACTGGTCCTGTGGCCTCCAATGCCAAGCGTGTCCTTGACCTCATCTGGCAATTGCTAAGCATCAACCTTGGACCATGGCAAAGAGGAGGAAGAAACTGGAAGACTGTTTACTAAAGTGTTACCTGAAGCTTGAACCAGAAATCGGGCCATTGCCACTGTGCCGTCCATGCCCAAGGTTCAAGGCCATTCTTCGTTCCACCATTCCGCAAAATCAGTTTGAACAAGGCATGGACTGAAGCTTCTTGGATTCCAGCTAACAGCCAAAATTCAGTGGTTGAGCAAACAAAGCCGGGCAAGACAGTCAGTCTTACAGGCACACTGACCCTCCAAGACCCGAGTCAGCATGGTGTGGTCCAAACATCATCACCCCAGTGCCTCATGCCTCTCATGACCATGGAAAGCAAGACTGGTAGCGAAAATTCTAACTCTTCTTGTGAGGTCTGAAGTGGAAACTGGGGTGTCAGGGGCAGACACACACACACACACACACACACACACACACACACAGGGTGTGGAACCCAGAGCCTTGCACATGCTAAGCAAGTGCTCTACTACTGAATTACACACCCTCTTTAGCTTATTCTTATTTTGAGACAGGGTCTCACTAAGTTGCCTAGGCTAGTCTGAAACTATGGATCCTGATATCTCAATCTCCCAAGTGGCTGGGGTGACAGGCCTGTGCAACCTGCTACAGCTCGTGGACAGAGCTTCTCTTCCCAGAACATCCAGCTGAATCAAAGAGAAGAGCTGCTGGCCAAGATCATTCATCACCAAGGTTATAAAGTTAAGCTGAAGGTCATTATATAGAAGCAATGGGCTTCTGTTTATGAAATTAAATGAAGATCTAAGTCTACACAGAAAGCTAATCCTCTCTTAGAAAAATGATTTTCAGTCAGCCGGACAACAGGGTGTTATGAGGCTCTGCATTGATGTCTAAGAAATATCCTGAGCCTGGTGTTGGTTACCATGGTAACTGTTCCTGTTGACAATGCCAACACCCTCGGTGTTGATACTCATTTTTGCTAACTCGGGTGTGACATCTTCATAGCTCAAATGATGACAGAATATCAATTTCCTGAGGTCTGAAAACCTGAGGACAATTTGCTCCTGACTCACAAGCACAAACACACATGCAACATATATGTCCTCAGGCTGACACAGTCCAGATATGACCTCAAACCTACCTCACCCTGTGCACACTAAACCACTTGATACCCTCAAAACCACAAAGACAGATGCCCAAATCTCGCTACCAATGACTCAGAAGAACTCTGCGCACTCACAGCAAACGTCAATCATTTCCAGACTCTTGGTAACACTCCCTGGATACCAGCCTCCTTGTCTGTAGAAGGGTCCCTATGCCATGCACCCTGCCTTCAAGCTGGATCAGGAGAGGGCAAGAGAAGGAAGGCCTTTAGCTCGAGTGCTAAATTGCATTCCAGTGAATGCACTCACATGACCTTCAGCAAAGACCAGACCTGATTATCTGTCAGCCTCTTATAGACAGGGGCCCATACAAGCAGGGTGCCTTTGGGGAACCCGGGCTTTTCCAGCCATAGCTTATGAGATCACAGGGAACTGGACTTGCTGCACACGTAAGTAAGGGCCCGTAGGGAACCCAGGCTTGCTACATACCCTCTCCCCTCCCACCCTTTAGCTTATTTTTATTTTTAGACATGTGACCCATGTGGGTGAGGGGCATTTGTGAAACCCAGGCTTCTGCCACATGGGTGAGGGACCTGAGGGAACCAGGCTGTTGGCCACATGGATGAGGGACCTGGGAGAAGTTGGGCTTCCGGCCACATGCATGAAGGGCCTGAGGAAAACCAGGTTTCTGGACACATGGGTGAGGGGCCTGAGGGAACTGGGCTGTTAGCCATTTCCAGACTCAGAAGTCTAAGTTGAGCACTTGGCCTACAACTTTGCACCCTGAGGGGATCATGCAGAATGCCTGAGAGAATGGAATCTCCTCGGTGGGCTGAAAGAAAGAAGATTCCAGATGAGTCTTCAACCCTGTGAAGAGAGCAATGCAACATCTCTAATTCGGAATCTGTGGTGGTTCCAGAAGGGCCCAGGGGATGTGGGAGCTTACCTAACCTTCGTTCTGCTTGTGGAGACAGTTTTGCTTAACAAGAGTTCCAGCAATCTACTTAAGAGAAAAACTATTTTTGAAGGCCTTCCCGGGACTGCAGAAGCATCCATCAAACTACAGACACTAATATTAGCTATCTTAAATTCAATTTAAAAGGGATTTGGGGGGAGCTCTCTCTGTGCCAAAGTCAACCCACTTTCTAGTTACCGTGTGCATTTTCATACGCAAAAATCACGTTAACTTTTCAAATCTTTGTCAAACTTGTTACTCGGTTCTGATTTCCCGTGCCTCAGCTCCTGGAGAGATGTGTCAAAGTCACAGGGTGAGGGATGAAGCCTCACCAAGAGCCCCCAAAGGGGCTCAGCACAGAAGGCTACACAACTTCCACGCACCTTAGAACCCAGGCTAGGGGGCGGACCATGTGCAGGACCAAGAAGGATAAGAAGGCATTACGTTAAATCCTGGTGAAAGCTCTCTGGCCAGTGGGTTGTCAGGAAACGCTGTGGATACCCCTCTAAGACAGAGAAGACTCTTTTTCTATGGAAGGGCAAGTCGGTCCCTCATGCCAGGGGAAAGACCCCTTGGGGAGGAGGGTGGTAGAGCAGTGGAGGCAGAAGCAAGGGCTGGCTGGAAGGAGCTAGGGCTGACTCCTCCCTGATGGGGGCCTGGAGTTTGCCAGACGTTTCACCCCAGGCTGTCCCCCCTGCAGTGTGCACTGAGGGAGGAGGGGTGCACCCCCGAGGAGACCGCAGGAATGCCAAGCAGGGGAAAGGCGCCCCGAGCCAAGGGCTCCAGCAACCAGGATCCAATATCGGCGGGTGACTCCAGCCCCCGTAACAGGAGAGACCGTAAAGTATGTGCTGGGCTTCCCAACCCGCACACACAGCAAATAACCAATTACTCCAAATAGCTAACAGATTGCGGCTCTGACTTCCCTCCCCTCACCCCCACCCCACCCCATCCCCTCACTTGTCATTTGATGGGCGGTTTGTATGTGTTCAGAGAGAATGAGGGAATGAGGCACAAGGAAGACCCAAATGACGCTGGGGACAGGCATCAAACACCTAATCAGAGCTCGTGGCAGTCACAGAGACCAGCCTGCACCCATACCATGCACAACACAGATATGCTTAATGACGGGAGATTTGGCAACTGTTTGTAGTGAGTCTAACATCCCCAATACCATCAGTACACGTCCTTAGGAAACCTACATCTGTCTTCCTCAGTAGCTCAGCTGGTAGACACGGGAATAAGGTAAAAGTAGGAATATGGAGTCTGGGGAGAGGGTCAGTCAGTAAAGTCTTGCAAGCATGAAGACCCAAGTTCAACCCCTAGAACCCATATAAGAAGCTGGGCGTGGCAGCATGCCTGTAATCCTAGTGCTGGTGGAGACAGAAAGGTCTCTGGGGCTGGCTGGCTGGCCAGGCAAGCTTCAGGTTCAGTGAGAAACTGTCTCAAAAAAGAAGGTGGAGAATGGTTTAATAAAATGTCTGACATAGACCTATGGCCTCCATATGATGCACACACACACACACACACACACACACACACACACACACACCGAACATGGTTAAAGTTAACTCTCAAGTTCAGGGGTGCAGCCTCATAGCTCGAAGCTCGGAGACAAACTGCCTCTGGAAATGCTCCTTGCTCGTGAGCGACGCCCCGTAACTGATTGCTTTGGTCAAAAAACATCTACTTCAAAGTCCTGGGATAAATTGCTGTCGAGACTCATGAATCACAATAAGGCATTCTCTCCAAACTTGAAATTGAGGGAAATAAGGCTGTTCTTGGAGAAAGTGACCTTGATCTAAATGAGTGTTAGGTCAAGACAAGGAGAGGCAAGATCACCTCAATAGGAAAGAATGTCCTCCCATAGAGTCTTATTTCCTAGTGAGAAGAATGTGGGGATAGAAAATGAGGAGCAAGTGAGCTATCCTAGAAGAATGGGGAAAGAAGTCAGCCTTGAATAGAGATAGTGTTTACACAGCATCATCAGAGAAGCAAGGCTCCAAGCAATAAAGCCACCCCCACTTTCAGAGATAGATGTATCTGTCATTCTTGGTCAGCTACCACTAAATTTCTTACCCATTTCCAAGCACAAGTTGCCTCTCTACTTGTATGGCCTACAGGGAGGCCATGAGCTAGACCAATGTCCAGGGTCTCATGGACCAGGCAACCGTTGTTCTTCCTGCAAATGCATGCTGGAATTCTTCATATGGAAGCTTGAACAGGCTTAAGAGGTGCCATAAACTTTAGGATCTACTCAACCAACACTGTAAGAAGTTTCCCCGAGTGATGTTCCTGCCCAGATGGCCTAATGTAAAAGGTCAATCCTGCCTTACTTAGGAAACTCTTACACAGGAGTCCATCAGCAAGGACTGTGGCTCTGACTTCGTTCGATAATGTTTGCTGCCATAGTAAACACAGTCTTCGGCTCACAGAAAAACCCATGGTAAGTGCCTGTGGTTATGAGTTTCTTCTGCTTTCTTTCCCTCTGTTGAATTCCCAATTGGCAAAGTAAAACTCTAGCAGCTCTAAACTGTCCCCATCTTTGGCTGATCCGAGTTGACTTTAAAAAGGTCTGTGCATTCAGGGACAGGCTCTACTTCATCTCCCAGTGCTTAATGAGCAAGAGCCTCCTTCTGGAAGGCTAAGCAAAGGGGGGGAAGATGGCACCAATGGTCACAAGAAGGAAACCATCTGAGAACTGAGAAAACTGTTTCCCTGAGCCAAAGAGCCGAGTCCAAACCAGAACAAATGGCTTTGTTCATGTTCGTAGGACGTTTGGAGAAGATGCCACTGACAGGAAATCAGAGCGCTGGGTCCTGGAGGAGACAGAACCTGCTTGATGGAAAACAGGACTGTCAGATTTCAAATTGAAACAGATTTCGATTTCCAACTAAAAAGCAAACTAGACAACCAGAGAAATCTCCCCAGCATGCTCGTCACATCAACAGGCATCTTTTAAACCATCCTGATTCACTCTGGAGATGATGAGGGCACAAAGAGAATCTTTAGCAGCAAATGAGAAAGGAAAAATCTGGAGAAATGAGGAGCCAAATGCATAGGCTATGGAACCCCAAAAGCCACGGCTGAACATTCAGTTTTAAGTGAATCTGGGTTTGTAGTGTCTCCAGGCTTCTGGTAAAAGTAAACACACATCCTCTCTGGAAGAATGTGACTTCCATCCAGGCCTCAAAGAATTCTCAGATAAAGTTCCAAAGAGCATGAGTTCACAATCAAAAAATAGTGCAACACATGAGGAACGAGACACCGTAAGCCAGTGCCAGCGGGGATCAACCAGCTACAGAAGCAGACCCGTGAGAACAGAAAGCAGAAGCGTCAGAAATAACATGTGACCCAAAGGACCCTCCAGGAAACAAAAGACAGACAGAGACCCTCGAAATTAAACAGACTGGAGAAGAAAGAACCTTAAAAAAAAATGTAAATCTTGAGATGAAAAACTCAGTAAACTGGGTTAAATATCAGATCACAAACTAGTAACATCAAATAAACAGAAGACGAATCTTTAGAAATCAGCCTAAGTGTATCATCAAGAAACAACCGTGGGGGCTGGAGAGATGGCTCGGTGGTTAGGAGCATGTGCTGCTCTTACAGAGGACCCCAGTTCAGCTGCCAGCACACAACCATATGGAACTCCAACTCCAGTGGGATCCAATGCCTCCAGCCTCGTTGGGCACCTGCACTGCCATGTGCATACCCACACACACATACACATATTTTTAAAATACCATAAATCTTTTTGTAAAAAAATCATTCCCAGGACTGGAGAGATGCTCGGGAGTTAAGAGTGCTTGCTGCTCTTCCAGGGGACCAAAGTTTGGTTCCCAGCACCCACATGGGATGGCTCACAACTGTCTATAACTCCAATGCCCTCTTCTGGTCTCTGTAGACACTTGTATACACACAGACACACACATGCACATAAATAAATAATATAATAAATCCTTTTAAAAAGAAGAAATTAACAGAGTAAGCCTCAGTTTCTGCAGGACCCCTAGGTGGTCATAATCTAAAGATGTTCAAGCCTTTATCTATGATTATATATAATCTGCATATAACCTACACACATTCACCTGCATGCTGTCAATCATCTCTACATTGCTTGTAACGTGCAGTGTGCAGCAAATGCCTTGCAAATGGTTATTAAACTGCATTGAGTGACTGTGTGTGTTTGCCATGGTCACAATCATTTTTCAAATATTTTCAATCTGTGTTGTTTACATCTGTGGATGCAGAAGCCACAGATAAAGTATCAGATGTAACATGCAAATTTAGTTGGCACGGAGAATTGAGATGGTCTACGGTGTGTCTCCTCAGAGCTTCAGATGGAATGGTCAGAAGAACAGGGACTAGATAAAGTTTGAAGAGATGACAATTGAGAACTACCCAAAACCAATGAAAATGGAAGTCTTCAGAGAGAGGCACTGTTGACAGAAATAACTTCAGTGAAACTGGAGTCCTCAAAACAGGGTGAAATAAAAGTTATTTTCAAACAATTAAAAAGCAGAAAAGCCTGAAATAAACTGATTCCCACATAAGAATTTCAACAGATTCTACTTAATTAAAAAGTAAAATAAAAGGAAGAAGGCTACTGCACAAAAAGAATAGTAAATTTGAACACAACTAAAAAGAAAACTGATTACTTAAAAAAATAAAAACAGGCTCAAATGTGACTTACAAGATGAGACTGGAATGTGCAACAAAAGTGTGAAAGTATTTGGAGAGCATTCGGTTCTTAATCATATCCTGGAAGAAGCTATAGATGTGAATTAATTCAGACTTTGCTAAGTCAAAGATGCAGGTCAAGATTAAATAAGGCAGGGCAGTGGTGGCACTTGCCTTTAATCCCAGCACTTGGGAGGCAGAGGTAGGCAGATCTCTGAGTTCGAGGTCAGCTTGGTCTACAGAGCGAGTTCCAGGACAGCCAGGGCTACAAAAAGAAACCCTGCCTCAAAAAAACAAAACAAAACAAAAAAAGATTAAATGAGGTTGGTGTGTGGCACACTTCTAATACCTTGATTTCAGGAAGCTGTGACAGAAAGACCTCAAGGGAGGGCCAGCCTGGGTCACCTAGTGAAAGACTGTCCCAAACAACAAACAGAAGGACTCTACATAGTCACTCACACAGCTTCACAGGGCAAGTGAGAGGGGAAGTGAAGGGAGGGTGGATTCTTACATCTTAGAAATGAGAGAGTTCAGGAGGTATAACTCATTGGTAGGGTGCCAGCTTGGCATGCTCAAGGCCCTGAATTCAGTCCCCAATACCAGGGGAGAGAGGGATGAATGAATGGAGGGAGAGAAGAAGGGAGAGAGAGATATAAAAAGATAAAGCTGATAGAAACACGAAGTAAGATGGCAAAATCAAATAATCAGTAAAAACTGGCAGGATGATGCGTTTTTAAAGACTAGAGAATCCAGGTGGAGTGACCCATGTCTTTAATCCCAGGCCTCAGGAGGCAAGGGCAGTTGAGTGTGAGTTTGAAGCCAACCTGGTCTACTCAGCAAGTTCCAGGCCAGCCAGGGCTGTAGCCCTGTGTACTGTGTACATACGTACGTGTGTGTGTGTGTGTGTGTGTGTGTGTGTGTGTGTGTGTGTGTGTAGAGAGAGAGAGAGAGAGAGCACAAATTGCTCTTGTAATCCAAGTTAAATTCCCGGCACCCATGTCAGATGGCTCACAACCACCTGTAATTACAGCTTCTGGAGATCCGACACCCTCTTCTGGCCTCCACAGGCACCTACACTTATGTGTACATACCCACACACAGACTCACACACATAGTTTTTCAAAATTAAACAAAACAAAGGAACCCAAGTTTTGATAACACATTAACAAAGTGTCTTAAGTGGGTGTTTAGCCTGTAAAACACATTTGAAGAACACACATTCTTCACTCTTACACGAACAAGTCATAAAAATGGACCTTTTCCTGGGCCATAAAGGTCATTCCTGAGTATTATTACACATAGACTCATCCTCTGGGCCACAGTAAAGCTAAGCTAAGCCAGTATCAACAACAACAGAAAGATAAATTGAAACATAGTTTAGGAACTTCCAAAATGTTTTCAGACAACTCAGGTGTCAAAATGAAATAAGAAAATATTCAGAACAGAAAAATGGCAAAAATACTGCTTGCCAAGTCCTGTGGGAAGCATAACACAATACTTAACAGGGAATTTTATAGCCTTCAATGTTTACATAGAGGTTAAAAATATAATAAACACCCCAAATAGGAGGAAGGAAATAATAAAAATATTAATCAGCTAGGAAATAAGGAAACAAAATGAAAGATCAACTCAAAAATTGATTCTTTGAAAATGATTAAAATAATCTGATAATGAGTGACAAGAATAATAAAATAAAATCCCGGGAATAAAGGTGACATGGCTTGATGGAGAAGAAAAACTAGAAAAATTGAGAGGGCATTACAAAAAATTGCTATGCCAATATTTGGGGAGGAAATGGATACATTCCTATAAAACATAAATCACCAAAAGTGACTCACCTAGAAGCCGAAAATCTCAGAGGTCCTATAAAGATTCTTACAATTACAACAGCAGTTTAAAATATCCCAAGAAGAATGCTAAGTCTAGACAGCTTTACAAGTGAGTTTGCCAAACACAGGCAACAATGATGCCAGGCTTATTCTGTCTTCTTGGAGACCAGAGAAAGTTCATTCTCACCCAAACTCCTTACAAGATGACTGTTACCTAGACACTGAAGCCTGAACGGCGTTAAGGAAGACATCTCAAGCAGTCAGCAATCACCAAAACTGAGGCAAAAAGAAATCCTGGGGCCATGCACATGCTTTAAATCCCAGCACTTGGAAAGCAGAAGCAAGCAGATCTCTGTGAGTTCCAGGACAGCCAGGGCTACACACGGAAAAAAAGAAAGAAACCAAGACAGACAGAATTAAATCTCTGCAGATGGAATCTGGCAACACAGAAAAAAGAAAATAGGCCATGGCCAGGGTGCCATGTTTCAGACATGTGAAGCTGCTTCAGAACTGCAAGAAAAGGAACGTAAGTGAAAATGCTTCACAGGAACAGGACAAAGAAGAAAAATCACATGACCATTTCAACAGCTACATGAAAAGCATTCAATAAAGCAGAATTCCTGATAATGAACATTAACTATCTTGTCATCATTCAGCTCATAAGTTTCATATTCCTTTGTGAGGCAAAATTATTCATTTAAGAAAAAACAGGATCAGAAAAGAATACTTTCAATAATCAATCACATAAAACACCCACCTAGAGGTCCTAGTCAGTGCAATAAAGCAGGAAAAAGAAATAATAAAGATAAAAGACACACAAAAAATGATTAATTACAAATTAAATAACTGACTAAAACTCAGAACACTTGAGTCAAGAGAATTAATAAGAATCTTAGCGAAGATTCTGAAAATATGTATAAGGGTTGATTTCATTTACATATGAATAGCAAATAACTGGGAAATGCACCACTAAAGAACAAGAAGGTCATGAAAATGTGGCACATCTACAGGATGGAGTTTTATTTGGCTACAAAGAAGAATAAAATCACTTTCAGGAAAATGGATTAATCTGGAAAGTATGGCATTAAGTGAGTGAGGTGATTCAAGCTCAGAATAAGAAAAACCGCATGTTCTCCTTCATATGCAGATCTAGCCTATAATGTAAACACACACACAGAAAGAGAGAGGGAGGAGAGAGAGAGGGAGATTTAAAAAGTCAATCCTCAGGCCGCAGTGACTGCTGCAGAGTAGAGGCAGTAGTGGCAGGTGTGGAAGACACGTGGGGAGCTGGTGTAACTCTGGCATCAAAGCTGAATTAAGACATCCCAAGAGACACTAGCAAAGGTGCAGAAATCCTAAATAAGTAGCAGCAAGTCTGACTCAAAGTATATAAGAGAATTTCTCTTGTCCGGGATGGACAGACACCCTCCACGGTCTGCCACATAAAGGCCAGGGCCAGCTGAAGGCCTGCAGCTGCTCCTGCATACCCTCTGCAGCTCCCAGCAAGCAAGCTCTGTTTGTGACCACGGTCAGCTGTGCTTGTGACCACGGTCAACTGTGTCTGCTTCCAACCTCTTCACACCAGCTGCACTAACAATGTAATGACACAAATATGACAAAAAACAAAAACAAAAAACTATAAAATTTGAATTGAATGCTTTCAGATTTTTTTCAAAAATACAAACAAAATGGCATACAAAATGGCAGACAGATCTTAAATTTTCAAAGAACTCCACACTCCAATGTTTTTGTAGCATCGTTACAGTCTTCTCAAACATTAATAAACTAAAGGCTAAAAATCACAGACATTACATGTTGGCCGTGGTTTTAAATGAAAGGATTAACAGCCCTCCGTTCAGCACAGTCAGAGCCAAAGAGAGCTTGGCTTGTGGCAAATGACTGGGAGATGAGCATGCACACTGGGGGGGGGGGGGGGCTACATGTCAGTGTTCAATAACAGGAGCTTCATGATCCAGTCTAACCAACTTGTCCCACCAGCCAGCTGACCACCCGTTTGTCTGGGAAAAGAGGATTTCAGCCTGAGTCAGCTAGGAGTGCTTGACAGACAGCAAGGCTTGGGTTTACCCCATGAACATGGGGCCGTTGTGCTTTATATTACCAGAATAATGTAAAGAAAGGTATCATCTTCATAAATACCAAATGATATTGATAAGACTGAACACTTATTTTTCCTTGGTGTGTTGCGGGGGGCGGGGGGATGCGCACATGTATGTGCAGGTATACAAGCCCATGTATCCATGCGGAGGCTGAAGGAAGACAACAAGTGTCCTGCTCTACCACCCTCTACCCTATTCCCTTGACACGGGTCTCTCACTGAAGCTGGAGCTAAGATGGCCACCAACCAGCCCTGGGGAATCGTCTTGTCTCTGCTCGCCACACCCCCCACACGTGGCCATGCCTGGCTTTTTATGAGGATGCTGAGGATTTGAACTGGGGTCCTTAGGGCTTGTGCAGCAGGCCCTCTTAGCTACTGAGCCACCCCCCAGGCCTCACCCCAAGTTTAAGCTATTAGAAGACTGACAATAAAAGACCAAATCTTGACAAAGCCAAGACGATCTGAAACAGGTAGTTGTTACCGTAACTAACAGAAAATAACAGAGCTGTTCTCATAAATTAGTGGCGAAATAACTTTGCTCAGTGCCAGCTCTACTGTCAAATATTATTCTGAAATGGGGAATAATAAAGACACAGCTTTGAGGAATAAAGCCCGGTTTGTTTGAACAATCTTAGCCATCTAGAAATTTTCTTCAATCAATAAAGACTGAGGAAAGGGCTTAATAAAGAGATAGTCGCAATATAAGTATGCAAAAGTAATGTTTCAGGAGCTGGGCGTAGCTTGGGGTTAATGCACTTGCCAAGCATGCAGAGGGTCCTGGGCTTAATTCCTGGCACAGAAGAGAAGAAAGGAGAGGAACGGGGAGGGGAGTGGAGGGAGATTTCCTAGCAAGAATTATAGTCACAAAAAAGAAAGATATTCCACCGAGAATAGTAATAAAGGCTACAAAATGCCTAGGAATAGATTAAATGACCTGACCTACAGATAGTAAACTAAGATTTCTAGGGATGTAAGAAGAACAGGTGAGGATTAACAAATCAAGTGTCCGGTGATGAGCAGTTAGCACTTCCAGAGGGCCCAGGCGACATTCAGCCATCTTTAAAATGTAGAATATAGAGTGGGAGAGCAGTCACACTGCACTTTTAAGCTTTCTAATGCAGATTATAAGAAAATGCAATATGATTCTAACATTGTAAAACTCAAAGTATAAACAAGTACATAAAAGAGACCTAAAAACACAGGCATGTCTAAACAGTCTTAGCAGCAAACGGAGATGTGGATAGCTTTCCCTCTGCCCTGCACTCTGTGTTTTCTGTATTTCCCACAAAAGATAATTCAGAAAGAAGCCTGGACGTTGTAGATCAGCAGAGGCAGAAAGAAAGTAGCCCGGATGGGCACTACAGTGCTGCCATTGGCCCAACCACTTGGATCTCAGGACCCACCAGGACCCACCAGGACCCACCAGGAGTCCTCAGCCACACACATACACTCATGTTGGGAGTAACAAGGAAGACTAGCAGCTGCCATCTGAAGAACCTTCTTGGGCCCAAGTCCCAAAGGGCAGAACTGAAGGTAGGGACGTGCCTGCTTCCTCTGGCCCTCACAGCCAGACCGAAGCCCAGCCCACCTGGGTAACCAGGACTGAAGTAAGGCTCAGAAGGAGCAGGACATTGATCAGAGGCAGAGATTTAGGAACTACACCCAGGACCTCCCCCCCCCCCGCCCCTCCATGGTTATGCCATGCTCAGGAATGCCTCCTCTCCTCCTTATCCCAGATCTGTGCAAGGAAAATGGAGCCAACAAATAATGAACAATACCTACATGAGGACTGGACGGAGAAGACCTCAGGTTAGTGGGGGCCAAGCTTGACAGCCCATCTGTGAGCTACAAATTAAACATGCCAGTTAGTGACAGGATTTGAGGGCAAGATTTGAGGACCTGTGACAGGGAAGGTTGGCCAGCTCTGAGGGAGTAGGGCTCTCCCCACCCCCTTCCCCTCCAGGAACCCTCTGCACCAGCTGTGTGAAGACTTTGCTGTCCCCAGCTGGACAAGCCCAGCTCCATGACCCAACCATTTACATGACCTTGGATAGCTCCGTGACCTCCCTGAACCGCAATGACCCAGAGCAACAAGGAGAGGTGCGTCAGTCTAAACGTGACGAAGACCTCGCCAGGCTAGTTTGCTCTCCGGCTGCAATCTAATTGCCTTTGCTGCCCCTGCTCAGGTGCCACCTACTCAGCCACTCTCCCTGCCTTTCTCAAACCTGCCTGCTCCAGGGACATTTCTGGTCCCCACCATCTGCTCCTTCTGTCACTAACATACCCAGACCTGCTGGGTAAGGTGGCCAAGCACGGTCAAGATCCTCAGCTTCCATCCTCTGGGAGCTGAGGACCACACGACTCCCCAGGCCTACACGAAGGAAGCTGAAGGAGTCTCACAGTACACCCCTGCTGCCTGCCCTGGAAATGACTTCCCACCACAAACCCTCGGTTGGTATCTCTAGGACTGTAATCCGATGTCTTAGAGGAGAGCCTCAGACATGCTCGGAGGCCATGGCAAGGGGCCAGGGGGAGAGGTGAGGGCTCAGGTGGGTGAACAGCCTCAAAAGGGTGGACGAAGCAGGGCAGGGGTGCAGAGGAAGAAGGAAACAGCAGATCTGGGGGTGGGGACAGAAAACAGGCCCTGCAACAGGGGAAATGGGAGGTGAGGCTGGAGAAGCCGGGGTCAGTGGGGACCCACAGCCACCAGCACCAGCCTCCCTCTTCAATGATCCAGAGGCTCCAAGAGGATCCTGAAAAAGGGAAGCCCAGGCCAGGCTCCCTTCCTGTGCAAGAAGAGAGGTCGGGTGTAGGGCAGAAGTGAGGAGAGACTCCGTTGAGACCTGGAGTGGGGTTTTGACTCCCACCCTCTCCTCTGTGTAGGAAGCATCACCGAGGAGCTCCAGAGCCCAAGTCCGGGAAGGAAGGAAGGCAGATTAAATGGCAACCAGCCGGGGCCGCTGGCCAATATTGGGTACAGTAGGACCTTCCAGAACAGACGGTGAGTTTCTCCAGCAGCCCCCAGATGGCCAAAGACGCCTCTGTCCCTCCCCTTCTTGCTCTGACCCCTCAGCGGCCTCACCGTTATTTTGAAAGTGTTCCTTTTTAAAGAAGGTGAGAGGGGTACAGGCAGGTCATCAGAGCCAAAGGAACACACGCAGCTAAACATAGTGCCAAGCTCCGTGCAGCTGCAGAAATTACACACTCCCCTTCGGGCCGGGGCCATAATTTGCTGCTCTAATTCCGGGGCCGTGTTTCCACCTTCACGGCAGCCTCGAGACTAAAAGCGGAGCAGTGAGCTCCAAATTAGCCTGAGCCTGAGAGCTGCCCACGCCCCAGCCCACCGTGAGGGAGAAGGTCCCCACCATGTTCTCAGGGCTTCTCCACGCCACCTGCCAACTGTGTCTTCAGTAATACACACCCCACACACGTGTACATGCATAGTGCCTTATCACATACACACACCTCACCACACACACACACACACACACACACACCACATCTACCACTGACATATCCACACATACCTGCAATAAACATACACACTACCTTACCACATACACACACACCACCTTACCACATGTATACACCACTTCATCACACACATACCAACCAACCTTACCACATGTACATAATACTACCTCACCACACGCATGCTTTACCACACACATTACCTTATCACATGTATATACCACCTTACCACATACATACTACCACACCACATGCATACACACACACACACACACACACACACACACACCCTTACCACACATCATCTTATCACATATACACTACCTTAATGCACACACATATACACATACCACCTTACTACACACACACACACACACACACACACACACACACACACACACACACACAACTTTGCTATGTAAACACACATATCACCTCCCCAAGATGGTATGTTCCTGCCAGATGGTATATTCAAAAAGAATGGGACTCAGGCTTCTCCCATCAAAGCAAGCTGGTCCCTTTTTCTTATCTTCTTCCTCTTGTCATCCTCTTCTTCATGTTCCCCTGCCATCTCCCAACCTAGGCAAGGCCAGCCTTGCTGTGTGGCACACCTCCAGCAGCCCAGCTCCCAGCCACACACCTCTCTGCCCACTGCTCCAGTCAGAGTGGCCATGTGTTGACATGGAGCACAGGCCTAGCTCTGGCTCTGAATCTTGCTCAGGCCCAGCCCTGGGCCCCTCACGTCAGGGCCAGGCGTCTGTCCAGCCTGGGCTCCTCACTGTCTACCTCTGGCTGTGCTTGTAGCCAACAGGGCCCAAATATTCCCTCGTCACCTAAACTTGTGAACACTGAAGGTCACACACAGAGAGCAGCGGTCCTGCCGGGAAGCCATTACTTAGTTGTATCTCAGACAGGCCTGTGAAGGGGGCAGGAAATAGGAGCTGGGGGGGGGGAGGGAAGCCAGGGCTTGGGACTCAGCTACAAATACCCATCCATGAGGAAGACAAAATATAAACTTGTACTGACATCACTGTAGAGCCATCTCAAATTTCCGTTCAGGTTTCCCTGCTAGGAAACATTCTTCCTCAGACCCATGCAGACAATGGGTGAATTATCTGTTTTTTCTTCCATGCATTTATACATACTTTTTTACATACATGTACACACATACATACATTTATACATACATACATACATGTATACATACATACATATACCCATCCATCTACCCATTTATCCATCTGTTCACCCATCTATCCATCTACCTGTCTATCCATCCATCTGTTCACTAATTCATCTACCTCTCCATCCATCCACCCAACCACCCATCAACCTACCTATCCATGCATCCACTCATCCATCCGTCCATATGTCCATCCACTCATCCATCCATCTGTTCATTCATCTGCCTATTCACCCATTCATCCTCCCATCCTCTCATCTATCCATTAATTTATTCACCCATCTAGCCATCCATCTGTCTACTCTCTAGCCACCTATTCATCCATCCATCCATCCATCTATCCATTATCCATTCATTCATCTACCATTGGCCATCTAGACAGATTCTCATTGAACATCTCCTCTAAATCAGGCCCTGTGCTGGACATTGGGGACATATAAAGGAAGGCAGCCTAGTTGCTGTCATGCATTTAGTCCAGAGAAGATGCTGAGACTCAGAGAGACATGCAGGACTTAGAGCTGATGCAGTGGCCAAGATCCTGCCAGAGAAGTGGTGAGCATTCCTAAGTTGAGTCTCAAATAATGAACTGAGCAAGAGAACAAAGGCAAAGGTTGTCTCAGCAGACAGGCTAGCAGAGCAGAGCCCTGGTGAGTGCTACAAGCTGAGGGATGAGGGCTTGGGGCTTCTGACGCTTTCTTAGCACTGGTGAAACTGTAGAGCAATACTTCCAGCCTCTGCAGCAGCAGCAGCATGGCTCCAGGAGCAAACACTGGAGGTGTTCCTGTGGAAGTAGCGGGAAGATGGGAAATTGGGAAAGTGGCAGAAAATGGCACTCAGTATTTCCAGGGACCACCTCAGAACTGAGCTCTAAGGATCTTGGGGCCATCTCAGCACTCAGGTTTGTTCTTGTGTGCAAAGCTAAGATTTAATGGGTGGTTTGAAGAGTACAGAGCCTAGCTGAGTGTCACTTGTTAATCCATCTATCCATTAATAAGTGTCTATCCAACCATTGACACACACACACACACACACACACACACACACACACACACCCATCTATTCACTGCAGCCTGAGGAGAGGATGCCATCAAACAGGCTATGAGGCTCTGCCTCAGGTAGCCTGAAGTTTTAGGAGCACTGAAGGCATCAGGTGTGTGAGCAACAGCATGCACAGCCACAGAGGAGGGTGGCAGCCTGAGCAAGTTCAGACCATTGTTCACAGTAGGGCTTTCTCCACCTCTCTTGGGGCAAGTACTGGATGGGATGCAGAGCCCATCTAGGGCCCAAGATAGGAACAGTGCTCCCTTGGGTAAAATATGTCATGGGCTTCCTGCCATATGCCTTGACATGTCCTGTGGTCACCAGCAGGCCCTAGGTTACAGAGTTCCAGCAAAAGAACGATTGACTGCAGCAGGTTGCAACAACTTTCCCCCAAATCCTCCCTTCCTGGTCCTGGAGGTGGGGGATAAGCAAGACATACACAGTCCTAAACACAGCCCGCTCTCTCTAAGTTACATCCACGGAGCTGCCGAGCATGAGATCCCAGAACAATCTTCCCTCAAAGAAGAGACACTCCCTCCCATCTCCTTCTCACTGAGGGATCTCAGACAGAAAGGCTTCAATGCAGCCCCAAGGGAGATGTTCCATTTTCCCCGCATGCTTCCAGAAAAAAAGTTTAGCTCTTACCCTAAGGACTACACACCCCTTCTCCAACCAGACTGAAAGTCCCTACTCAGGCCCTTCCATCAGGCAGCACCCAGCCACCAGGGTATAGAGGGGTAGGTATAATGGCTATATGGTAGGGAAGGAGAGGGGAGGGGAGGAGCTAGAGATGAGGAGTGCAGGGTGGGGAAATTAAGGCCAGCTCCTTGGGGTTGGGGCAGGAGGGAGCTGCCATCTTCCCTATCCTACCTGGACAGGGATGAGAGGCTCCTTGTCGTCAATGTCGATAAGCACATCCTCCCCAGGGCTGAGAAGGCTCACATCATCTGCAGGAAGAGCAAGTCCACTCCCATGAGGGACTCGGGCAAGGGACTGTCACCAGACCCCTCAATCTCACCACCCCTCATACCCTTTTTCTCTCTGTCCCCGGCCCTTCCTTTTCCTGAATCTAGTCCCCATCTTCCTCCATTTCCCACCTCCTCTTCCTCTCCCTCTGCGCCTCCCCCCTCGGCTCCTCCCCCACCGCCACCCCTATTTTGAACCGTGCTTCCCACCCACAAGTAGGCTCACTTGCTCCAGATGTGCCAACCTGAGGAAGGAAAGACCCCCCCACCTCTGGGCCAGCTAAGCAAAGGCCACCTCTCCCTCTTTACCTGGGCCGCCCTGTGGGGAAGGACTTTCTGCTGAGTACGGGTCACACAGGAATTTCTCCAGGGAGCGAATGGTGCACTGGCCCACTACTGGCCGGCGGCCAAACTGACGATTATCAATGACCTTGACCACAATCGGGGGACAGTAGAGGTCCTCTCGTGGCAACATCTGGAGAGAGGAGAAGAGGGACGCTCTAAACATGGGCCTCAGCCCATTTCTGGGGAAGGAGTGAGGGAGAGCACTCACAGGCAGGACCAAGGGACAAAGAGTAACTCTGAGTCCCCAAGAGCCCCAAATCCAACATGGTGGCCAGCAGCCAGTGCTAGCCAGTGGGACAGAGGCCACACCCCTTTCTGTCTATCCTTGGCTGCTGTGTGTGGA
Organism: Peromyscus eremicus; assembly: GCF_949786415.1. Classification (NCBI taxonomy): domain Eukaryota; kingdom Metazoa; phylum Chordata; class Mammalia; order Rodentia; family Cricetidae; genus Peromyscus; species Peromyscus eremicus. The sequence goes on from NC_081418.1 coordinate 97,350,128, forward strand.
GGCTGGCTTTCCCACAGCTTTACCTCCAAGCACACCCAGGTCAGCCTGAACTCTGAGCAAGTCTATTTTCTCTGAACCTGCACAGCTTGGGGGGTAAGGGGGAGTTGGGCTGCAGCTCAACATTTCTTACAGACAGTCCCCCCCAAGTGGATACTCAGGAGTTGGCTTGCAGACCCAGATTCTTCTCCCCCCACCCCAAAAGCACTTTGAACACAACTTGAAATAATTTATATGCACTCCTTCAGTGGCGTCTTGGCTAAGCCAAGAGAAGGCTCCTGTTGACAGCCACTGGGCCTGGAATTTCTATCGTGCTTTCATCTTGCAAACTATTTTCCTTTTCTCAGACTTGACTTACATCGGCCACTGGGCCCAGGCAGCCCAGGGAGCTGGGGAGGCCTAGGGGCTGAGGAATGGAGGGATGAGGGGTGGGAGACTCAGGGTTCAGGGCTCAGGGCTGGGGGCTGATTCTAAGGACTAGAAGTCTGAAGAGTGGAAGGCCAGGGATTGGGAGTCAAGAACCAATGGCAGAGGACTGTGGGGAGGCGGGGAGCAGGGACTGGGGCTAAGATCTGTAGGGATGGGGGTGGGGGACTAGGGGCTGAGAGATCAGAAGCTAGGAGGCCAGTGAGGACAGGGGTTGGGAGACCATGGACTAGGACCACACTATGGAGTTTGAGGGCTATGGGGGCTGAGAGCTGAAGCTACAGATTCTGAGAGCCAGGGTTAAAGGTTGGAGGCTGGGAGCTGAGGATATGGTAGCTGACAGGCAGGGTTGGGAGCTAGGGCTATGAATTGGGAGTCAAGACTAAAGACTCAGGGGCTGGGGCACTGAGGACTTGGGGATGAACACTGAGAGATCAGAGGCTGGAGAAATGGAGGTAGAGGACTCAAGGCAGAGGCTGGGAGCTGATGAATGGAGATCAGGGGCTGGAGAAATGGAGGTAGAGGACTCAAGGCAGGGGCTGGGAGCTGATGAATGAGCATCAGGGGCTGGGGTATCAAAGGCTGGAAAGCCAAGGGCTGGGGGCTAAAAGTTGATTGTTGGGGACCCAAGATTGAAGACTTGGGGGCCAGGGTCTAAAGAGCCTGGGCCTGAAAGCTGAGAATTAGGGGGCCAAGGGCTAGGGCCTGAGAGCTGGAAGTGAAAGGCTAGGGCCTGAAAGTTTGGGGCTAAGGAATAGGGAACTGAGGACTAAGACAGGGCTGACAGCTGAGGGCCCAATGGCCTGGGAACAGGGGACTGAGGAACCAGAACTGGAGAGGAGGGACTGGAGGTTGAAGGTTTCTTTGCAAAGCTCAAGCTAAAATAGAAGCAGGGAAAGTGGGGGGGGAATGTCTGAAGGTCAGGCCTGGAGGGTCCCTGGGAAGAGGCCATGGCCATGCAAGCCTTCCCTACAGGAATAGATTGAGAACGGCTCCTGAGGCTTCTGCTGACCCGGGATCAGGCAGGAGGGGACAGTAGCCATGTGTGCTGCACACAGGGCTAAAACCTTCCATCAGACAAGAAGTAATTCCTGTTTTCACAGAAGCTGTAGAGGTGATAGAGCGCACACGCACGTACACACACACACACATGCACACACACACACACACACACACACACACACACACACACACACACCCCTGGGCCTTTCTGAGAACTGGAGCTGAACCCCAGGGTTGCTGGGATCATGAAGTCACTCCATCGCTCAGGGTTATGGAAGGGAACAGTTGGGAGGTAGAGCTTACCACTTCCATGAACAGGGTGCAGACATCAAAGTTAGGATTCTTCCGAAGGTTTCTGATGACACAGGACTGCACTGTCTGGCCACCACACTCCACCACGAGGCTAGGGGAAGAGATGCTGGCCATCTGATAGCTCTTCATGTTCCTCAGGCCCCAGGCCAGGATCTGGGGACAGAGAGGGGAGAGCAGCTGAGCAGGGCTGGAGCAGGAAGTGGGAAGGCCAGGCCAGCAGCCCTTGTCCGACAGCCAGGCTCACCTCGATGGCTGTGCGCTGGAGAGCTGGTTTGATGTTCTGGGGCACCATGTAGATGTTGGTCTCCCTCTGGGGTGGTGGGTAAGGCAAGTCTGTGTCCTCCGTCTGCAGGGGACAGCAAAGCAGAAAAGAGACCACAGTGGGGGGAAGGCCAGGGCAGTGGGACTAGAGAGGACAGGAAGGCAGAAGGCAACGGCATGCATTGAGAGATGTAGGATTGGAGAAGAACGAAGCTCGAGGTGGGCAAACAGGCAGCAAAAATGAGGGTGCTGGATCAGCCTCAGCTGGGCACTGGGCTGTCCAGGATCAGAATGCACACATCTTCGCACAAGGCCAAGCTGTCCTCCCATAACACAGAGCGTCAGTGAGATAGCCAGATCTCCCCCCTCTACAGCACATACATGTGAGCTCACATATGAATGCACTCAGATGCGGACATGAGCATGCACACCCACCTGCTCCATCCTGGCCCACCTACTTCCGTCTCTCAGTTGCTTCCCTCCATGCTTGCTCTCCTGCCCACCAGCGGAGACACACCCTGGTTTCTAGCCAGACACCCTCTAACCCCTAACCCCATATTCACATCAGCAAGAACAGAGCATGCTCATAGGAAGCCAGGAAGAAGAGAGCAAAGGTAAATGAGACACAGGAATGTGAGGCCCCTGTCCTTATAGACAAGGGATATAAGGCCACCATCAGTGGCACTCCAGAGGAGGCTCCCTCACCAGCCCGGACCAGAGATGAGAGATGCATGTGGTGATGCTGGACTGCTCAGGGGGTTCCCAAGGGAGTTGGGCAGGAAACACTAAGAGCCTTGTGTTAAGCAGGGTAAGGCAGTAGAGAGAGGTGTGATCTCAGGTGATGGGCTCCCAGCATGGCAGCTGTAGGTGTGAACACTAGCTCTACCATCCACGAGACTAGAAAGATTATCTCACCTTTCTGTCACTCAGCCTCTTTGTGTGGTCTACTTAGCAGAAGTTAGTCTCTAGCCAGTCTCTAGCATGGGAGCTGCATGCCATACACCTTGAAGAGTGTCTGCAGCGGGCAAACGCTCACTAGAACTACTGGGGCAATCTTTTGACTCCATGTCAGGAAATTGTATTTTACAAGTTTATTAGGTCAAGACGCTTCACTGCCACCTAGTGGGAAACCTTTATAATAAACACAAACACAGGTTACACTAGAAATTGTACCTCCTTAGATACACCGTTAGACAGCACATCCATACATACATGGAGGTCTTGATGTTACAAAGATTAACTAGTACCAAACGGGCTGTGCTTCAGTAAGCATTGTGATCATCTGACTTAACTCTCCAACAGTCTTGACAGTATATTGACAGATAATTGCTAACATGGGTGACAAGGGCAGCTTCCTCCTGCCTACATCAAATTTCACAGCAACTCCAGCCACCTCCTGCCCAGGGGCCCTCTGATGATGCCACACCACCCTGACCCATGGCCGTAAGGACCTCAGGTCCAGGACCAGACAGTCCTGGACTCTGATGCCAGCTCTGCTGCTTCCTAGCTGTGTGGCCCTGGGCAGATTACTCAGCACCAGTGACTCAGTGTCCTCATAAAGAAAGAATAACAAGATGCTGAACAAAGTCACTCTGAGAAGTAAAGGAGAAGATGAACAAGAGGAGTAACTGGCACCAGAAGGCACTTAATGAATGATGTGACTGTAATTACGGACGCCATTGTTGTCGGCGCCGTGGCCATTACCGCTGGTGTTCAGATTGCTCTCCTAGGGGTCACTTGAGGAGAGCTGGGCAGTCAGAAACATCTCTCAGAACAATATTGGCTTTATAACTACCTTTAAATCACCAGGACAAAGGTAGACACTGCCTGGTTTACTCCTAGGTGGCAGTAGGTGACATGATGGGGGGGGGGTGAGAGACAGAGCAGCCTCAGGGCACACCTGCAGGGGAGCTGTGCCCACCACAGAGCCTAGGACAGGCGCACCCAGACAGCCTGTGCAACCACTCTAGAAGCCGGGCTGCTAACAGAACCTGGGGCCACACTATGACACCCGCCACCCGCTGCAGGTGACTATACAGCAGGGGTGGCCTATTTTAAGGGCCTAGCTTTGTGGCATATTCCTAACCTCTCGTGGCTGATGCCCAGCCCACTGTGGGACCAAAGGGAATGGGGTGAGGGGTGGCAACAGGAAGTGTTAGGCTCCAAGCTTTGCCAAATGAGGAGGCCAAAGAACAATGTTCCTCACCCAGCCACCCACTTCTTTGACAGTCACCAAAGAAAACCCACCAGCTAGCTGTGGGCTGTCTGTGCGCCACCTTCCCTTCTAGCTCCCCAAAGCCCTGTGATGACGTCTGCTGAACGACCTGAGAACCAGACTCCCCACAGTGCGAGCCCACTCCCCGAGTAGGATGGAGGCAAGAAGCCCAAGCGAGTACTAGTACCGTCTGGAAGAGGCCCTGCAGGAAGAAAGCAGGGGCACACAGCTGTGGAGCCAGGCAGGCGGAGGCAGGAGGAAGAAAAGCAGAGACAGAGGTTAGTGAACACCCGGGGACCACTTCCTTAGCATGAGGACGTCCCTCTCATCCCAACATGCCCTCTGTCTGCCATACTGTCCCCAGGCCTCCCACAACATTCCTGCCCGAGCCCAACTGGCTCCAGTTCCTCGGGCTCCTTCTCTTGATGGCCTTCTCTGCCCAGCCTGCAAGACACCATCATGGTCCTCTGTCCTCCAAGACAACGCTGTGTCCTGCGTGCCACACACCCCAGCACAGAGCTGTGACTGGGTACCCAGTCCTTAGGGCTCTCTAGGTCCCTGACTCCACCTCACCCCATCCTCCCAGTCCTTCCCCCACCCTTCCGTGTCTACCTCTCCACCCAGGGTTCTCTATCCATCACACTGTTTCTCTGGAAACTTCTCTCCCAGGCCAACATTCAGCCCAAGGTCACTTGTGGATCCTCACCTCTCCCACCCCTCGTCAGCAGCCGTCTCTCCCAAAGCCACCTACCTACTCGGTTCCCTCTTCCTCTCAAGGATGAGCCTCCCAGGCCACCTCAGCCCCTTCCTCCCTCAGCCCTGTAAAGCCAATCCTCTTTGCTTCAGAGGCTTTCTGTTCCTCGTGTCCCTCCTAAGTCCTCAGCCCCATCCCTAGCAGCTTTCCACTCTGCTCATCCAAGCATCCTAATGGTCTCTCACTCGTAACTTGTCGATGATTACTTTTTTTTAAATCCATCCCCCCCAAACCTGCTCCCTTCAACAAGCCCCGTCTCATACACTGGCCCCAACATCCGCTAAGACAACCAGTGCCACCCTTGGTTCCTTCTTCCCGCCTCACTATGTCTGATTGGTCACCAAGCACTGGTGACCCTTTTCCTAAATCTCTCTCCTGTCTCTTGCTACCCCTCCCCTCCCCCCCTCCCTCTTCCTCCCTTCTTCCTTTCCTCCCGTCCACATGTTTTCCTTCTGCTGTCCACACACCCAGTGGCCCGTTCTGTGGACTCCTCGCTTCTGGTTTTGCACACATCCTCAACTAACGAAGTCCACTACACCCTGTGGGCACGCAGTCGGGACACGTCACTCAAGTGACCCTGCCCTCGAGACACTTACGAAGCCTGAAGAGGCCCCCAAACCTCTCATCTTCCAGCTACTGCTGACTTCTCTCATCACGTGACTTTTCCTTCAGGAGCCCAAATCTCAATATACTCAATCCTTACCCTTCTTAAATGGAGGCACCGTGTTTTATTTAACCTTGGGACTCAGCACTCACCATCCATCTGTCTGAAATACAGTCTGTCCCTCTTCATCTGGCCACTTCCTGCTTGGACTCGATATGTCATTTAACTCTTCCTTGGTACCCTAAGCGTATTATGTTCCAATGTCTCCATGGTCCCCATAGCCTTTGTCCCCTCCTGACCTTAGTCACACTGAAAGATGCATCAATCATCCTATGCCACGTCTCTGTCTGTCTTTGTCCCTAGCTAAGCAGCAATTCTGAGTAATAAGCAATGACGTGAATAGATAGCTGGAGTAAGGGAAGGATGGGGGGACAGAGGGAGTAAAAAAGTGGCTCTCCTTGCCTACACTGCCACCTGCTCTGCCATCATCCTCCCTGAGACCTTGCTGGCTGTTCCTGCTCACACTGCACCAGCCTCCTCCACTACCTTCTGGGACCTGGCAGTCTTCAAGGCCTAAGTCAAGTTCTCCCTCAATTCCTCCAAACACTCCAGAAACTTCTTCTAGCCCTGACATTTCTTAAACCTAAATAACTCGTGTAAAACACACACACACACACACACACACACACACACACACACACACACACACACGCACCTCACACAGTTCCAGCGAACCTAACAGTCCTTTGTTCATCTCACTCAGGAGGTAAAGGGGAGCCTGGGCCATATTGCCAACTCCTAAGCCTCAATTTCCTCCTGGTCTGACCCACCTAGGGGGCCCAAAGCTGTCCCTTCAAGACAGTATGGGTGCTGTGACCCTTATCAAAACTGGACAGCATACTGCCAGGAAAGGCAGGGGGGCAGGCTACTAAGGCAGCCAAGATCTGATTGGCTGTCTCACAGGTGACAGGGACTGAGCACTCCAGGCCCCAAGGACAAGCCAATTCCTTATTAGCCTGGTCAGAGATGGCCATAAAACCAAACTCCTGTGCCTGCCCTGACTCTGGAGCAGAGCTGGCACCAGGTGGGCAGGGTGTTGATCAAGCCAGTTCAGCCCCAGACCTCCAGAACAACTGAGGGACTCCTCCCAACAGTAGAAGCCACCCTTAGATTCTTCTCAGCCCGTATGTCTCCATGGCCTGTCCCGCACAGAGCTGAAGCCGCAGAAAGGCTCCTAGTCCCGGGTGACAGCACACTAGTCAGATGCTTCTCCCCAGGGCGGTGCGGGGGTTGACATGCCTCTGCAGCCCGCTGGCTTGCCCTGTCCCCAGTAGCCCTCAGACCCCACCTCACCCAAGGGGGACACATCTTGGTTCCTTGGGGAGCTGCAGGCAGGGGGCAGGCAGGCAGCAGGAGGCTCCATTGTCTGTCTGCCCCACCCAGCTCATTAGGAACAACATGCTGGTCTAATTACACTTCCCAGGGAAATAGTGTTTCAAATTAAGACCTTGGGGGAGGAGGAAAGGGATGGGGGGCACTGGGCTCATTTTCTTGATTGCAAAACACCAAATGTTTCCTTCTAGTGGATGCTGGGGTGCAGGAGCAAACCTGGGGTAGGCCTTAGAGTAAACTGTATACCCTGCCACCTCCTAGATCTGGGAAGGTGTCTAGGGTAACTAGTTGGACCACCACACTGGCAGTACAAGCAGCCAAGAAGCACATGCTGCCCTCTTCCAGGGCATCCTTTTCCTCAGAGCAGAAGCGAAGAGGGACAACTAACTATGTCCTTTGGACAGTCAAATCCCGCAGGCCCTGGGGAAGGTCTTCCTCTACACATGTTCCCAGTTCTAAGAGCCCCACTAGTAAGGAACCCCTAGGACCTCGCCTGCCATGTGTGTGCGCATGCGTGTTCTCACCAACATGCCCATGCGCATTGCACGCGCACACTCGCCAGTTCTCAGGAAATCTAAAATTGCAGTTTCTTTGAACTCGTTCCCCTTGGCAGCCTGAACTGCCTTTGTTCTCAAGACCAAAAAAGGGGGGTGGGGTGCTCAGAAGAGGTGGGAAGGAAGATGGGCCAAGAAGGGCACAGAGGAAGGACGAGACAGGAAGGATGAGAAGAAGCTGAAAAGAGAGAGAGAGGACAAAGCCCGAAAGGCACCCTCAGCTCTCCACAAGGGCTCAGGTCTCTGCACACTGTAAGGCCCCCAGCAAGCAAGGCAGCCTGGCTTCCCCCACCTAGAGCCCCACAGAGCAGTGTTCCCACGGCTGTTACTACTGCCGTGTCCCTACGTAGCAGCATACAGCAGGGTGTCTCCAGCCCAAAGTATGGCCTCCAAAATCTTCTGTGTGCACAGGGATCGGACTGGGAGCTTGGGAGACATTAACAGCGACACAAGCAGGTGCTGGGCCACCAAACACAAAAAGACAGAAAACCCTCTGGCGGGTCAGCAGGCTTTCTGCAGGAGCAGAGGAGCCTCCTCTCAGCCTCTGGGGAGCCTTAAAACTGAGTAAGCCCCAAGTTCTTGGCAGGAGACTCCGCCTTCAGTCAGGGGAAGTGTGCTGAACTCAGGGCCAAGGGTTACACTGGCACTCTCTGGCGTAAGGGGCATCACAAGGTCATCTTATAGGATGGGTCACCTCCCTGGGCCTCGAACCCTTTGAACCTGCTGGGCTGGCCCTGTCTGTATCCAGAAAGCTCTCAGGGAACCCTGTCCTCTGGCCCTGCTGACCACAGGAAGCCTCAGTAGGGGACCTGACCAGCCCCGATGCTCAACTCTTCAGGGTCTGGCCCCAAGCGGCAGTTTTGAGTTGTTTCATGGCAGCCAGGCCACAGCCGCATCCTCGCCCTCAGTCCGAGCCCTCGCTATTCCATATGACACATCCGGTCACGAAGGATTCTGAGTCTGTCATAACTCATCCCTAGGCTGGGTCCTCTTCAGCACAGGCTGTGGGTTTTGGCTAGAGTTCTATGATGCCTTCCAAATCGGCAGGCTCTCCGCATGGCCGCCAGAAGCAGGAGGCCGCCTGTCAGGCGCGAAGAGGGCCAGCAGCTGGCAGGCCCCCACCTCTGCCTGGGAGTGGAAGGAAGTGAGGGAAGGGAGGCGGGCTACAATCCCACATCCTGATTGATCCTGCACTTCAAGTCCAAATTGCACCGAAAATGTCAAGTGGTATCCGCTCTCAACCCAGCCCAGGGACTCCCTGACTCCCTGGTGGAGGACATGGATGGCCTTTTCCTGCTCAGCCTCGGCCCAGAGCTCTCCTTCCCATCCATCTTCACACTGCACCTAGGCCCCTTGGACCAAAGCTGTGTGCCTCCCATTTTCTTCATTGCTTTGTCAAAGTCCTAACACTGCCTCCACCACCAGAAAGGTTTCCTTGGCTACTCTGGCACCTGCCCAACATTTTATGCTTGAAAATATGCCATCTGTTACTCAACCAGACAAAACTCAGTATTGTCATTCAAGTGATCTGTGTATGTCTGGACTACTAAGGAGGCATCAGGCCTCTGGGGCCAGAATCACCTCACAGTATGTACCCCAGGCAGCTGTGGCTCCACTCCAAGCCTAAGGACTAAAATCCAGACCAGCCACCCTGTGACAAGAGCTTGGAAGGCTGGCCTTTATCTCCCTCCCTCCCTCCAGGTCTACCACCTCCCCCATCCTTGGGTTCAGCTCACCTCATCCAGTATCCTTGAAGTTTCGTGCATCTGGAATGGGCCACATCCGGGAGAGAGTAGGAGAACCATGAAGAGCAAAGGGTCTCCATTAGTAACAAGAAGCACTGGCTGGGACAGAGATGGCACCCGCAGAAAGCCCTCCCACCAAGGGCAAGCATGCCAGCTCCTTCACCACACCCTTCAGGTGCTCCCGTATGAAGAAGCGACAACGGACTGTGACAAAGTCTGATCCTCTCCAGAAGTGGCAGGGGGGAGAACATCAGACAGGCGGTAGGAGGGACCTGGGACCCTGTGTAGCAGCCCCAGGAAGAAGTCGGGCCTCAAGCAAAGCTGTAGAACTGTACTATAGATTTGGGGAGCCATGGAAAGCCACACAGAATCTCCAGGACTAGCAGAGCTGAGGGCCCCAGCCCCGACAGGACAAGGGGAAAACTGGCAGGAGAGGGCGGGGAGAAGCAAAGGGTGGGAAGGGCCTGTGTGGTTACAACCACCCGGACCCTGTGTGTCCCAACAGCCCAAGCAGCTGCAGCTGAGCCTGCTCTAAAATGGAACAGGAAGAAAATAAGCCTGAGACTCAGCACAGGTTTTCTACTGGAACCTCCAGGAAAAGGGGCCAGAAAGGCAGGAAGAGGACTGAGGGGACATTGTCAGCAGAGGAGAGGAAAGGGTCACAGGGAGACATGAGCTAGGCCAATTGGGCTAGCGGGCATCCTGAAACTTCCTGTGCATCAGAAGCTTCACAGTGCTGGGTGGGGTGTGGGATGATGGGCCTCCACCCTCAGAGCTTGCCTGGATGGATGGAAGTGTACCCAGAAATTGGCATTTCTAACAATACTGGGCTGCTCCCAAACACTTTCTGATCCTCAGCCTGGGCTGCAAGTTAAAGGCCTTAGGCAGTATTGAAAGACCCTGAGCCAGGATTGCACCCCCAGAGGCTGTGGTCAATCCTGCACTCCCATAAATGTCAAATCCACCATGGTGAGTCTCACACCCAGCCCAATCCAGAGCCCTGGGATGGACAGCTCTGAGGTCTCTGCAGTTTGGAACTTGGTGCTCACTCATCTCCAGGCAGGGGGTGCCTATGCTGGGTAGGTGGCCACTGAGTAAGATGAGAACTCCAGCCCCTGGTCACCTACCCGGGGACCACACTGCCTAAATGAGTTTCCAGGGCCCCCAGGTGGGCTAAGGTGAGTCCTGCTAGCTGCCCTCCCAAGCCTAGAGGGGTCTACAAAGGTAGGCAGACTGGAGAGAAATATACAAACAAGACTTACCTCAAAGCCAGGAATATGGTGGATTGCTGGCTAGAGTAAAGAAAAAAAGGATGTTGTTCACCAGCTCATCACCCATCCCAGACCCCTGATTTCCACCCCGGGCCAAAACCCATAGACTGTGTCAAGTAGCAAACAGGCCAGGGACTCAGACTGCTCCAAACTGAAGGGCAGTAGTCTGTGTCCTCCAGACACCTTACCCAGAGCTGCCGCAGGAGCAGTTAACAAACAAGGTTCATGTGGAATCCATGGCAAGCCTGAGGACAGCCCTCAAAACAGCCTGGCATTTAACAGTAGGATCCTGGTTACAAGGTCCAAAGCCAGGCCATGGCACAGCCTGCCCCCAGTACCCATTCACTACACTCAAGGCCCCTTGTCCCAACTATGCAGGCTCCTGGAAACCATGACAGGGAAAGACCCAGAAAGAAAAAGTGCTGTGGCCAGAGGAGTCAGTCATCCTGAAGTCGACACTCTGCCCTCAAGTGGATTGTGTTCTGACTTGGAGGTCAGAAAGGGTGGGCTGGTGGGTGTCAGTAGGAGGGCTGACTTTAGAGGAACCATCCCAGTTCCTACTGAGTTCACCATGTGGACAGCCCCACCACTCTTGGCCTGTGCCCCAGCTGGGCCTCCCAGGCCTGGACAGTAGCCAGCCTTACCTTCTCTCTCTGGATCAGCTCGAATGCTGCCAGCAGCTCACCCGCAGGCTGGCTGCCTCTGGTCAATGGGAACCAGGCCAATCGGGGCATCCGTTCCAGGCTGGGCTGACAGATACAGCGACCCATGAACTCATCAGCACCCTAGACCAGGATCGAAAAAGAAGAGTCAGTGTCTCGTATCTCCCCCCCGCCTCAGAAGTCAGGGCTGTCTCTTCTGTGGAATGGCAAGTACTGCCCTCTTAGGGAAATGCGAGGACCAGATGCAAGCAGCCTCACCGCACTAAGATGGAATTCCCACAGTTGCAGAAGTCCTTCTCTATGCCCAACTACTATCCCCATGCTTTTGCTTAATCCATCCCTGAACCCATCAGAGAGACCTGGGAGAAACAGTCTGCCTACACGTCCTTAACACCCTTGTTTGACATGTCAGGGACTTTCATATCACAACTGTTTCACCCCTAACTTCCCCACTTTTTCAGATGAAAAAAAAATATGACCTTGTTTCCCAAAGTGAGTCTTACTGAAATGATGTCTTTCCCTCCTAGGTCTTGAACCTGGCCTCCTCCTTCGCTCCTGCTGCCCACAGGGCAGGTCCACCTCCTCTCAGGGACTGAACACTAGTTCTTCTCAGCCGACCTCCATGCCCATTCCGGAGCCCCTTGGCCTCGCCCAGCTCTCGTCTCCATGCTTTTGTGCTGGTGCCCACCTCTCCTCACCTCTGTCACAGCAGACAGACTACCCATAGTTCACAGGGCAGTCAGCAGAGCCAGGTCTCAGCCAGTTGGTGCTGTGGGTATCACAAGCCCTCAACCCTTGCCCAGGAGAAGGACTGGGAGACCCCCCTGACTGTTCTCATGCTGTACTACAGGAGGGCCTCAACACCTCTACGAGGCGTCCTGGACCAGCTACCAGCTCCAGCACACACACCACACCAGTGAGTGACGATTCAGAGTCATCACTCAGAGTAGACAGTAACCGCAGCACTGGGAAGGGTCTGGGGCTTCTCGGGGCCAAGTGTGGCCCCCCCTTGGCTGCTGAGTTCTGCAGATTCCCAATGGACACAACTCTACCCCATCCGTGGAGCCACTACTACCCCGGGACAGACCTCCCTCTTAGCCTGGCAAACATGAGAAGGGCAGCTTGGAGCAACATTTCTAGAAGATTCTTCCGAAAGAGCGTTTCTGGCTGGCCAGCCAAGGACAGGTCAAACAGGACCTGGTCTGAGTCGCGAGTGACAGTGAGATAGATGGGAGAGGCACAGTTCAGAAGGTAGTTCTAGAAAGTTACCACGGCTGGGTGTGAGTGAGCAGGTCTCCCAAGAGCTCTGGCTCAGCCTGGGAACCTACCAGCTCGCCTTGCACCAATTCAGGGCCTCCTCGTCCCCCACCCCACTCTCCTCCTGCCTCACGAGCACCAGGACCTGCATTCCTCCTCCCTTTATGGCCCTGATGACGTTCCGTCTAGTTGCTCCCTGTCCTTGAGCTCAGCTAGCTCTACAACTTCCAGGTCAGAATGTCCAAACCAGACCCACGCTACCCATGGCCAGCCTCTGCGACAATCTGGTGAACACCTTACAGAGCGTCACCTCCCCATCCCCGGCTGCCACACTTTCTCAGAACTTCTGACATGTAGTCATGGCAACTCTTGCTGGAAACAACTTCCAACCCCTCCTCCTTGCCAGTGCACCCCGCCAGACCACACCTTTCCACCTAGTCTTCTTTGTCTGGGACCACGTGGTCTCCCTTACTTCCGACCCCATCCCCCAGTTCCCCTGGCCTCATTCTTCCTCTTCATCCTCCAGCACCCCCATATTTGCTAGAATGTTCTTCTGTGTTCCCCACCCACACTTATTTCAGGATTTTTGTCTTCACCCCGCTTCCCCTGATTATTTTGCACAGTACTGTCTTATACTGGAGCATAAGCCACCTTCAGATTTGGGGGGGTGGGGTGGGGGAGTGTTTTGTTTTGACTTGTTTTGTTTTTAGGCAAGGTCTCAAGTAGCCCAGGCTGGCCTCAAACTTGATATGTAGCCAAAGAGGACCTTGAACTCCTGATCCTCCTGCCTCTACCTCCCAAATGCTGGGATTACAGGCCCGCACCACTATGGCTGTACGCCCAGTTGATGCAGGGCACATCCAGGGCTTTGTGCATGCTAAGCAAACACTCCGCCAGTTACATCACATGTACAACGCACCCTGGTGCAGTTACTTACACAGAATTCAGAACTCAGTTTCTCCATTGGTACAAGTGCATTTCAAGTGTTCCCCACATGAGGCTGGCGGCTCCCCTCCCCGAGAGCACAGCCAGAAAGCACAGCATCACCACAGGAAATTCTGTTGAACAGCACCATGGAAAGGCCCTGCCTATACCACAGGGCCATATGGTACTCCAGACACCCTGTCTCACCTAGAAGGTTCTTCTCACACTAGGTGTCTCAGTTCCCACATAGACAGCAAGCCTCAGGCAAGAGGCCACTCAGCCCAGTACAGAAAGTGCTTGATTAATAATTGTGGCGAGAAGGGACAAGGTAGGCCTGGAGAAAAGCCAGACCCCCACAATCCACAACTCTGTGCCCTTTCTGGATCTGCTCCCCTCTCTCAGTTTGATTAGCTATGTCTGCCAGGGGTCCTGTGCCAGCGATCCATTTCGAACTCGTTTAAAATCGTTTCAGTGAGCAGTGAGGAGGAAGGCCACCAGCCCAAGTCTTGGGGATAAGTACCTAAGTGGAGCCCCAACATTCACACCACGACTTTCCCCAGGGTCCTGGAAATGGGCAATAAGGAGACGTAGTGGGTAAACATACTTACATAGGTGTCGTGGTCATACAGCTCCACCACAATGCTGGGTGGCTGCTCGGCGACACTGGTTGGCTCACCAAAGATCTCAATCTCGTAGAAAATGAGGGTTTGATCCCAGGTGGGGTTCAGGGTGTTTTTCTCCACCACCGTCTTCTGGCTCTGGTGCAGGAAGGAGACGATGGCATAGGGGTCTGCGTGGGGTAGGTAAGGAAGGAGACAAGACTCAGCTGACTGTTCAGGAGTCACAGGGCCACAAAGCCGGAGCATGGTGGTGGCTGCCACTCTGGAATAACAGCATTCGGGCCAGATGCCATCTCTGAGGCCAGCTATAGCCACTTGGAGATGGAGCCTGACCTTGGCCTGGAACTTGAAACCTTTCCTTTCCTACTCCTAGCTGGTCACTGGGACAAGGTGTGCCAGAAAAAAAAAGTGGGTACCTGTGTGCCCCATTCATTTATCCAACAAGTATTTCCTGAGTGCCTTCTTCACGCCATACTAGGGACCAGGCATTGAGATCTGGGGACACAATTGGAGCAAAATATAAACTATCTGCCCAAACTAACGACAGTTTGAGTGAGAGCCTAGAAGAATATACACGAAGCGCAGGAAGTGTGTTCATGGTAGATCTGGATTCTTTGAGGAGGGGGGAGTAGGACACAGGTGTTAGGCTCTCGGAGCCTTGAGATAGCATCAGTAGAGCATAACCAGTACCTTCCCTCAGCAGCTCACCCCAGTTGCCACCTAGAGACCAGGCAGGAGACACACAGTGACAGCATGAATCAGTGAGGAGGCTTCTGCACTGGTAGGGGCAGAAGTGGCATGGCCTTAGGTGGATGCAGAGCCGAGAGCTGCTGGGCACTGCATGGTGTGAGCTCCTCACTCGCCCAAAATTCCTGTGCAGCATGCCAGCCCCAACGGCCTGGGACCCAGCCTTGTCCAAAGGCAAGTTGGTATAATTGGAGCAGATTCTAGACCAGTGGTCCCCAAATGTGAAGGTACCATGGAATCACCTAGAATGTTTTCACAGTTCTCTTGCACACGTGATGCAGCAGAGTTGGGTAGGGTCCTTGACTTTCTAGTAAGTTCCAGGCAATGTTGTGGGAAACATTTGGACACTAGTGTGAGGTCTAGGGAATGTGTGCACGTGATTTGGGAGAGGAGTAAAATGCTTGAGGGAGGATGCTCTTCTATCGTCTCCAAGAGCATATCAGTTTAGGGTCCTATTCCAAATGACAGGTGCTTAGGGCACATGGACAGGAGAGTCAGGATGCAGGGAGCTGGCAGCTTGAGCTGGATGTCTGAGAAGAGACAGGGCCTTAACACAGCTGATACCTTCAGCCCCAGCTCTATCCCAAATGCCAAGCCCCCAGGCCAGCCCCAGCACAGCCATTAACTTCCCATGTGACCCAACAGAGCTCCAGTGGCCTCGGAGGATACAGAGCCATCTGAACAATCCCAGGCCAAATGTGGAGACAGGGAATCAGGCTAGGTTTCTGGCTATAAGGAGACCAAGAGACAAACCCGGACCCTTGCACGAGAGGTGACAGAGAGAGGGGCTGGCACAGGGTGGCAGATGAGGTGGAAAGATGAGGTAAGAGTCAGACTTCCACTTAAGGTAGACAGCAAGGTTCAACATTGTGACTGTCACTCAGGAGCTAGCTGTAAGGGTGAGGGCATCAACCTCACAGTCAGGAGCCCTGGGCACCTGTGACAGAAACATACTCAGTTAGCTGACGGGCACCAAACCTGAGCCAGGCCTGCTAGTCCAGGAACGGAGGGGCAGTAGGAGAGTCGTGGAGGGCATCCCCTGTAATACTGGCTTTGAACCTGACTCTGTGGTTGGAAGAGGGCAACGGGATGCCCTTAACAGAGAGACTCCCCAGGGGAGTGCCTCCCTGGCACGGGACTCCCACATCCACACACAGGCCCTGGCAGGCTGGCCCCGAGCCCTCTTCCTTCTGCCCCTGGCGAGGCCTGGCGGCGTCTGCGCGTTTAATGAAACCGTCTGGCTGTGATACCATCAGCTCCAAGCTCGGCAGAGAACCTCTCCCAGTTCCAGTAAGGGAAGGAGGGCGCGTTCCGATAAATAAAACCATATTAGAGAGCCAGCGAAAAAGCTTCTTTTGTTCCCACCCCCCTGTGCTTCCCAATGCTTTATTTTTATAAGCGTGCGGGCCCCAGACCGACCGCGTTTACACAAAGGTCACAATTGCACATTGTAGCGGCCATGCACGTTGTACTGGTGTTGGCAGCACCCCCCACGCAGGCCTCGGAGCAGGCTGGCTCTTTCCAGCAGCTCCAGCAGCTCAGGCAATGAGCTCAGCGCTGGGGGACAGAGAGGGGGCAGCTTACAAACAAAACTCACCCAGACCCACACGCATGCACCCCACCCACCCATGGGAGGGAAAAGGACAACAAAAGCATTGTAAAGAACAGGCCTGGAGGCCTTGGGCCTCAGACACTGGGCTACTGTGTGCCCAGGGCCCAGCCTCCACCACCACCCCCACCCCCCACCCATCTCCCCGCCCCCATCCCTGCAAAAGACATAGCAGCAGCAAGGTGGCCAGATGGACTCACAGACACATCCTGTCAGGAAAGCAAAGACCAGGGGGCTGGGAGGTCAGCGGGGAAGGGTCAGATCCCCATGTCCATAGTTGAGCCAGCCTGAGGGCTGCAGGACCCAAACAGCTGAAGCAACCCCCAAGGGGACATGTTTGGACAGAGCTCTCTAAAGACCACAAGCTGCCTTTGAGAGGCTCCAGATACAGGCCACTTGAGGATGCCACCAGATTACCTCACAAGAGAGCCAAGGACCTGTTACCAAGTCCCAGACAGGACATGTTTTGTATAGGTTCAGAGCTTTGTACCAGGGTGTTGGCCAGTCCGGCTGCTCTGACCTTCCTAGGACTCTGGGTGATACCTGCATTCCCATCAACCAATCCCCCCCAGCCCCCCACCCGACCGCTGGTCTGAGATCCCAGGAGGCTGAGATTGGCCCGACTCCTGCTCTAGTGCTCTATGCCATCCCCATAGGAAAGGCAAGTGGAATGTACCCCAGAAATCAAAGCAATGAAAGTTCAAATGGTGCCACAGCAAGATTGTTAACTACAAACTCAAGAAAAAGGCCAGTGTGCTGCCTGGGAGCCCAGGACTCGGGAGCGGAAAGGAAGAGAGTCAGGAGTTCAAGGCCATCTCTAGCTACATAGTGAGTTCCACACCAGCCTGAGCAACATAAAAATCAAAAAAATAAATAAATAAATGAAATTAAAATTTAGGGAAAAAGATGTTCAAAACTACCAAACCCAGTATTGGCAAGCAGTGGGTAAAGAAAGTGTTCTTTCCGATTGGAAGCTACTTAGTGACCCTTCAGAAAGCAGCAGCTGGGCAGGATGCCCTGAAAACATAAAACTGCTTATAATGTTTTCCTCACATTCCTGGGCATCACCCAAATCAGCCAATGGCTCTAGGTACAAAGGTGTCACTCCAGGGGCTCTGGTAACACATCACCCATTCAGTACTCAGGCACTGACTGGCTGCTGTGTGGTACGGTAGCTCAGTGCTGGGGATGCGGAGATGAAGGAGACTCCAACCAATCTCCAGTGTGACTCCTGGGTGAGGATGGTCATGCCCCAAGTGAAGAGACAGAATGGCACAAGGAAGTGGGGAACCTTCACGTGTTAGAGACCATCTCACCTGGCTGCATCCAAAACACTTCCCAAAAGAAGTTCTCCTGCCCTGATCCAAGGAAGAATACTAAGAAGAGCAAGGTGTCCCCAGTGCCAGCCATGCACAGGTTAAGCAATTGGCCTGGGCGACAGGAAGGAGACAGCACCAGAGCCGGGCGCTGCAGTAGGAGGGATGGTGGGTACATATCAAAGGGCCCCGGACTGGTGCTGGGAAATCTGGCTTGAGTCCCGACTCATGCTCCCAGTTCTTGGGAAGGCGTTGAGGAGCTGAAGCAGGTTAGATGGCTCCCCGAAGCCGCCGTGCATCATAAAGCTGGGATCCGGTCCCCAGTCTCTTTCCCAGGAACCCTTTCTAAGTGAAGCATTTCACAAGCCTCCGATGCAGTCTGGAAAACCCCTTCCCATGCCTGATGAGTGGATGTCTGGGTCTCCCCACCCCACCCCCACCCCCAGCATCAGAGCCAACCTGAACAGAAAGCCTGGATTAGAAGAGGGAGGGCCAAGTGGCAGCCAGACATCAGAAGCCCCAGGGCAGGAAGTCCCCAGTGACACCCAAATCTAGGCATCGCTACAGCACAGGTGAGCTGAGGTTCAACAGACCCCACTGTGACCCGCTGTAACCGTAACATCTCTCAGGACCACATCACTTCAACTTCCCTGGACCACAGGCCAGCAGAGGAATGTGGGACTTCATAAGTAGATCCTTCACCTCATGGGTCACTAAATCATGTAACATCTGGCCTGTCGGCCATCTCTCCTTGACTGGGTTAACCAAGTCACCCCTTGACCTGTGAGGCCCGAAGAAGAATCTATATAATAGGCATATCTTCGCTCCTGAAATGTTGTTAAGACAACACTTCCCAAAGATCCTCTGTGTATGGAGTGGCAGTTGTCAGCAGAACCACGGCTCCATCCAATACAGAAGCAGTTCTCAGTGGGGATGGGACAGAGGACAGTTTCTACCCTTCAATAGCATTGGTGTACACAGAACTAGGAAGATGTAGGCTTGGACTGTGTTGGGAGATGGCATGATGCTGCCACTTTGAAGGGTCAGGTAAGATGGAGCCAGGAACAGTGATTTCTCAGTCCTCTGGAGTCACAGCTTTTAGCTCAGGGCAAAGCCCATACCAATATCAGAGAAGTCAACTAGTACTAACTGCATCTTATATTCTCTGCCTGATCTCTACTGCAAACGCTCAACTCAGCAGACACCACAGACACCTTCCATGGGTCTAGAGAGCAGATGTGGCCACAAGGGCAAGCCCCACTGAGGTACAGTGCTCAGGCCACCTGAACAGCAACATCCTACAAGTGTCTCCTCCAAACTCCACATCCACAGGCTATCAGTAGGAACATGGTGGGAGCAGAGGACTGCATGACCCCAGACAGCGGGTAGGCAGCTGGAAGATGCTCCTAGCAGTAGCAGTCACAGCTGGACCCTCCCCTGGCCTCAGACATTCTGGCTTCAAACACCAGGTTCCTCAGATACGGCAGCCAGTGGCTGGGCACAGCATTGAACAGCCAGCCACCCCGGGGTCAGTTCCCGGGGAGAAATCGCTTTGGTTTAGGGTTTGGGAGTGAAAATAAACACTCCGAGTTTTATAGGTTCCCCGTGTTGGCTGCTGTTTTCCTTCCCAGCTGCTGCTCAATCGGGCCTTTCATTCAGAAGCCCGTGGCCTCTGAGGAAGCCCTGGGCAGCGCCCTCAAAGCTCAAGGGATGTTTATCTGGGTGGAAAGTATGACATCTCCCAGACCAGTGCCTGCTGACCCTACTGCATGATCCACATGCTGAGCTCCAATTGCCCAGGCTACAATCCTCGGGGAGCCCCTGCCCTTTGGGTGTCCTTAACCAGCTCAGTTCACAGAAGACAAATGGCCTTCCACCCTCACCCACGTACCCTCTGCTAAAAGGAAGAAGGCTGGGAATCAGTCCATCGCTACCTTTCTCAGTGTCAGTTCCAATGGCAGAGTCCTAGACACAGCCACTGAAGAGGTCTAACTGCCCCAAGCCTGCCAAGGTCAGCATGCAAAGGCTCTGTCAGGACCCGCCTCCAAAACCCAGAAGGGAAGCACTCCAGCCCCCAGTGCTTAGCTGAGTGGTGCTGGAGGGCAGGTCACTGAGAGCACAGGAACCTGGGTGTGAACTGTAGCTTCTGGGAAGGAGAGTGAGCTTGGACTTAGAAGGACAGGCTGGTGGCTCTAAGCTGTGCAGCCATTCTGTGAGCAGAAGGCCACTCTCACAGAACCCAATCCTCCTTAACCAGGGGTAGGTACTTGTAGGGGACAACTTTGGACTTAATTCCCAACTGTCACCTGTCAGCTATTTCAACTCAAGCAATTTAGGGAACCCACCCGAGTCTCTCTTTCTTTACCTATAAAATAAGGAGGTGGGACACCTGACCGTCAGTATCTGCCTACGTACACAGTGGTGCTCAATGTCCAGCACTGAAGGTTCAGAGGGAAAACAAGGCACGTCCCTGTGTGAGCACCCAGATGATGGGAAGACAGCAGCGGGCAGACCACAACTGAGCCCCACAGTGGATAAGGACGCAGAGGACTGTAATGGAGAGGTGTCAAGCAGCGGGGAAGGAGTGGCCAACTCAGCTTGGGGGAATCAGAGGACATGTGGTCTGGGTCCTGGAGTTGAAATTGAGGAAGAAACGCACTCTAGGTTGAGAAGGAATTAAATGCCAAGGCCAGGCACATGCAGGAGGAGGCTTGCACTTGTGGATCAAAGCTGGTGGGGCTGGGGCTCATGGGTAAGAGTGCCAGCAAAGATGAAACTGGTGGGACCACAGGCCCCACGCCTCCAAAGGCTCGTCTGATAGGGCAAGCGTGGCAGGTGCACCTGTCGGGGTCTGTGCTTCAAAACAAGGGAGTAAGAAGTCCAGTTGTGTTTGGGGCGGTGTGGAAGGGAACAAGGAGGGCAGGAAACTGAGTGACCTGGATAAGAAAGAGCAGAGCAAGCATGCTACCAAAGCAAAGATGCATGGAACAGTCTTCCATAAAGGACTCCAGGCCAAGCAGGCAATATAGCAGCTGGGTCTAGGAGTATCAGGGCCTGGGATCTGGGTCTAGGATGGATCAGACCTCCAGGAGCTGGATCTGGGAGGGCAAGGACCTCAGGGAGCTGGGTCTGGGAAGGTAGGGGCCTCAGGGAGCTGGGTCTGCACAGAGTGACCTGCATAGAGAAAGACATCACTAGAGATCTGACGAAGAATGGCCCCTGGGAAGGAAGGGACAATCAGCTAAGTCAAATCCTGCTGAGGTCTCATGTGAGGGGCAGCTGTCCTGATGAGCAAGGGGCACCGGGACCTGGAAACAGTATCTAGCACTCACTGAAGTCAAGACCCAAGGACCCTGCCAACCACAGCACACACTTTGAACCCTCCCGCTGGGAGTTCCAGCTCCTCCCCTTTTTCCACCTACCCGAGAAGGAGTCTTTGTCCATGGCTGGCAGGTCTCGGGCCTGGTACAGGTAGCAACGCAGATGGTAGCGGTTCCCATCTTCACTCAGGAGGAAACAGAGATGCCATGTGATAAATAGGGTTGCTAAGGGCTGGAGCTACAGGAAGAGGAGGGTCTGCCCCAGGAAGGGCAGCAGACTCCGGCTGAATATGGAAATGGCGACAGCATTCATGCAGAGTGAGCCTCTTCCAGCTGGGAGGACATAATCTACTGCATCTTCTGAGCCTATCCAATCCCAAGGAGAGAGACAGGGGAAGAGGGGAAGGGAGGCCAAACTCACGGTGACGGGAACCTGAACGCACACACCCCATCTCCAACACACAGACACCAAAGACCACATGTACATAGGCACACATACAAAAAGACCTGGCTGGCCTAAAAGCCCTCAACATACACACTCCTGACTACGGAACACCACTCCAAGTGTGCCATCGTGCATACACGCTCAGATGCCATCAAGTGTAACTTACAGTCAAAGATGCAGGAGATCGTGGGTCTGTTAACGCCGAAGCTCAGGGTAGAGACGGACATGGAATCTTCACTCCTGTCATCCACCATGCCACCCTGGGGACACAAGGCTTGTCAGGGCACAGCAGAAAATTGACCCTGGATTTCTGCTCCAAGTAGCCCCTGGATGCCAGTCCTCCTACTCTGGACACACAGACCTCCAAGCCAGAAGCAGCTCTGGGTGTGGATCCTTCAGAGAGTTATACCTGAGGGTCAGAGTGAGCAATTTGCCCCATCTCTCCCACCTGACACTGAGGCCTGCTGCCCTCAACCCAGGCTTGGGCTTCAGGCAGGCCATGCTCCCCACGTGTTCTGTCCTTGCCAAAGGCCCACGCCACACATGCAGGAGGAACATGTTCCTCTGCTGTCCCAGGATATGCATCAAGGCCCTGCTGCAGCTGCATGGGCTCTGCTTCTCACCACTGGGCCCCTCCCCTGCAGACAGGGAGAGTAGCGTGGCACCCCTCCACTTCCTTTGGCCACAGTTTCAATGTGGCTCTAAAACTGGATCACTTGAATTCTGATGCTGCCTGTCACTAACTGTCTCTGTGACTTCAGACAAGTTGCTTAACTTCTCTGAGTCCATTTTTGTATATCAGAGATAACGATACAGCGCTCAGCTCAGAAAGTTGCTGTGCCTATTAAAGATAGACAGTAGCTCTTAGGATGCCACCTGGCACACAGTATGTCCTCAAAGAATGCTAGCAAGTCTTGATCTAAAGGAAGTAAGGCACAGGCTGTGGGAGTGGACGCCAGAAGCTATGCCGTATGTAGCTAGGCTCGGGGAGCAAGGGTGTTCATATATATATACTCCTATTTGTTCAGAATTATTCCAGGAGTGGCTCAGTCAGTAAAGTGCCTGCCTCACACACATGAAGATGTGAATTTGATCTTTAGAACCCACATAAAAATGCCAGATGTGGTAGCCCACATCTGTATCCCAGTGCTGGGAGAGACAGGCAGCCTAGCCTAATTGCAAGCCCTAGGCCAGTGAGAAACTCTGTCTTAAAAAACAAGGTAGTTGGCTCCTGAGGAATACTCCCTGAGGTTGATTTCCAGACTATACACGCACACACACATACACACCACCTCCCTCTCTCTCTCTCTCTCTCTCTCTCTCTCACACACACACACACACACACCACTCCTTCACAGACCCACACACTACCCCAACACACACACATAGACACACACACCACTTCTCTCTCTCTCTCTCTCTCTCTCTCTCTCTCTCTCTCTCTCTCTCTCTCTCTCACACACACACACACACACACACACCAAACACCACTCCCTCACATACACACACACCACCCCAACACACACACACACACACACACACACACACACACACACACACACACACACACCACACACACCACACACACCACACACACACACAGAATAACACAGAGGGGGTTACACAATAGACAGGTTAAGACCCTGTCACATCTAGGATCCTGCCTCCCAGGCAGGTATAGATCCCAGGAGTCCTGGGGTCCCCTCAGGAGAAGCAAAGCGCTTGGCCTGTGCCCTGCCACACTGGTACCCTGTTTCCAGAACAGGCACTGAGTCCAGCATCTGATTGCCATAGGGCTCCCCTACCGGTTACAGGGTGTCTGGGCTTAGGGAGACCGTCCTGCGCAGGAGCAAGCCTTCAGGGCTTAGTAAAAAGACAGGCACAGTGACAAGGACACAAGGGAAAACAGGTCAGGACACTGGGCACAACAGTGCACTTCATACATGCAACATACACACACACTCACACACATACACTCACACACACACACTCACACACACACACTCACACTCACACTCACACACACCTTGATGCTCCTACCACTGCTGAAATGAGGAGCAGCGAGCAAGCGTCTCTGGGGATGGACAGAACAGGACTCCAGCTCCTTGTCCCCAGCCTAGCCGCACACAGGTGTCCTACAGCAGGCAGGGGACTGGGTGAGTGCACGCAGTCATTGTGGGAAGTTGCCCACCTCACAGACTCACAATGCATCACTGTTTGCTGAGCTCCCAGTGCACACACACTTTGTACCTCCCTTCCCACCCCTTCCCAGTGCACACACACTTTGTACCCCCTTCCCACCCTTCCCAGTGCACACACACTTTGTACCTCCCTTCCCACCCCTTCCCAGTGCACACACACTTTGTACCTCCCTTCCCACCCCTTCCCAGGGCACACACACTTTGTAACCCCCTTCCCACCCCTTCCCAGTGCACACACACTTTGTACCCCCCTTCCCACCCCTTCCCAGTGCACACACACTTTGTACCCCCCTTCCCACCCCTTCCCAGTGCACACACACTTTGTACCCCCCTTCCCACCCCTTCCCAGTGCACACACACTTTGTACTCCCTTCCCACCCCTTCCCAGTGCACACACACTTTGTACCCCCCTTCCCACCCCTTCCCAGTGCCCCCCTGAGCCTCTGGGAGCACTTTCTGGGTCCATAGGCAAGCACTGAGTCTGCAGCCTGAGATCAGAAGAGGTGTTCCCTCCCTGGGACTTATACAGGGGCGCGGCCAGGTATTCCAGGCCTAGCTCAGGGCCTATTAGAATTCCTCTTGTAGTGTCCTACATAGGGCCTGAGTTCTCTGACCTATCCTGCCTCCCAAGGAGGGCCCAGCCACACCACAGGGTCCCTAGGGACCTCCAGCCATCCCCATCTGATCTGGGACCAGTGTGGTCCTACCTTTCACCTTCCCCTGTCTCGGGTTTGGGCAGGCATTAGTGGGGGAAAGCACTTCGAGAGGCAGGTCGGATACACTCCTAGAGCCAGGCAGGACAACCCAGAACCCAGCCTGGCTCTGACTCACCCACTGGGCAGCTACACACACACACACACACACACACACACACACACACACACACACACGGGGGTGGGGGGGCTAGCTGGTCAGTGTCTTTACATCTCATGGCCACTGACCCTCCCAGGGTCTGGACACCACCCTAAACAGATCCCCATTAATGTCTGGGAACAGAGAGAAAGCCGTCCTTCTTACCCGACTTCGGTAGGCATTAAATTGGGGCTTTAGAGGGTTACACTAGCACCCCACTCATGTTCAAACAGCAGGGACACCCTGAGACCCCTTTCTCAGCCCACAGACACCACTCAAGCAGATATCATCACCTTTCCAAGGGGTTGTGGACACCCACACTGAAACACACCCTCACCACACTTCCGCACACCCTAAAGGGATCTCACAGACCTCGTACGGCTTTGCTGCTTTCCATGACACTGACGCGTGATATGCTGGTTAATATACCAAATATTCTGCTCAAGCTCAGTGTGAGCTTCAGGTACCACAATGACCGGGCACCTCCAGCAATGCTTGGCACAGTGAGAGCCCAGGGACATTCCCTGAGCCAGTGGCTCTACCCTGGGACAAGGCTTGCCCCCTCCTGAAAAGCACCTTTCTCCAGAGGGAGGACTGGAGCTAAAGCAGTTCTCAGGGCCAAGCTGAGGGAAGGAGCCCAAACAGACACCATCTGAGGCCGGCGCATGAGAGGAGGCACGGCAACGCCGGCATTGGTCAGCTGATGGGCAACAGCCTGCCTTCACCATCATTACTGTGTAGTACTCCGATCCAGGGACCATCCCCAGAGCTGGACGCTGGGAACTTTCAAGTCAGAGGACAGAAACCAGGGTAAAGATTCGTGTTCTAGCTGATGATGCTCACTGAGGCCCATGCCCAGGCCATGCGCAATTACGGTAAGACAGAAGGACAAGCCCTGTGCCTGGAGTTCCCAGAGTGGATTGAGGAAAGGCAGCTGGCATGGCCGATGGCGAGTTCCTGAGATCCTGGCTCTCATCTGTGAGAGATACGGGGAGTTTAACTTTGGTTTTGTGACCACTCTGGTGATTCCCAGTGGTGAGGCCACTGGTGTCCTAAGCATGTTTAAAGCATCCCTAGTCACCTAGTTAGGTATCGGTACCACTTAGTTATGACTGCTGAAATGTCTCCAGACACTGTCATATGTCACTCAAGAGAGGGGCAGTACCCCTCATTTAGAAACATTGTTTAAAAAAATTAAACCAGAAAACATCCGCACAGTCCTCGGCAGGTACCTGGCATTCAGTGTGTCTATTTATTTAACTGTCACTTCTCCAGTGCTGTGGGAAGCAATTCCTCATCCAAACCTCCACTCCTTCCCCATCTGGTTTCCTTAAATGCCTTGCATCCATCTTCTTCCTTCTGCCACAGGGCCTTTGCACTGCCTGTGCTTCCCGCTTGGCACAGCCTGCCATCCTTAAGATCTTCCTTCATTTTAGTCACTGCGGAAGCATGGGCACCTTCTCTGCTGTCAGCCTTCAGCAGTTCCCTACCTCACCAGTGTGTCTTCAGAAGGGACGCATGCACAGGAAGGCATGCACAGACAACCTCTCTATCACACGCCCTCGGCCCACATACCTGGCCCAGAGAAGGCTCCAGGGAGGAAAACCGAGCACGCCCTTGCCTTGGGCAATATGGGCAGCTCGGGGGACCAAAATCCCAGGCAGGAGGTAGTTAAACGTGTGGCTAACAGTGTTCCCTCACCTCAGGAGGCCAGGGTCTGACTGCCACAGGAGGAACCCCCCAGGACACCTTTGTAACCAATGCGCTGCTCTGTATGTTGGAAGGGCGTAGGGGGACTTTTGGAATGTCCCTTTTGGAAAGTCTTTGTGCAGTAGGTACTGAGTAATCAGAGGTGGCAGCATCTAAGAAAGGCTCAGCTGGCAGGTGAGAAAAACTGGGGGCAGGAGGGGTGCCTAGTGGGGTCCTGTAAAGAGCCAGGCTTCATAGGATGCCACTGCTGGGGTCTCTGCCTGTCCACCCCTCGCACCCACTCCTGCCCAGCCCTGTTGGCCTAGGGCATTGGGTTTCCCACAGTCACATTCTTCACTGCATAGCTCATGCGGAGACTCCCAGGCTGGGGCTGGCAGCCATGCCGTCTGTGGCCACACACTGTGTCCTAGGGCAAGCTGTGTACGGGATCCTATGGCTCCCTCTGGGGGGGACTGGGCGGCCTCCAACCCACTGCTGCCCGGCAGGAGGCCATGGATCCCTGGAGGAGCCTGAGGCAGTGAGAAGGAGGAACTGGGCCTCGGAGATGCTACACAGTGCCCCCAAATGTCCCTGGAGATAAAGCCAAGCCTTGTTGGGCCTACCCAGGGCTGACCTCCAAGGCCTTCAACTAAAAAGAGGTGGGCAGGTTCTGGGGAGACGTGCCTACAAAAGGGACCCCTACCTCATCCAGATGAGATAGAGACCTAGAAAAGGCTCAACAGCATGTCTGAGGTTCCTTCGGAGCCACACACCGCCCACCAGGAAGGTTGCTCCAGCCTCAAAAAGGAGCCCTGAGTAACCCATATCCTGGAAGACTCTATCAGCACCCATGTGGAGAGGTGGGAGGGAGAAAGCCAGGAAAGCTAGAGGTGGGCAGAAGAGCCATCGAAAGCTGAGACAGACGGCTGGGACAGTGCCTCAGATGCCACACCATGGCTGCTAGGGAGGAAGCAGCAAGGCCTCCAGGGCTTGTTGGGACCATCGGGGGAGACCCCAGGAATCTTGCCTGCATTGGCCAGGTCAGGCAGAGAGGTGTAGCCTAGCACTGGGGGGGCTGCCCTCTTCCTCCAGGGAAGACCACTCCCACCACAGGACAGGAGGCAGAGCAAGAAGAGCCTCGTACTGCTGAGAAGGGTACCTGGCACCCTACTAACAGGAACTAAATATTGCCCACACCTCTGTTCATGCAAATAGAGATCCCAGAGTGGCGAGTGCTGGAGCTGTTTCCCACCCCAGAGTCAATTACAGACTCGGGACTTTGGGAGGCAGTCATTGAACAGAAGAAAGTCTCTACGTTTACAACTCAAGAAACTGGCATTTCAGAACGGAGGTGGTGGCGCAGGCCTGTGGCCCCGGCACTTGGGAACCTTGGACAGGAGAGAACAGGAGTTCTAGGGCAGCCTGAGTCACACAGTGAGTTCTAGGCCAGGCTAAGCTATCGTGAGACTGACTAAGCAGACGGAAGAAACAAAGAAAACCCACACACATCTGGGAATTGCCCCCACAGACATCAGCATGTGCTTCAAGCCTGAACTGGGGAGCCAGGCTTGGCTCTTCCTGGAGAGCTGGCAGCTGAGCATCGGCCAGCACCACCCTCCCGTGACCCTCCAGGCCATCACCATCTTTACTCCCTCCTCATCACCAGCTTTGCAGGGACATCAGAATAACATGGAGACATGGGACAGAGTTTTCCTTGGTAGGCGTCTGAAGTCAGTTCAACCAAAACAAGTTCTCTTCAAAATGGGCTCCTAATAGAGCTTGCCTCCTGGGACTGGTCAGACAAAGCCATCTATAAACAGAGTAGGTAGCCACAGGTGCCTGGGGTGTGTCTCCTAGAACAGGACGTGAAGAACGTCCACAAGCAGCCAGGGAGTCCACGTCTTCACTACTGGGAGCCACTGAGGGTCTGTCACAGATGTGACACCCACCAAGGCACAACGTAGCAACAGGCCATCCAGAAGTGACATTGGCTATGGGCCAACAGAGGTTTATTTGCCAAAACAGGCCATGGGTCAGATTTGGCCTGTGGCCCACAGTATGTTGACCCTGCCCTATGAATGGGAGGCTATTGGTTTTTCTGTTCCTTATCTTCCCCACCCGACAGGTGAGAATATCAAGACAATCTGTCTCTTCCCTGAAGTTAAATGGTGGATTCTCTGACAAGACCGGAGTCTCTCTTCCAGAAGCCATCAGAGTTCAGAGCACCTCAACAAAGTGTTGGAGTGGCTACAGAAGGCTGAGTGCCAGCCTAGGGCCAGAAGAAGTCATACCCAGGACCCAGGGCACTGCCCTGGCTGCCACCACTTGTACTAACGCCCCACACAAGACAGCAGGCCAGACCAAGGCATGAAAGCCCTTTAAAAGAGGGAGTGGACCAGAGACCTCGCTTCCCAATCGGGTCTTAAGTAGAATAGCAGGCAAGGGTGCAACCCCATTTAATTTGCAGCTGGAACCAGGGTTTGGAATCAGCTGCTAAAGTCTTTACTAAAGGCTCTGCAGAACTATCGCTGGAGAGCCCCGCGGAGCTGGGAGGGCACCAGACAACCTGGAGAGTACGAGGTGCCACGTGTGGGCTGATTCAGGCCATTCAGGCCAAGTGTCCTCCCAAGTCTCCGTATCTGCACATGCGCCGTCTGCAGAGACATCCAGGGCAGATTCTTTCCCCTGGCAGCTGCCTCAAGAATTTCAACAAGTGTCTGTCCCACTTTGTCTGGAAGTGCCCTGATTCTTCATGCCTGGTTTCTTAGAATGACTGGTAATAATGTCCCAGGCCAGCTATAATTAAAATAATAATAATAATAATAATAATAATAATAATAATAATAATAATAATAATCAGGGATGGAGGATCATAGACCCTCAAGTATGATGTCATACTTGGGGGATTCAACTGTGCAGGCACATTCACTCAGGACCTCAACATCTTAAAACCCAGGTTGGAGCAAGACAGATCCAGGGCCCACACATGTAGGGGACATAATCAAACTGTCCTCTCTATCAGGAGAACGGGAAGGACAGGGAGATCTCTGTTTGAATGGAGTGCCAGCCCTCAAGCCCCAGACAGCACAATGCCAGGGAGGGAACAAGTATTTATTTCAGATGGTCAAGGGCCCGTAGTATCTGGGGCTCAATCGGTGGAATGCTTGCCTAGCATGCACAAAGCCCTGGGTTCAATCCTTTAACACACATCTGTAATTCCAGTATCGGGGAGGTGGGGAAGATCAGAAGTTCAAGGTTATCCTAGGCTACAGAGTGAGATCAAAACCAGTCTGGGAATACATGAAACCCTATCTCAAGAAAAGAACCTAGGGACGGATATACAGAATGGGCCGCTAATAAGTCAATCACTCCGAGCCGTGGACCACAGCTACCCAGGAGGTAAATCTCTGAAGGATGCCTTGCTCAGGGAGAACAGATCTGGGAACTGGCCTGTGGTACCAGGCACACAGCATGACTTCATCCAGGTCCAGAGACAGCCCCACCCTGGCCAAGCCATGTGGGACCTCATTTCTAGCCAGCTCAAGTCTTGAGTTATTTCACACTGGCCTTTCTTTGACCCCTTTCTCAGCTCTTGCAACTCACAACTGCCCTTCCCCGCCAGTGGCTCAGGGTGCTGACGCCTGTCTCTAAGGGTTCTCACTACTTGGGTCTCTGCTGGCCTACGGTAGGCTTCCCAGGTAGCAGCTTCCCTGGGTGGAGAGAGGGATTCATCACATCTGGCCACGCCAAGGAATTGACCGCCTGTCTGAAATGCACAGAGCAAGGATAACCAAGGATGTTAGCCAAGTGCCAGCCTCCTGACACTTCAAATCTTTTCTCCCTAGGGCCACCCTCAAAGAGCCCTGGGTGTAGCAGGAGTGACACTCTGCCTTAGTGAAAGAGAGGGTGAAAGTAGCAGTTTGTGATCTGCCCAAGAGTCAGAAAGTACCCGAGGAGAGGGAGGAAGACAACCGTGTACCCTAGGTAGGTTCTAGGACAGACGCAGACCTATTTCTTCTGCAGTAACATTCAGAGCTCAGAGAAGGATCTGTAGGGACAGTGACATCACTACCCCATAGCTGCATCACCCAGTATGACAGGAACTGCATTTCCTTACCCTGGTTACTTTCAAAAAGACTTTAAAGAGCCATGTGTGGATGGGGCTAGGTTCAGCACCTCAGCTGTCCCCAGCTGTAAGGTGGGTTAATGTCAGTATCCAGTCTTCCAGGATCAACTGGGGGATACAGAGCCACATTTAAACCTGTCTGCCTGATTTGTGGCACATGGTTAAAAAGATTTAGTAATTCTCTCGTGGTGACTTGGATGCCCTAGAGGAGGAGATAATGCCAGGGGCCTGAAACCAAAATTTAACCATCACACAAGCATCAGATCTACCAAAGGGCAGAACATATACAGGGAAAGAGACAGACAGACAGACAGAGACAGAGAGAGAGAGGCATCCAAATTCCCAAGGCTCTTGCAACTCCAAGGCTCACATGCCCCTTTAAACATGGAAGTCTTCCTCAGCTCTAGAAGGCACCAAGGACGCCAGCACTTGCTTTCAGGCCTGTTCCCTCCCTCCCTCCCTCCCTCCCAGCCCGTCTGCCTCTGCAGCTTAGGAAGCCTTGCCCCTCTAGCAAGGCCAAGTGCAGAGGCAGGCTTGGAAAAATCCTCGTGCCTGGAGGGCAGGCCTAGGGCAAGGGCGACAGAACAGATTCCGTGAGCTCATCCCCAGCAGCCGTCACCAGAGTTCCCAGAGAGGCTGGTGGCGTCAGGAGGGGGTGACTGGGTGGGAGCCCGGGCGGTGGTGGCTGTGGCAGCAGCAAGGGGTGTGGGGTAAGGAGGAGGCTGATGGAACTCGCTATAATAGCGGCTTTGTACTCCGATTCCCAGCTCCCTGGGAACGCCAGGAAGATTATGAAACCCGGTGTCTTTGGGAATGCCAGGATATTAGCTGGAAAAAGAATAATACGAAAATAAAATAATGCGCGGGATGGAGACAGCAGACGCTTAGCAGACTGAGCCAGGGCCTCCCGCTCTGAGGAGGGAGCCAGGCTTGGCCCCTGCTGCTGGTGCTAACGAGCAGACAGGGCCTGCCTTCCAAGGAGACGATTTCCAGAGGGTGCTGGCAGGCCAGGGGAGGGGTGGCAGGAGGCAAGGTATAACCAGGCCTAGTCCTGGGGCCCAGACATTCAAACCCCTCAGATTCCCAGGAGGTTCCCTTAACCCCACCCACAGACATTCCCTGGCTCTTTCAAGGTCTCTCTCTACAGCCTCCTCCTCCAAGCACCCTCCCCCTCAGCGTGGTCACTCTGGAATAACTATAGAACCAGCAAAGATATGGAAGGCAGCAGGGTTATTCTCAGTCACACATGAAAATCTCTCTTCCAGCCCTAAATCACAGAGGAGCTCCCCTGTGGACCATGCCTCCAGCATCAGATCCACTAAAGGGCAGAAGAAGCTGTCTTATCTTGCCCCCATCCATGACACTGGTCATACACCCAGTCTCTCTCAGAAAAGCATCTAGATGGTGTCTTCTGTCCTCCACACTCAGTGATGGCCCTGGAGGCGGCGGCGGCGGCGGCGGCGGCGGCGGCGGCAGCTTGTTACTTAGGACCTTGTTAGAGGTAGAGATTCCTGAGCCCCACCCGGACACTGACTCAGAGCCAGTATTGTAACAGGTCCTCCGCTGACTTCTCTGCTCATTAGCCTGCACAGTCACTGCTAATCCTTCCAGTGATGCTAAGATGTAGTCTCTTCCACGAGTGATGTAACAGAGTCCCAGAGGCGTGGGAGACAGAAGCAAGATCCAGAACACCCATGAAGCCTGTCACCCATCACACTTACAGCAGGTGCAGGGCAGGCATTAGCAGACACCAGGGACCAGCAGTGTGGCCTTGGTAACAGAACACCTGGCAATCTGTCCTGTGATATGGAGTGTGCATGAGTCCCAGGCCCTGGACTAAGACACCAGGCCAATAAGCTTACAGATGGAAGCCCGGTCCACCCTTTGACCAGGCTGGAAGCAGGTGAAGGTAACTGTAGGAAAGGAGTATGGTATGGGGGCATGTAGGATGTGATCATGTGTCTGCCCTGGGGCTGAGGGGATTCCATTTACTCAGCTACAAAGTGGTCCAGACAGTTACTATCAAAAAGGATAATCGCTCTGCCCAAAAACTGAACTCCTAAGGACACTGCAGAACTCTGGGGGATCTACCCTAGCAATCACAGACTTTCTCCCTCAGATTCTCTGGCAGTCATGCTCCCCAAGGATACAGAGGGCTTTCTGAGGCTTGTTCCTTCCATGTATCATGAACTAATCACAAATGAATCAAAATCCCATCAACCCTAACATATCTGTCAACTTGACATTGGACTTCAGCGGTTCGTTCCCCCATGACACGCTCTCCCACAAACAACAGACTAGTCAATGTCTCGCTTCTGGAAAATCTCATCACCACGGTGCCCTACTCCCCCAGTCTTTACACTGAGAATCTTGGGCCATGTCTTCTAGCTTTGCTTGACTTCTTCTCCAAGCCCCACCCTGCTCGAGCACCTGCCTTTATCCATGCATCTCTGGGCACTTCTGAGCATATGTCCCACCTGTCCCAGCTGACACTCAACCCCAACTCTTCCTGCTTCCCTGCCCTGGCCACCTGGCAGGCTGCCACCAGATCTGCTTCCCTCACACAGCTACACCGAATGTCAGACTAGCCAGAGCCAACAGTGAACTCAGCCACTCTGGGCTCACCCTGTGCCCGAGCCCTCTTGGCTCCCTTCCCATCTACACTGCTGAACCTTTGACACCCCTGGGTGTCCCTCTGCTATTCCAAATACCACCTTGGTCCCACAGCTCCTTCTCCATGTGGTAGCCTTAGCCCTGGATCTTCTGGTGGGAAATTATCTCTCTCAATTACTTCCCATAGCTACTTTACTCACGGTCCCCAACCCCTGCTCCAGCCAGAGCTCACCTCTGCTCAACAATGCTCTCAGCTCCCTGGTACCCACTGAGACGAGTCCTGGACCTGCCCTCCAGAACTCTCTGCTCACCACTATTTCCAGTTTATTTTCCTTTTCAGAAGCTTCTCTATCAAACCTAGCGGTGCTGCCCATCACAGAGCCCAAGTGTGGTCATCCAGAGCCTTCCACCCCTCTCCCCAGGCCCAGGGACTGGCGCAGGCACACAACCAGCTCAGGCCGTTTTCTCCTGGAGTTGAGGCACTCTGGGCTTTCCATATGAGAGGAAGGCAGCATGCCTTTGTCTAGCAAGGTGCTATGGCTGTTGGAACGTAGCATGCTTCTGCCACCAGCACATCATTGCTACCAAGGAGGAAACAAGCATGAGGTGAGGCTGAGACCGAGAGAAGAGTCCCAGGGACGCCCTGAAAACCTCAGTTTCCTGCCACCTACTAGCCAGCTCCTCTCCAGAGCATTCTCAGCTGAGTGAGACCCAAAGCCCATATGAGTGCAGTCTCTCTGTAGTGTTCACGTTGTTTTCTGAGACAATCTCTCACTAGAACCTGGATCTCGATGGTTAGGCTAAGCTGGATGGCCACAGAGCCCCAGGGATCCTCCTGCCTCTGCTTCCCTGATACTGGGAGTCCAAGCACATGCCGCCACACCCAGCTTTCTAGTGTGGAAGCTAGGGATCAAACTCTTACCCCCAGGCTTGCCCTGTGCCCACTGAGCCGTCTCCCCAGCCTCGAGTCTCTCCCTAATGAGAACGAATAGTCCCTTCAGTTCTCGCCTGGCCTTCCTCAGGCTCTTCCTCCCCTACTGTCAGCCTCAGCCACAGGACCATCCCCAGGCCCTGCCCAGTGCCCAACCCAGGCCAACACAGGACAAAGACAGCCACACACAGCCCTGCTTTACTTCCTGAAAGCCACGGATCTATCTCATTTGCTCCTGTCCTGGCTGACAACTGTTTAGTGGCCCAGAGCCCAGGATGACTCTGCTTCTCTCCCAGGCTTTGTCTAAGACTAGAAGGTTCCCTCTACAAGCCTGCTACAGGCTGCTACCTGGCCTTCAGAGGGTTTCCTCTCCTGTACTACCTGAGATGAAGGGCCCCTCTGACCAGCCTTTAGGGGACCACCACTGGCTCCCACCTCCTTCTCTGCTTCCATTCATCACATCTGGACTCACCCGATTAGACTTTCCCAGGCCTCACAGCTGCCTTGACCCACTGACATGCACATATGCATTGACACAGACAACCTTGTGCATAAAGGATGATGGGACCTGCTTTGCAGGTTCATGCCCCAGAGCACCCACCAAAAAAAAACGCATACATAGTACTGGCTGTGTTTCAGAAGTGGTGGTCTCATGCAGGCCTCTCACTCTGTCTCCACAAGTCTCTAGACGAGCAGAACAGAGAACGGCCCCAAATGTCCCTGCTCTGATTGCCACCAGCTCTTCCTGGGCCCAGATCTTGAGTCATTTGAACCAATATCAGTACTGCTAACTACAGAAGATGCCCCAGGGGGACGGTAGCCATCCAGGGTTTCCCTTTCTCAGGTTATGCCTCCCCCAAACCCTATCAAAGCCTCCACCCGGGGGAACTGGGTCCAGCCAAGGATATGCCAGGGTCCCCAGACCTCTCTGGCCACTCCCAGACTTCTGTTCCCATCCATGCCAGCCCATCTCTGCAGGAAGCTCTAGTCCTCTGGCTTTGCTGTCTGGTGAGCCACTCAGAGTCCCAGGCCACCTCCCTCTCTGCTCTCATCTTCACACTCAGAGAAGCAGTGGGTCCTCCAGTGTCGAGAAAGAAGCTGTCTTATTTAGGAAGACACCCAGAATGCTGCTCACTCTCCCCACACGCCACCCCACAGGGACCCAAGCCAGGATGGCTGGCCAATGTTCCATCTAAAAACCATGACCCTGGGGGCTCCATGCCTGTCCCACATCAGCCTTGGAAAGGCAAGCTGCACCCCACCCAAGCCCAGCCAGATGCAACCCAATGTACCAGGGCCCCCTCGAGGGCAAACACAGCTGCCGGCCCGGTCTTCTCCAGTGGCTCCATGCGGCGGCGCCAGCGCCGGCGGCGGAAGGCATCTGTCTTGCGGTACTCCAGGTGGAATTTCCAGCCAAAGAGTGAGGCGTACTCCCAGCCCTCGCCCTCAGCCTCTGCCTGCCTGTGCTGTGGGAGAGAGGAGGCAGCTATGAGGGAGAGACAGGGCAGGATTCCAAGGGGTAAGCCTGGAAGAGCCACCTGGAAGAAGGTGGCTTTGAGCAGCCTTGAGTAGGAAACCCAGGAGAGAAAGGAGACTCCTAGGCCACAGGGCAGCTGAGGAGGCCGGCAGGGAAGGCAGACAGCAGCAGAGCTAGACCCTGGGCTTTGGGCTGTTTATTTGAACTAGAGGTGGACTGCCCGAATCCAAGCTTTCTTTTCACTTCCTTTTTCTCCTTCACATCCCAGCTTCTAAACATAGAAATGGGTCTGCAGTTCAGAGGCTCTTGGGCAGAGCCTGCTTCCCAAGGTCAGGCTACTTCTCACCAGGATGTGTCCCTAGGCCAACTGCGAGGGGCCCCTGCCTCTCCTCTAAAGGGACCCTTTCCTGTAGGAAGCGTAGCCCCAGGCCCTGTGAGAGAGAGACACAGCATTGTTGTCAGACATCAACTCAGTCGGGACTCCAAGCAAGGCCCACACCTCTAACAACTGGATGTCTTCCATGGAGAGGAAGGATGTCAGCCTGGTTCACAGCAGCTTGTCCACCCAGGCATCCCTCTCTAGAGCCTCTGCTCAAAGGAGGGAAAGAAAGCTTCGTCCCCTAAAGACTTTCCCACTTAAAGAGTGGGAGAGGCCTGGTTCTGCTACGAAAACCCAAATGTGTTCTTAGGAATGAAGGACAGATGACAAGAAGATCCAGGGCAGGCAGGTCCTGAGGTTGGGCTGAACAGGAGCATTCCCAGACTCTGGGACAAGTGCATGTGCTCACGTGTGCTCACAAGGAAGTACTGTGGGCCTGTCCTGTGTTCCGTGGCATCCTTGGGTGAACACTGATGGCTCTTATCTAGCCCTTCACTAGCCAACACACTCACACTGTGGCCTATCAGCAGCAGCCAGAAGCGTAGCTCAGGAGTCAGCCCACCACTAGTAAGCCACCTCCCTGTGGAGACCTGTATTGCAGCATATCCTACCTGCCAATGGCAGATAGCTCAGAGGGTGTAGATTGCATCCCCTGCCTCCAGGTAAGGATTATCTGTGGGGTTCAAGGGCCCCTGCCCTCGAGTCTCCATATCACGGAGTCTCCCTCTAGGAAACAAAGCACAAAGTGCTTCCTTTGACATCCTTGAGCCTTCAGGGACTGTAGGTGAATGCTGCAGGTGAATTCTGAATTACTCAGACCTCCATATCTGTTCTATGTGGGGTGGAGGAGGCATCTGTAAGCACCAGGTATGATCTGTGGAGGCTGGTGTGATCTATAAGTTTCAAGTGTGGTCTGTGTTGGGGGGGGCGGGTGTCTGTGATCTGTGTGCAGAATGTGACCCATACTTTCAGTGTGATGTGTGATGTGCTAAATTGATCTGGGTGAGACCTGTCAGTGAATGCACTGGGTCTTGAAGTGTTTTAAATGAGAATGTCCCCCAGGCATTTGAATGCTTGGTCCCTAATTGATGGCACTGTTTGGGGAGGTTTAGGTGGTATAGCTTCGCTAGAGAAACTATGTCACTTGGGGTGGGCTTTGAATTTAAAATCCTCATATCACTTCCAGATTTCTCTCTCTGTTTACGTTTCAAGATGTGAGCTCTGGGCTTCTTGCTCCAACTGCCCTGCCTGCTGATTGCTGCTGTGCCTCCCAACCATGATGGACTCTAACCCTCCAGAACTATGAGCCCCAATCAACTCCTTTTCTGTAAATTGCCTTGGTCATAATGCTTCATCACAGCAACAGAAAAATAACTAACACAGGTCTTGTGTGTCTGTGCACACTGCACGCACACTCACACGTTTGTTAATGCACACAAGCCTGCCCTATGTCCACTGGCCCCCTCCGTTCGGAAGCCCCACTCCCCTCTGCGCCCCTTGGCTCACCCTCTTCAGTGCCTCCATCTGGCTGAGGTCCCTCCTGCGCAGTCGGACCCAGCGCCGACGTCTGTGAGTGTAATACATCTTCTCAGCGGGGACCCAGTGTTTTGGCTTTCGGTCCGGGGGGATGGTGATACTGTACTCCCAGCCTAGGGGGTGGGGGTAAAACCTGTAAATCATTGTTAGCAAATCCCCATCTCTCCTAAGCTATCTCTTTTTGTGGGGCATGCTCAGAACCTGAGCAGCTAAAACTCTGGGCCTAACTGGTGGCTTGAAGTGGAGGCATGTTCAGGAAGTTCCCCAGGTGAAGTCACCTAATACAAGCCAGACAGCTTCCTGGAGCCTTCAGCTGTCTCAAAGGCACACCTAGGAGCTGGCTGGGGTGGGACCCCAACTTCTGTGTGTTCCCACCTTGCTCATCGACAGCCCGATTGAGGTCTACGGACCATTCTTCATCTTCCCACTTCCAGCCCAGTGGACATTCAATATCATCCTTTGGAAGCACCTTCTCCCCGTTCTAGAGACACAATAGGCAAATGTGAGAAGATACAGACTAGGCACCCGCAGGATTCAAGGACACCATCCTTCTGGAGCACAGAGCAACTGGGTCAGCAAGAAGGCACAGGGGAGAAGACACACAGACTTCTAAGTCACAAGCTCTTCGTGGGACCAAATGTCCAGGACCCCCGAGAAAGCACACACTACCCGCCTGGAACACCCGCTTACCACATCAGTGTAATTATCACTCATATAGATCCACTGGCCTCCGGGGAGCCGGGTCTGGTTCTCAAAAACCTCCTCCACAAAGCTCAGATGACCAGCGTCAGCATCATGGAGCAGGCTATGGGGGAGGACAGTCAGAGGGTCACTGAGGACACCCCATCTTCTGCCTCCAGGAGAGCGTTATACCTCAGCCCACCTGCACTATCAACCTCACTACACACAGATAGAGGCGTTAGTGCAGAGAGGCCGGGACAGAGAGGGAAAAGGAGGCTTGGAACAGGTAAAGATGGTCACAGGCCAAAGAATGTGTCATCCAAGGGAAAAGGGGAAAAAGGGGACCAATAGGAGGCACCAAAGCTCAATGGATAGCACAAAGAAAATATCGTCAAGCTGTACATTAAAGATTTAACACTTGATTCTATAATATACTTCAAGCTTTTTTTAAAAAAAAAAAAAAAGGTTGCTGGATGTCACCCAGCTATGAAAAAGTGTAGAGAGTAGCTGAGGCAGCATGGAAGGATGCACGAACTGGGACCCTCCAGGGAGCAAGTGAGCTGCCTGGAACAGGAATGGTCACGTATGTGCAATGAGAGGACGTTGTCTGTGTATCATGGAGGACAAGGCACATGGCTGGGCACCAACTCCAAGGTATGCTTAATAATAAAGGACTCTGTCTATGTGTGTGAACATGTGTATGTACATGCACAGGGTGGGTGCAGGTTTAGGGGGTGCACACATGCTATGACATCCATGTGGAAGTCAGAGGACAATCTTGGGTGTCAGTCCTCACTTTCCATCTGCTTGAGACAAGGTCTCTTGGTTGTTTACTGCTGAGTATGCCAGGCCAGCTAGCCCGCGGGCCTCGAGGGACTCTCCTGTCTCTGTTCCCATCTCCTCATAGGAGCACTGGGCTTATAGACAGGCACTGCACTGGGCTTCATCATGGGTCCCAAGGAACCGAACACATCACTTGCGTGGCAAGTGCTTTTTCCACTGAGTGTCTCCCCAGCCACATGTAGCACCTGATTCCTGAGTGTTTGAGCTATTCCTGGTAGGTGCCAACCCCAGGAGGGTCCGAGCAGCAGTCTCTGTGACCAGCAAGGAGCAAGCAGGACTCACAGAGCTCAAGATTCCGGAGGAAGGGCTGGGGAGAAGGGGGAGCCATGGTTGGACATCCTGTCCTAGCCCTCTACCACCTTGGGTCTACCACTCACGTCTTCTCTGGACACACGAACCAGTCTCCTGCCCAGGCCCAGCCAGCTGAAGGGCGGAAGCTGTCCTTTGGTAGTTTGATCTTGCCTGTGATGTCAGAAAACTTGGGGTAGGTGAGGCCTG
Organism: Peromyscus eremicus; assembly: GCF_949786415.1. Classification (NCBI taxonomy): domain Eukaryota; kingdom Metazoa; phylum Chordata; class Mammalia; order Rodentia; family Cricetidae; genus Peromyscus; species Peromyscus eremicus. Next base: position 97,389,387 of record NC_081418.1, read on the forward strand.
TTGTGCCCCAGTTCCCGACCAGCGCCAGCTTTGTCTGGTTCTCATACTGCAGACCAAACAAGGAAGAGAGGTAAGGGGTCACGCAACTCCAGGCTCCATGGGCCAGTAGGCGGGTAGGTACTCACCGTTTCAGCAAAGACAGAGAGTTTCCCCTCGGCAAACTGATTGAATTCTTTCTCATCCACAGAGAGCCCAAACCAGAGCTTGACTCGGATCTGCACAGGCATTCGGGCCCCAGGCGTACCCTCCATGGGATACTAGGATCAAAGAAATACAAACATTCACGTCCCTCAGGCTTGGGCACACCGGCTCAACATCCAGTCAGGTGCACCCTGTTGGGGGATTATACCAAATGTCATAAAAGTGGAATATATAACCAAAAAGTTTTTTCCGCAAGAGTCCTGTTCATCGAAGAAGACTGTAGCAGCCATGTAGGAGCTCTCTACAGATGGGGTCATGTCTGCAACAGCGTCTCTAATATCCCTTTCTCCTGCCATCTTCTTACTTCTATATAATGGAAATGGTTGAGATCTGCAGGGTCCAACAGGGCAGCCATAAGCCATTTGAAAAGCGGCTCATGGAACTAGGGAACTGCGGTTTTCATTTTATTTTGCATTAACTAATTTAAACATCTATACATGGCTGCTGTGCTGGACAGCACCATCCTAGAAACAGAAGAGCAGGGACCCAGCTCCAGAAGAGGAACAATTAAAACCACTTCATTTCAGTTTCAGTACTTCATGCTTTGGCTAGACGTGAACACTGCATCTAATGTCCCCACAATTTCAAGTGCTTATCAGCACGTTAACCACTCTTTTGCTGCTCAGCTGTTTTTTTTATCCCAAGGGCTTCAGAAGCTCTGCCAAATGGAATAACCACAACAACCCAACATTTAAAAACACATATATGTTCCCCACGATTACTTCACCATTTCACTGAAACCAAAGGTTAGATTCGGCCTTGGGGAGCAGAGTTCTTCTCTCTTAAAATGACACTCTGTCCCCTAGAGGAGACACCATGGTGAGAGATATCTCACTGAGTAAGAGCAGCAGGGAGTCTGGGTGGGTTCAGAAAAGGCTGAGAAGCTAGGGTGGGGGTTCCCAAGGTGATGGAGAAGGCCTGGACCCCTGGAGGTAGAGGCCAGGCCAGGAGAAGGCTTAGGAAGTGGCATAGACCATTGATGGTTGGCCGTCACCCATTCCTCAGCCCATCTCCTCTGTCGTTCCTTGGAGGAGTGTGGAGGCACCTCTTAACCCCACCAGTCACCAGGAACTCCCTGTGGTGCTCACTTCGGCTGTCCCCTCCCTCAGGGTAGCTAGCTCTCCTTTTCCCTCCAAGCCACCAGCCCTTGGGACATGGCAGGAATGCCTGCCTCCTCCCTTTCCTCCCCCACCTCGAGCTCCCCACCACCAACCTCCCCCAGACGGGCCAGCCTGCCCAACCTAAAATAGCAACAGCAAATAAAGAAATGTCTAGTTTGGGGCTCCTCTCCTCTGCTGGTGCTCACTTTTTCCAGCTTGGGTTTAAGTTAAGGAACACCAGTGTTTGCTTGGTCTCTGCCCGCTGCCAACATTTTTGTAGCGCTTGCTCAGGAGCTACTGGCAGGCTCATGAACTCAGTGGGAAGACTTCGAGAAACAATTCTATATCTTTTTTTTTCTCCTTTGCTTGGAATCAGGGAACATTTTCAGTTCACCTCCTAGAGGCTTCAGGTCCAAGAGGTCAGAACTGGAGGGAGAGGTGCTCCAGAGTCTACCAGGCCTGCCTACAGCCTGCCCACACTCACCACCCATTGCCCAGCCAGCCCATTCCCACACTGTCTCCCCTTCCACATTCCACATGCACATGGAGAGGGTCAGCCTAGGAGGGCAATCTGAGGCCAGAACTTGAGGTTAAAACCAAGAAGGTACCTCAGATGGTCCAGGAGTGGGTGGTAAGGTCATGATTCCTGACACACACACACACACACACACACACACACACACACACACACGACCCACATCCTCCCCTCTGAAAGATCAATCTCCCAGTGTACTGATTATCGTATTCCTGGCTACCTCAGCTAGGATTACCATTGCTATGATGAAACACCATGACCAAAAGCAACTTGAGGAGAAAGGGTTTATTTGGCTTAAACTTCCATATCGCTGTTCATCATTGAAGAAAGTCAGGACAGGAACTCAAACAGCGCAGGAACCTAAAGGCAGGAGCTGATGCAGAGGCCATGGAGGGGTGCTGCTTACTGGCTTGTTCCTCATGGCTTGCTCATCCTGCTTTCTTATAGCACCCAGAACAACCAGCCCATGGGTGACACCGCCCACAATGGGCTGGGTCCTCTCCCATCAATTACTAATTAAGAACATGTACTATAGGCTTGCCTGCAATCCAATCTTATGGAGGCACTTTTTAAATTGAGGTTCCCACCTCTCAGATGACTAGTTTGCGCCAAGTTGACATAAAACTATGCAGCACACTAGCCTATCACAGATCTCCAAATGTGGCATCTGTAGAGCAAGGGACAGCCCCAAAAGAAAGAGCAGAGCAGAGGGAGAGAGGAGCAAGCGTCTGCTCACCACTTGGTTCTTGAAGCAGTGCATGCACTGTCTAGATCAGCCCTCAGCGCCTGTGAGGTAGACAGCCTCATTCCCATCTCGTAGGTGGGGAGAACGCGGGCTGCTCAGAGAGCTTCGGTGACCCGGCCAAGGCCAGACCGAACTCCAACCAGCACTGGCAATCCAGCTGGAGCAAGCCCTCTCTTCCCACCCCAAAGGGCAATAAGAATGACTGGCCAACAAAAAATGGGTAAGCTAGCAGCCAGGAGTGACTCTACCCAGAAGGGCCAAGGCTGCGGTAGGGTCAACGACGACCTCTTGGAAGACTGAAGATTGAGGTAGCATGTAAAGAAGGGAAGAGCTGCAGCACTGACTTTGGGGACGTGGGCCAGGCTGGAATGGAGGCAAGCCGTGTAGGCTGAGGAGGCCTTGAAGGCAAAGCCATTCGAAGCAACTGGGAGTGGACCACCGCTGGCTCCCTGGCCACTGAGAATGGCTGTCCACAGAGAAGTTATCTCACAAGGGGGCGCTGTGTTCCGATCATCTGGCTGAAGCCATGACCAAACCATTGGGGCTCTGTAGCCCAGTGTTCACCTAGAGAAGATGATGGGAGCCCTTCCACAAACACACACTCACATTCCCCTCCTCAGCTGTTGCTGAGGCCACTGAGACAGGGCTGGAGGCCATCTTAGAGTCAGGGATGATTCTTGAAAGAGACCAGTCCCAGTAAGCAATAAAGTCTTGAACACATACAAGCACACACATGGGGCCCTTAATTTACTTCTTTTTTTTTTTCCAATGGGATCTTATGTGGCCCAGGCTGTTCTCAAACTCAATGTGTAGCCAAGGATGAACTTGAATTCCTGATCCTCCTGCCTCTACCTCCCAAATGCCAGGACAGGCGAGTGCCACCACACTGTTTTCCTAGTTCACTTCCAACCCAGATTCTAGCTCCTACCAGGAAGCCTCCTAGACTCTCTGCCTGGGGTCTGGAGAGTCTGGGGGGAACTGAAGAAAAAGAAAGTTATTTTACTCAAATACCCCTCCCTTCCCAAGATGAAAGTCTGAGGACTTTCAGATAGTTCCAGAACAGGACTGGATGGGGAGCCAGGGGAAGCTGAAGAAAGGCCTTGTGTTGAGAAAATCCTATGGTGGCCCTTGCAGAGAGAACACTCACTTTCAGAAAGATGGTCTGCAGCTTTCCACAATTCCTGCCACAGTAGCTGGGCCCCCGCCGGGAGAAGAGGACTTCATGGGTGGGTACCCGTTGGTAGGCCACGCGCTTATCTCCCTGCAGCATCCAGATGATGATGTCTGGCAGGCTGTTCTGGGGCTGGAGAAGGTGGCAGTCAAGGTGGGGATGGTGACATGTCCAGAGCCATGCCTGATCTCTGACTCAAAGGCCACAAAGGTCTTGCCTCACCCAGCGCCCATCCCATACTGGCCACTCAGGGCCCTGCCTGTGGCCCTCAGCTTACAGAGGAACTCCCACGAATGCCTTAGATGCCCATGGGTTTCTGGGAAGATGCCCCTGCACAGAGAATGGAGCCTAACTCTTAAGTCTTCTCTTGTGGAAGATGTGGTCTGCCCAGAGGAGCCTTCATTCCTCCTGCTAACCCTAGGACCCTAAGGTCTGCAGGCTTTCAGGAGTAGATGCCACCGCCACAGCGCCTCCTCACTACCTTTCCAGGGCTCCTCAGAGTGAGTGAGGTCCCAGACCTGGGGGTAAAAACTGGAAGGATTTTTGAGGAGGATTCTCCAGCCCTTGCCCTCTCCTAGCCATAGAATAAATTCTGTGAAGAGGGTAGGATCAGGAACAAGGCTCCAGAGACTGCCAATGACCAGCCTGGGGGACAGTCCTCACCGCTATGAGGATATGCCCAGGGAATTGGTCATGTGCCTACCGCCCTGCCCAGGGAAACTCTAGCATTCATCACCCCTTTCCAAGCAGCCTTTCCCATTGCCCTTCTACAATCCTCTGTCCCAGATACCCTCTCCAGGTACATGCCCGGGTACCGTCCCTTCTCACCATCCACATTTCCTACAGACAGGCACTAGTGGTCCAGTAGTCAGGTTCTTGGGGAAGCAGGCTTCAACATGAGACCTAGAGCCAGGCACTCTGGGTTCTGATACCAGCCTTGCTCTGACATCCTTTGGCAGGCTAGGCCATCTATTGAGTACCTACTGTGTGCCAGGCTCTGAGTTGGACCCTGTAACACCTAGTAAGTATGCTGCTGTGTCCTGCAAATGGGCATACTAATGCTCAGAAGGTTAAGTGACCTACCCAAGGTCACCCAGCAACAGATCCAGGAATGTATCACAGTATAAACCTTTAGTCTGCATTCTAGGAGGCAGGGAGGCTGAAGAAGAAAAGGCCCCTCAGGATTCACTACCTCCTCAGCCAGGGCACGGAGACGAAGAAGCCAGTCCTCGGCCTGCTCCAGGGCAGTGGAGAGCTCACTGTGGCCAAGCTTCAAGGCCAGGGCAGCTTCTTTGATCTGGCTCAGGTGACGGGTACGTTGCCGGAACAGGTATTGATCAAGGTGGGTAGCAGAAGGTATTTCATGGATGTCACACAGGGGCTGGCTGTGAGAGACAGGTGGAATGTGCTCGTTCGCCAGGGCTCCACACACCACAGAGGCAGGTGCATGTACACATAAGCATGCACATTTATAGGGTCCCTGCTCCCTGCCAGCCTGCTGGGTGCTCACCTGAGTGTGGCCTGCCTGCTCCAGGAGATCTCCCGCACACACTCTTGGCCCTCCCTCTCTGAAACATGCCTCTTTATTCCCAGGCGATCCTTTTGGGCCTCATCCTCACCCTCCAGTTTGGTGGGTTCTTTTGTATGAGTGTTCCCTCTCCAAGCTGACTACAAGCTCTCAGCGGACCTAGAGGGTCCTTTTCCCGCCCCCTTGTGCTGTCTAGGGCAGAGGCTAGAGTCTAAGTTGCCCCATACTAAAATAAATCCCTTCTGTGTTGGGCGCACACTTTCTCCAAGAAAGAAATTTATGGACCCCTGACTAGCTACTGCAGACGCTGTGGGGAGGCCAGCAACCGTGAATACAGAAGCATCCACCCTGGCTGCCCCGAGACGGCCCTCCCAGAATCCTGAGCTTTGGAAAGCCTTCTGAGCCCTGCTGGGGTACTGCAGCCCTCAGCTAACAGCGCTGAAGCCCAAGTGAGGGGGTAAATTAAACTTCATCCTGTGTGGGGGCAAAGATCTCTGATCCCCGACCCATCACACAGGGACTCTAAAGGCCCCCGCAGATGGACGCTCCACGCCGTTCCGGAGCTGGATGAGCACACCCAGGAGAAATGCTAGAAAAGAGGGGCTGAGCTCTAGTTCTCCCTCCCCAAGCAGGACCCTCCAGCTGGCCCAGCCCTTGCCCTCAAACAGGACATTCGTCAACGCTGCTGCGCCAGGCCTGCTCCACGCTGCAGCCCCCGCCCCCTCCCCGCAGCGTCTGGACTCCCGGCTCCCGGCTGATTTATTTTTTCTGCCAATTTCCCCGAGCTATGCAGAACCAATTACCGCCGGAGCGCCACGGCACCGCTCTGGCAGGCCCTCGGCGCGCTGCGTCTTTCCTGTTATTTTTTTTAATTGAATTTTTAGGGTGGGGGGAGCGGGTGCGCGAGCTCCATCTCGGGGAAACTTAAGCCCCGGGGCCCGTCTCAGGTCACGTACTGCACACCCTGTGGTAATATAATATTTACTGCCCCGAGGGTGCCGCGTACGGCAGCCCCGGGCCGGCGGCAGCGGGTGGAGGCCTTGCATGGTGGGTGAGGGGCCCTGGTGCGCAATGGAGCAGAGGGCTAAAGAAGCCCAGTCAAGGTCAGAAAACAGGGAGGACCCTCCAGCAGATCACCCAACCCAAACTCCCCAAGACCAGCCAAGCACTGTCCTTACCCCTCACAAGATGCCCTGGCTCTTTCTCGCCCGCAGGGAAGTCCAATACAGGGGTACAGAAAGGAGGGAGTCTGAGGAGGAGATGGCATCCCTAGCCCTCCCTACAAATGGGAGGTGGGCCGCATAACCCAGAGCAGAGCTGCTCACCAAGTCACCACCTGTCCCTGGGGACCAAGTTGGTGACTGTACCAGGGCCAGTCCCCTGGAGAGTGAGCTGGCGTCATTCTTGAGTTGAGCTACAAGTTGAGTCCAAAGAGATGACTCTTCCCCAACTTTGCCTTCTCCTGAGGAGAAACTGAGGCAGCCTGCTGTTCCCCACAGGAGCAGCCTTGGAGTTTTCCCTGGAAAAAGCAGCCCTGATCTGCACCTTCAGGGCTGACTGGAACTACTCCTGTGCAGAATGCTAGGAAGGGCTTTGCATCTAATGGAACAGCATGACGGCAAAAAGTAATGCACAGAGGCAAGGGGTGCATGATAGGGTGGGGAGGGTCCAACAAGCCGGCAAGACTCCGAGGGATGAGGGCTATGAGGTGCCCTGTGGGGAAAACAGTCCTCTCCAGGATGCCAACTGGAAACTGGGGAAGAGAGAGTGAGAAAGGAAGGGTGTGTGGCTGGGCTGGGGAGGAGAGGGGAGAGGAAGGCTGTGTGAGACGCTAGAGTTTGTGCTGTGATCTCTGAAGGTGGTGGACCTGTGGAGACAGGAGGAGACAGGCGATGGAGATGACATGTGTCAGGCATGTGTGGCCTCAGACACAGACTGGACCAGCTGACAGGGCAGACACACAGAGAGGAGAAGCAGTGAGCCCAGAGATCAGAGAAGAGGGCTTGACTACATGGAGCAGGGGGAGGAGGTAGGGAAGGGCCCTGGCTGGAGACAATTCGGCTGATAGTAAGCAATCAGCCCTAGTCAGCCATGACACCTGCTTATGCTGAAGTCTCAGGCAGCATGGTTCCCTCAGGTAGTTCCCGAAAGGATGGATCTGGAGTCCCTTCCCTGAAGATCCCATCAGACACCCTGAGAGGATGGGAACTCACCCCTGCCCCCGTCTAGGCTCCTGTCCTGGCTGATGCCCCCTAAAGGCCTGGGCATCTTCCTACCCCCAGGAGAGTGACAGAAGAGCCTGGCTTGGCAGAGTGTTTCAGATAAATCCTCCCTGAGAGGGCACTGAGGACAGCCTGGGACCAAGAACCACAGCCTCCAGTGACCCAGCACCTCAGACTTGCCAGCGATTGGGTCCCACCCATTTCCAAACTCCCAGCCCCACAAATTCGCCTGTTCCACCCCACAGCTGCCATGAGCAGTACTTCGGAGACCCATGTTCCACCAGCCTCTGTCCCTGAAGTGGCATCACTGGGCACAGTAGTCTCTCTGTAGGCATGGCCAGGGTGCAGGATGCTCTGCGAAGGTGCCCCACCCTGGGGCCCCTGCAAGCTGATTGTGCCCCCATGTGCCCCTCCAGCACCCTGTTCCTTCCACCTCCAGACCAAGGCCAGCTTCCTGATGCCTCATCGCTCCCACTCTGCTTTCCTCCTGCCAAACCCCTCAGAGAATGGCCCCAAAGTACACCCAAATGTCATGGCCACAGCTAGGGAATCATACTGGGCCTTTCCTGGGCCCCCAGTTCTATCTGTGACTGAGTAACACAAGGACACTCTTCCACTTACTTGACACGTGAATCTGGGTGTGTCAGTCAATCCCTGTGTAGCTAAGTTTCCTTATCTGGCCCTCAGAGAATGGCGTGATTAGAGGTTTATGATTAGTGAAGACACACAAACTTCCCAAAATCTGTGCTCCCCTCGGCTCCCTCGACACCCACCCTCCCCAGCATCTTTACCTTAGCTGCCTGTATCTTAGGTCACTTACCGGTCCTGGGTCTCCTCTCTCATCACCCTGAAGCTACAGCAAGCAACTGATCCAGGGGGCTCCTTCCTCAACATACCCAAGCCTGAGCTTCCTTGGTAGAGCCCCCAAACCTGCCCTGCTAGGCATCAGCTGTCCTTGGAACCCCTGCAGACAGCAGGCATTTCAAGACTACATGCTGTGGTCCTGGCAGCCTCCTCTCCACTTCTTACCCTACCATTTCCACCAGGCATCTTTCTTCGGGAAGATTCCCCTGTCAGAGGCATCTGCCCTGAGTTCCCACAGACTCCACTTCTCACTCCCCGTCATATCTAGAGGGCTCAAGTGGCACCCTTACCAATACAGCTGGGGCTGAGCTGGTTTCAGGGAGGTATGGAGAATGGAGGAATGACCTGCCTGGGGCAGGGCAGGGGGGCGCTGTTCCTTTGGGAACACTTGATCTGCTGAAGGCACCCTTCATAAGCAGGGTACGCAAGTGCCTAGCCATCACAGTTACGCATCTCTCACGGTGAGGACATTTCTCTGATCCCTTCAACAGGGCTCTCTAGCTGGCCTGACAGAGGAGAAGATGGGGTTGGGGTGGGGGGTGGAGGTGGCAACCTTCATACTGAACCCCATAGAACGCAGAAGAGTGGCTATGACCAAGTCTATTTCATAGCTGAGAAACCAAGGCCTGAAGAAGCAGAGCTACCGAAAGCGCCCAGACTGTGGTGAGGGGTGGGCTTCCCCTCTGTCACTGTGGTAACCACACTTCCTGCTACTTAATCCTCCTCACAGTGCCAGTCTTATGTTGATCAGATATTGTTAAGAAGTCATTCTTCATGCCAAGTTCAACTTCAAAGCTCCCTTCGCAGTGACTAACCCTAGGCTTCCTGGATGTGGAAGAGACACCGCCGAGGTGAGCCCCGTCTGCTGACCCGCATTCCCACTCTCCCTCACTCCCAGGCCCCCCTTTCCTGAAGTTGACAATCAGCCATGTGCAGTAGAAACCTAAACAGAAACCATGGTCCCCGACAACATGGCCTTGGGGGAAGGAGGGGTGCCCCCACCCCAGCTTCTCCTGGAGATTCCATCAGGGAGCTATGAGGTCGGGGATCAGACACACAATGCTTCCCATTCAGGTAAGCCGGTCACCCAGCCCACAGCTGCTGCTGCTGCTGCGGGGAGATTTATGACCTGTTCTAAACGTCACCTTTTCAACTCCCAGTGCCGGCTCCACCACCTCTGGGCTCAGCACCGGCCAGACTGCTGGCCAAGCGTGGCTGGGAGACGTGCCTCTGCTCACCACCACACACGAACACTCCCGAGGAGACAGCGTCGGCTGAGCTAGGAGAGGCATCTGAGGGGGCCAAGTACCCCCTACCTGCAGTCTGCAAGGAGGTCCTCTGTCAGTTGAGCCACCAGGGCGTCCATGTCCTCGGAGGAACACTGTGCCTTCAGAGCCAGGTGGACCTGCTCCAGGCTAGCTTCCTGTGGGACAGGCAAGCTTAGGTCAGGAGTGTCACCATGGAGGGGGACCCAACCCCCAGGCTCTGTCCCTGAGCCAGAAGGGAATAGATAATAGGAACAAGACAAAGCAAATCCAGACTCAATCAATCTGCCAGCACCTTCCGGGACTCCCCACCCGGACCCTCAACCTCGGAACCCCAGTCTCACACATGGCCACAGGGGGTTCCCTTGCTAGTTAGAACTTCTTCCTAGCCTGAATGCATCCTGTACCAGCTGCCACCCTGAGGCCAGGCCTGACTCCCCACAGGGGAGTGGATCTCTCTGAGACTCCTCTGTCCAGGCCTGACCCCCCCCCCCAGAGGGGAGTGGATCTCTCTGAGACTCCTCTGTCTGTCCTTATCCTTTTTGGAGTCAGCCACACAGCCAGATCCAGAGCTAACCAGTCTCCTCCAGCAGCCATGGAGCCACCACTGGGCATAAGGACCAGATTCTCAGAGCTGGTTCTCTTGGACCTTCATCTGATCTTCTTCTCTGGCACTTCTCTGGGCACTTTCCCTAGGCCTAGGCCCTGAGCTGGAAGGCATAGGCCAACCTTGAAATACCTGTCAGGCCCAAGGCTGCTTCAGTCCCCCAAGCAGCCCTCTCCACACATCAGCCTTCCTGAGCATGTGACATGTGCTCCACCCTGAGGGAAAACCCTAAGGAGAAAACGCAGGCCCTGCTGTGGGGAACTGCGGCCTTCTGGAGGGATAACAAGGAGTAGTGTGGAGGGCGGGACAGGGACAGCACAAGTTCCCTGTTCCCAAGTTCCCCATCACCACCAACTGCCAGTTTCAAGGACATCAGCCCTTCCTCACCTTTCTGCCTCCTCTCCAATTGTGCTCCTCAGTCATCCCCAGGCCTCTTCACCCTCCTCCTCGCTGCTGCCCCTCATTCCTGCCCTATAGCCATTCTGGCCTCCCTTGGGTGATGCTCCCTGGAAGGAGCCCAGAGCCACTGCCTAAACCAGCAGCTTCCCAGCATCCTTCTCCCCTCCCTTAACTCTACACCTGCGCCCTCTCAAGACTCTTCTGCATGCCTTGTCCAAGCACCAGGCAGACCTGAAAGTGCAGAGAGGTTCCCAGAACCCTCTCCTCACCCCCAAAGCAGAACTACTCTGTCATCCAAACACTGTTCCTCTCCCCGGGTTCCCAGCTTTGAACCCCAGATCATTTCTCTCAAAGCCCTTCATCTCCCCAAGACGAATGTATCAAGGCCAGGCAGCTCAAGTTCCACAAACTCCCTAAAAAGCCACCTTCCTCCCAGGACCTTCTGGGACTGGGACTCACCCTCCCCTGAGTCCTTGCCATGATATCCTAGGTGGGGACCTCTTCTACATCTTCCCTTTGTCCCCATGACATCCCCTTGATTTTCCTTAGCTGCTCCCCTCCATATCCCACACCTCTCCCTCAGCACCCATGAATGCCACCTGGATCTAAGTTTGGAGCTCTAGCATCTGGCTTCTGGCTGGAAGTTTCTGGCGAAACTATTGTATGTGGTATCAGAGTCAAGAGGCATCTAGTAATAAGCACCGGACATATCCTGACACCTCAGCTCTCTGTCCCTCAGTCATCCCACATCCACCTGGGGTGAGCCCAGCACCCTTCATACCCCATCTTCTCTACAAGTCTGCAGATATTTCTGGGTTAGAGGCCAGGCACCAGGTCTGGACAGGATCGCACTCACCAGCCGGTCAGCGATCCGCAGGAGCTGATTTTGAGTCTCAATTCGATGGCTGATGTCTTCCCAGTATGAGGACAGCACCACCACTGGCTTCACGTTGCCCCAAGGCAAGTAATAGTAGTGGCACCCTGCAGGGAGGGGAGAGGGGCCTGAGCATGGGCAGAGGCCCAGGGCGAACACGGCTCTGCAAAGCATGGTGCTCAGGCCCCTGGGCTTTCAGCTTGAGAGAGGACTCAAGATAGACAGGTCCTACTCTCCTCTCCCCTTAGATGCTTGTGGTATGGCTGGTAGTCCCCAGTACACAGACAAGGTGCCCGAGCACACTTTGTGGGGGAACAGACTGCTGTGGCTCCCCCATCAAAACAAGGGGGCTGATAGACAGAATGCCCTGGCAAACCCGAGTTCACATCTCCAAGGTCTCCAAGTCAAGCCCCTAAACCCCATGTGTTGATGGAGGTGGTTCAGGACCAGAGCAACTGCAGAGACTGTAGCAGTCCATCCTGTGGGTACAGCGGACCCCCCAAGAAGAATATGAGGGGCAGCACAAGAAGTAGAAGAGGTTTGGTGTGGTTTCCATGGAGGCAGGGTTTAGGGAATGGTGTCTACCCTATGACCCGGGTCCCTTCTGGCCTCACCCACCATCAAAGACTGCCCGGCTGTACTGGGTGGTGGAGGCCAGTGGCAGGCAGGTGGTGTCGAACTTGTTTCCATAGTTCCCAATGCTGACCTCGAACTGGATGGCATCATCCACATCCTGCAGCATTGTGGCTGAGTAGAAGGCAGCAAAGAGGGAATATTTGCGCCTCCGGAGGTACTTCTGTGGGCAGAGTGAGCAGGTCAGAGGTCACAAGGAGACAAGCAAGATACCCAGCAGGGCGGATCCCATAGATGTCAGGCCCCAGCCATGACCAGGACCCAGAAATTCCTGGCTGGGAAGAGAGTGTCTGATGGTCCAAAGGAACAGCTTCCAGACTTGGTTACTAACTGAACAAACTCATTCCAGGTCCATGCGCATTCCCTCATGTTTCCTAACAATCTGCTCCTCCAAGGTCAGGCTGTTCTTTAATCCAAACCAGCATCAATGGCACCACCATGTCCACAGAGCAAGGTCTCCCGCAGTGTCCCTCAGGGCAGCCTATACCTCATCTGCCCCTTAAAGGGGCTGAAAGCTCTCAACAATCATGCACCGCCCAGACACACACACACACACACACACACACACACACACACACACACACACACACCAGGAAACCCTGCAGTTGGCTTAGGCAGCCTCAACCATGTGCTCAGAATATTTAGTTCAAATTGGCCTCTCCAAGCCCAAGGCACAGGGCTGAGACAACATAAAACATCCATGTGTCTTGGCATGAAAATTACATGATTCTGCCTGGGCGGTGGTGGTGCACGCCTTTAATCCCAGCACTCGGGAGGCTGAGACAGGCGGATCTCTGTGAATTCGAGGCCAGCCTGGGCTAAAACGCAAGTTCCAGGACAGGCACCAAAACTACACAGAGAAACTCTGTCTCAAAAAAACAAAAAAAAAAAAAAAAAAAAAAAGAAAAAAGAAAAAAAAAGAAAAAGAAAAAGAAAAGAAAATTACATGACTTTATAGTCACCTCCTTGGAAAGCCAAGGAGAAAAAAGGAGCTGAAAGGCTGAGTTTTGAAGCATGTGAATGGTGGTGACAGATAACACTTACTATGTACCTACTGTGTGTATATGTCAAGCCTCACCGTTTGCCTACTGTGTGCCCTACGTCAAGTCTCTTTTCACCACCATCTCCTAAAGTAAATATGACTCCAAACAGGGGAACTGAGGCAAATGGCAGGTAGGAGGGCCAGTATGGAAACCAGAGGTAACTAACTTCAGTGTCCACAGGATCCTGGAGAGCATGCATTGCTCTGAAGGTTCTGGGCCTTAGAGTCTTCATCCATATGTGGGGTTAACAACAGCTCCCTGGTGGCATGCTGGACTTGAAGACGTCAGTGGTAAATGGTGTTGAACTGATCATGGCGGGCTTACAGGGAACCCTTACAAAACAGTGTTCTACTTTGCGTCAAGCTCTGAGTTTCTGTAATACTTTCATTTATCTCCCCTAAACCTCAAAACATACCCAGGGTGGGGTATTATACTTTTCCCACCTTACAGCTGAGACACAGGGGCCCTCAGAAGTGCCGCCATAGTAAATGTGGAGCAGAACTGAAGAAGGCCCTCTACCATGGTCCTTAGCTACCTTGTCCCTACTTCCAGCAGGGACCCAGCTCTCTCCCAGAGCCGTGTCCTCACCTCCACACGCAGGATATCATCAGCAGGAAGGTCTTCCACCTTCTGCTCACTGTGCTCCACCAGTCTGGTCTCTAGAGACAGCAGAAGCCTGCCTCGGTAAGCCACACCTTCTCCCTGCAAGAGAAAGTCAGGTCGCCAGCAGAGGGGTGAGGGGTGGGGAGCACAACATGTGACCACATAATATAATTCACCTCTACAGAATGGGGATGTACCAATCCTCCTCCTGAGAGAGATGGGCCTGGGTGTCTCAGGATGGAGACAGTGAACAGGTTTATCTGGCCCAGGAGAAAGAAGTCAGAAGACCTAAGAGAAGGAGGTGCTCGGAGAGGTCTGTCAGACCTCGTAAGGCCCAGTGAATATCACCTGGGCCCAGACACTGCCAGGCCAGCCTGGAGACCCTTAGGGCATGCATGTGGCTGCTCACCTTTCCTGTGTTGAGCTCTGCATAAGGGTCTGGGAAGCCCGTGAACTCCCGGGGACTGCCGTAGAGGTTCACATAGCAGGGGCCAAAGGTGGGGAGGAAGCCCAAGTTGTCGTCCACTGGAAGATACAAGCAGGTATCAGAGAGGTGGCCCTGGAGACCTTTCTAGGGTTCAACCCAGCCACCTTCAGATCTGATCCCGTCTCCAGCCCTCAGTTTCCCCCACGTGCACCAGGTGTGGCCCCTGTGCATGTATAACTAGTAATACACTAGCAATGACTATAATCAACTCTGTTCCATCTCTTGAGGACTCAGTGTGCCAAAAGGAGGCTATTTCTATTATGTTATTAGTCCTATTTCACAGATGAGGGAACTGAGGCTCAGAGATGTGACGAGCACAGGCTAGCAAGGAGACAGGACCCAAATGGTGCAACACACTCAGCTGGCTGAACACTAGCGGTTGCTCAAGCCTTCCCTCTCAGGCCGTGGGGGAGGAGGAAGAGAAGTGATCCAGAGTCCAGTGACCACAGAAGCTATGTCCTGGGATCCCTTCCTCCTCACACACACGCATTTGTTGTGGCAGTGGGGAGTTGGAGAACGGATAAAGGGATCAGTCCTGTCTCATCACCCCCATCTTCTGGGAGATATTCTCTTGATAATGTCACAGCGGCCCTTCTGGGGACAAGACCTCACTGGCCAGACTCTGAAACCCTGCAAAGGCAGGGTATCCCTTTCAGAGGACATTTCCAAAACGTTCAAGGTAGAACCTCTGCCGGGCCTATCTGGGTGTCTCTGTCTACACAAGGATGAGCCAGGGAAAAGGCTTCCAGGGAGACCTGTGCAGTAGGCCATGCAGCTGTGCACTCTAAGTCACGCTGCCGAGACAGCACAGGGAGGCGGGGGCAGCTGGAGCTGGCCTGCCCATCACCTTTCCACATATTTCCTCCTCCAGACCTCAGAGCAGACAGAGCTTGGCTTTGGGAAGCAAAGGGGGAAGCCTTGGAACGATGGGACTCGGGGAACACTACTAACTACCTGTGTCAATCATCACAATTATGATTTACCTTGTAAATTATGTGTCAAGCATTTCTCATTCCCCTGGCCACCTACAGATCTCCAAGGTACCTCACAATCCCCCCCTGTCCCACTATGTCCCCCATGTTGGAAGCATCAGCCAAGGCAACAAGCTTAGAAAGGGTCTGGGAGAGCTAGAGGAACTGGCCTTAAAGCATCAGTGACCGAGTGGCTGAGACTTGCCAGTGGTCAACTCGGGGGCCTGGCTGCAGTTCAGTTCCCCCTCATGCAAGTCAGAAAATTCCCCTCCAGCAGAAACCCCAAGGTCCCATCCCCTCGTGGTCCCCTAAGAGACAGCAACATACGGTCAGTGGCTTTCGGAGGCTTGAGTACACCTGCCGGCTCCTCTGAAGCATAAAGAAATGGAAAAGGGGTTAGCATGGGCTAGGCTTGGTGGAGAATGGTTACATGAACTGGAGCCTGGATGGAGAGCTGGCAGACAGACACTGTGAATGAACAACAAAGGAAGGCACACACCCTGCCCCCCAACTCCAACCAGGCCGCCCTCACCACCTCCGTGACCTGAACCTCCATTCAACATACTCAAGAAACAACACACAGAGGAAAAGGTGCTTTTTCCACGTTATATACAGGTAAATTAGGAGGAATGGTGCAGAGAAAGGAACGTGAAAAGGGAAACAGGAAAGAGCTCTTGTGGACAAGGAACCACCCTGGGCTCCAAATATCAGATTGACACTTAGGACCCAGCACACTGAGCCAAGGCCATTCAAGGCACAACATCTCCACCTCGTGGGGATTTTTAGTATTGCAACAGATGGCAACACTTCTCAACAGAAGCCACCTAGGTCTGGCTTTTAGCACCAGCAATTTCCAGGGAAGATAAGAGACAGGTGTTGTCCACTAGCACACGCACCTACACATATACATGCACATGCATTAAGTAAATGTAATAAAAATATCTTAACCCTTTTATTTTCCCACAGATTCATGATGTTTGCTAGGAGCTGCAGAGGATGTTCCATGAATGTGCAGCCCAGAATGGCTTGTCATGCTTCACTGTCATTCAAAACAAATGTATTTGTGCTCTCAGAACCCTGAGGCTGTGGCTTGGACACGCTGGGTCTAATGTAGCTTGGGGTAATTCTTCATCCAATGTGGCCCAGAGAATCCAGGTTGGACACCTCTGGAAGGCTCAAAAAAGGAGTGTGGAGGAAGAATAAGCTACAGGTATGGGAGTCTGGAGGTAAAGCCAGGGCTGAAGAAGTGGGGCCAAAGGCCAAGAGGGCAAGGCCCTGGGCTGGCCCTTAGATCTCTACAGCCAGGTCTCGGCTACCACTGCTGGCTGGCAAGAATCAGTGGGACAGAGACGGTACCCTGTGAAGATTCTCCTGTCTATGGGAATTGAGCTGGGTCCTTGGCACAGGAGAGCTCTCAGCCTGGCAGAGTGACCCACACAGGCACATCCACGGGCCCCAGAGTCTACTTTAAGCTCCTTCCAAATGGTGCTCAACAGGAGGAACCCGTTATCTTTAGCTAATGAAGCCAGGGTCATAGATGTGACCCCTGGGTGGTTCTTGCCAGAGACTGACTTTTGGTCTGGCAGCCAGTCAGAGACAGCTGTCTACCAGTCCCACCAGCCAGCTACCGACACCTGCTGCTGGTGGCTGGTGGCTGGAAGAACAGAGCAGGCCTCCTTGTTCAGCTGTGTATTCGTTCATTTAGGAACCATAAACGGGTATCGTAGTGGCCTTGGCATGGCCCTGGTGACGTCTTAAGCCAGTGCTTCCCACCTTGAGAACCCGTCACAAGCCTCCGATGCCGTGGTTCACCCCAGGTTCTCGCCCCTGTGTCTGCAGACAGCTCGTAAAGTCAAAGGCAGGGTGAGCAGAGAAGCTACCCGACACAAAGCCTCTATTTAGTCCCGGCCGTCTTTCTGCCAAAACACAAGTGTTTCGCTGTGTTTTCCCTGAGCCTGGAGAACCGGGCCCAAGGAAGCCCCGAGTCCCAGATGAACACGCCCAGCTTTTCACTGTGAGCGTGAGGCCCAACTCCCTCACCTGGGTGAACTGGAAGGGAAAGAGCAGGCTGCCAGCCACAAGTCACAGCTGAGTAGGCGGTCCCTGGGGACACGTGTGTACCCTGGAGAAGCCAAGCCATTACCTTCAGCCAGCCCTGCCAACTCCCAAGGCTCGGCAGAGCCCCAAGCCCATGGCTTTGGCTGCCTGACACCCGCCTGGGCAGGCTGGGCCAGGCAGGAGGGGAAAGGAGCGACTGCTGGGAAATTCACCGTCAAAGACAACTTTGGTTTTCTCGGTGCTGGTCTGTAGCATGATGTTCATATGGGTGAAGGTGTCAGAGATAGCCTGCAAGTGTCACAGGTCCCACATGCCTACTACCTTTCTAAAGAACTGCCATATCTAAGGAGACTGCACACTCTGTTTTTTAAACAAAAACAAAGTCTTCCTTAATACACTGGTGTACAGGGTCCAAGGAATACTTCAGTGTGCCCAGGCAAACTTGTGGGCAGAAGTGCTTAAGAGGCAGTGTTAGGTCTTGTCCTTGCTGGGGACAAAAAACAAGAACACAAAAACAAAACTCCAAGCTGAACCAAATCATCTGGAACATCAAGGTAGGAGGAGAGAGGAAGAAGTGGGTTTCGTTTGATTGGTTTGTTGCTGTTGTTGTTTTGAGATATGGTCTCAACTAGTTAGCCGAGGCGGGTCTCATACTCACTGTATAACCAAAGGTGATCTCGAACTTCTGATCCTTCCAACTCTACCACCCAAGCACTGGGCTACCAGGGACATGACACTGTGCCCTGTTTATTTGGTGCTGGGAATGGGACCCAGGGCTTCCTGCATGCTGGCCAAGCGCTCTACCAGCTGGGCTCCATTCCCAGCCCAGATTCAATTCTATATTACAGTTTGTG